>NW_026970479.1:1200000-1519718 GCF_028390025.1 Pseudophryne corroboree | reverse complement strand
GACACAATCGTACCGACACACAGCACACACACAGGGAATGCTCTGATAGAGGACAGGACCCCACTAGCCCTTTGGGGAGACAGAGGGAGAGTATGCCAGCACACACCAGAGCGCTAATAATATATATACAGGGATAACCTTATATAAGTGTTTTTCCCCTTATAGCTGCTGTATTGTTATACTACGCCTAATTAGTGCCCCCCTCTCTTTTTTAACCCCTTTCTGTAGTGTACTAACTGCAGGGGAGAGCCAGGGAGCTTCCCTCCAACGGAGCTGTGAGAGAAAATGGCGCCAGTGTGCTGAGGAGATAGGCTCCGCCCCCTTCTCGGCGGCCTTTTCTCCCGTTTTTCTGTGGAATCTGGCAGGGGTTAAAATTCATCCATATAGCCCTGGGGGCTATATGTGATGTATTTTCGCCAGCCAAGGTGTTTCTATTGCTGCTCAGGGCGCCCCCCCCCTAGCGCCCTGCACCCTCAGTGACCGAAGTGTGAAGTGTGCTGAGGAGCAATGGCGCACAGCTGCAGTGCTGTGCGCTACCTTGGTGAAGACAGGATGTCTTCTGCCGCCGATTTTCCGGACCTCTTCTTGCTTCTGGCTCTGTAAGGGGGCCGGCGGCGCGGCTCTGGGACCGAGCTCCGAGGCTGGGCCTGTGTTCGGTCCCTCTGGAGCTAATGGTGTCCAGTAGCCTAAGAAGCCCAATCCACTCTGCACGCAGGTGAGTTCGCTTCTTCTCCCCTTAGTCCCTCGATGCAGTGAGCCTGTTGCCAGCAGGTCTCACTGAAAATAAAAAACCTAAAACTAAACTTTCACTAAGAAGCTCAGGAGAGCCCCTAGTGTGCACCCTTCTCGGCCGGGCACAAAAATCTAACTGAGGCTTGGAGGATTGTCATAGGGGGAGGAGCCAGTGCACACCAGGTAGTCCTAAAGCTTTACTTTTGTGCCCAGTCTCCAGCGGAGCCGCTAATCCCCATGGTCCTTATGGAGTTCCCAGCATCCACTAGGACGTCAGAGAAACACTGATAGAGTACATTATATTTATGAATTAATTGCTTCCAGATTCTGCAGCAGCATCATCAGCACCACCAGTGTTACTCACAGTCACTTCACACTGACTGCTGCACAACACATCACTTAATTTCCGGGCCGCCCGCCACCTGGTGAAGAGACATGGGAGATGAAGGACCAGCAGTGCCACGTTGAGCGGAAGTATTGTGAATTAGTTACCCACACACTCCTTGTGACACCTGCTCCCCGTCTGCCCTCCCACCCGCCGCCTGCCGTCCGGAACCCGCACTGACAAGTAAGTCTCAGCAGAATGTGTCTGCCAGCAGCTCCCAGTCCCTCCTAGAGGAACACTGCCAGTGGTGTGGCGGCCGCGGCACACTAGGACTGAGAGACCGCAGCAGGAGGAAAGCACAGGTGGGCGGGAGGAGAGCATGGGCGGACATCACCATGTCACATTGCAAGGTGACGCCAGTCCCCCCAGTGAGGCCGCCGACGAATGCACTCAGCATAGTATTAGCAGCAGGCAGAGGGGGGTCGGGTGCAGCGGTGGTGGGAGGTACGGAAATGAGCTGCAGGCTAGGCTCCACCGATCACACACTCAGCGATCACTGTGCTACAGCAAGCGTGGCGTGCAGCGGTGCTGGACATTAGGGAGTGCCTGTGCGCACCAGGCACCCCCTGTACGCACGCCTATGCGCTACCACCACCCATATGCCACACTACATCACTATGCTACAGCCCTCCCATATGCTGCACTTCATAATTACACTATACCCCCCATACAACATACTACATCACCACACTACACTACTCACAATAAAATTAAAACATCCCAGTTCCTCATTCTTAATGAGCTCACGTGAGTTCTCTCCCCAACGGAGCTCCAGACCAAGTAACAATGAAGACACCAGCAGCGTGTAGGGGGCAGGCCTGGTCCACTTGTCAGGAGAGAGCAGTCACAGGAGGGTAAGAAGGGGGCGGGGCCTAGTCCTACAGACGGGAGAGAGCACAGACAGGAGAGAGCAAGGTACAGGGGTAGAAGGGGACGGAGCCTATTCTTACAGGCTTTCAAAATTCGACTTTAAAATTCGACATTTGACAAATTCGACTTTTCTGCAATGGTACAAATGCGGCAATTCGACAAAAGTATATTCAATTGAAGTTTGTAAATTCGACAACAGTGCTTTTAAACAGTAAATTCGTCATTTTCAATCCGCCACACTTTGCTGGCGGAATCTAATAAAAAAAATTTAAAAACATGTTTTTTTTTTGCAGTTTTTTTTTTTTTTGGTAATAGCATATCTATTTATATTAGAAGGGATTAGGTACTTGGTTTGTCTTTTTTGGAGGCACAAGTATTATTTATATATTTTTTAAAATATTATTTATTTTTTAAATGGAATGTGAAAAACCCGGAAAAAAAATTGCGTGGGTCCCCCCTCCAAAGCATAACCAGCCTCGGGCTCTTCGAGCCGGTCCTGGTTCTAAAAATCTGGGGGGAAAACGGACAGGGGATCCCCCGTATTTTTAAAACCAGCACCGGGCTCTGTGCCTGGTGCTGGTGCAAAAAATACGGGGAACAAAAAGAGTAGGGGTCCCCCGTATTTTTTACACCAGCATCGGGCTCCACTAGCTGGACAGATAATGCCACAGCCGGGGGTCACTTTTATACAGTGCCCTGCGGCCGTGGCATTAAATATCCAACTAGTCACCCCTGGCCGGGGTACCCTTGGGGAGTGGGGACCCCCAGCCACCCAAGGGCCAGGGGTGAAGCCCGAGGCTGTCCCCCCCATCCAAGGGCTGCGGATGGGAGGCTGATAGCCTTGAGAAAATTTAAATAATATTGTTTTTTCTAGTAGTACTACAAGTCCCAGCAAGCCTCCCCCGCAAGCTGGTACTTGGAGAACCACAAGTACCAGCATGCAGGAGAAAAACGGGCCCGCTGGTACCTGTAGTTCTACTGGGGAAAAAATACCCAAATAAAAACAGGACACAGACACCGTAAAAATATAACTTTATTTCCCACCTGCCGACACACCCATACTTACCTATGTTGACATGAAGCAGTCGGTCCTCTTCTCCAAGTAGAATCCACGGGTACCTGAAAATAAAAGATAATTATACTCACCTGATCCAGGTTCCAGATTAAATCCACATACTTGGCAAAACAACAAACCGAACACCCGGACCAGACGGACTGAAAGGGGTCCCATGTTTACACATGGGATCCCTTTCCACGAATGCAGACATCCGAATCTCGCGAGAATCCGACAGCGGGATGATGACGTTCGTGCGCGCTCGGGCTAGCCGAGCAAGGCGGGAAGGTTCGAACCTGCCTCGGACCCGTGTAAAATGGGTGAAGTTCGGGGGGTTCGGATTCCGACGAACCGAACCCACTCATCACTAGTATGTACGTGAGTGTCTGGTGCCGTGCCCGTACATACGTGTCAGTGCCGTGCGTGTACGTACGTGTGTGTCAAGTGTCGTGCGTGTACATGTGTGTGTGTGTCAGGTGGCGCGTACCTACATGTGTGTATGTCAGGTGCTGTGCATGTGTGTACGTACAGGCGTGTGTCAGGTGCCGCGCGTGTACGTACGTGTGTGTGTGTGCCAGGAGCCGCGCGTGTACATGCGTGTGGGTGTCAGGAGCCGTGCGTATACGTACATACGTGTAGGTGTCAGGTGCCGTGCGTATACGTACATACGTGTGTGTGTCAGGAGCCGCGCGTGTTCGTACATGTGTGTGTGTGTGTCAGGAGCCACGCGTGTGTGTGTGTGTGTGTGTCAGGAGCCGCGCGTGTTCGTACATGTGTGTCAGGTGCCGCACGTGTATGTGTGTGTGTGTGTGTTAAATTCCGCGTGTGTACGTACGTATGTGTGTGCCTGGAGCCGCGCGTGTACATACATGTGTGTGTGTGTCAGGTGCTGTACGTGTATGTGTGTGTCTCAGGTGCTGCACGTGTATATGTGTGTATCTCAGGTGCTGCATTTGTATGCGTCAGCTGCCACGTGGGTGTCAGGTGTTGAGCGTGTATGTGTTTGTGTCGCATCTGTATGTGTGTGACTGTCAGGTGCTGCACGTGTATGTGTGTGTCAGGTGCTGCATGTATATATGTGTGTGTTAGGTGCTGTTCATGTATGTGGGAGTGGCAGGTGCTACATGTGTATATATGTGTGAGTGGCAGGTGCTGCGTGTGTATACGAGTGTGTGTGAGGTGCTGCGAGTGTATGTGTGTGTTAGGTGCTCTGAGTGTATATGATTGTGTGTCAGGTGCTGTGCGTGTGTGCGTTAAATGCCACATGTATGTATGTATGTGTGTCAGGTGCTGCGTGTGTGTGTGGGTGTGTCAGGTGCTGCATGTCTGTGTGTGTGGGTGTGTCAGGTGCTGCATGTGTGTGTGTGTGTCTGTCAGGTGCTGCATGTGTGTGTCAGGTGCTGCATGTCTGCGTGTGTGTCAGGCGCTGCATGTCTGTGTCAGGTGCTGCGTGTGTGTGTGTGTGTCAGGTGCTGTGTGTGTGTGTGTGTCAGGTGCTGCGTATGTGTGTGTGTGTCAGGTGCTGCGTGTCTGTGTCAGGTGCTGCGTGTCTGCGTGTGTGTGTCAGGTGCTGCGTGTCTGCGTGTGTGTGTCAGGTGCTGCGTGTCTGCGTGTGTGTGTCAGGTGCTGCGTGTCTGCGTGTGTGTGTCAGGTGCTGCGTGTGTGTGTGTCAGGTGCTGCGTGTCTGCGTGTGTGTGTCAGGCGCTGCATGTCTGTGTGTCAGGTGCTGCGTGTGTGTGTGTCAGGTGCTGTGTGTGTGTGTCAGGTGCTGCGTGCCGTGTGCGTGTGTCAGGTGCGTGAGTGTGCGTGTGTCAGGTGCGTGAGTGTGTGTGTGTCAGGTGCGTGAGTGTGTGTGTGTCAGGTGCGTGAGTGTGTGTGTCAGGTGCGTGAGTGTGTGTGTGTCAGGCGTTGCGTGTCTGTGTGTGTCAGGCGCTGCGTGTCTGTGTGTGTAAGGCGCTGCGTGTGAGTGTGTGCGTGTGTGTCAGGTCCGTGTGAGTGTCAGGTGCTGCGTCTGTGTGTGTGTGTCAGGTGCTGCGTGTGTGCGTGTGTGTCAGGCGCTGCGTGTGCGTGTGTCAGGCGCTGCAGGGAGGGCGGGGGGGACGGACAGCAGGGAGGGCGGGGGGGGGACGGACACACAGCAGGGAGGGCGGGGGGAGAACGGACACACAGCAGAGAGGAGGAGGGGGGGTGGCCGGACACAGCGGGAGGAGGGGGGGTGGCCGGACACAGTGGGAGGAGGGGGTGGCCGGACACAGCGGGAGGAGGGGGGGTGGCCGGACACAGCGGGAGGAGGGGGGGTGGCCGGACACAGCGGGAGGGGGGGGTGGCCGGACACAGCGGGAGGGGGGGTGGACGGACACAGCGAGAGGGGGGGTGGCCGGACACAGCGGGAGGGGGGGGGCGGACACAGCGGGAGGAGGGGAGGGTGGCCGGACACAGCGGGAGGAGGGGAGGGTGGCCGGACACAGCGGGAGGAGGGGAGGGTGGCCGGACACACAGCAGGGAGGGCGCGGGGGGGAACACACTGCAGGGAGGAGGGGGGGGACACACAGCAGGGAGGGCAAGGGGGGGGGGCGACGGACACACAGCAGGGGGGGGAGGGAGACGGACACACAGCAGGGAGGGCAAGAGGGGGAGGGGGGGGTGACTGGTGACCATAGAGACCTTGATAAATACCGCATACTGCAGGGAGGGAGGGCCGGACACAGCGGGAGGAGGAGGAGGGAGGAGTGGCCGGACACAGCTGCCCGAGGCGCCTCCTACTGCCAGCCGCACCACAGACGCGGGGAGGAGACGCAGGCAGCCACCAGGGAAGGTCCGGCGGGCGGCCGGGCACACAGCGGGCGAGCGGGCGGGCGAGCGAGCGGGCGGGCGGGCGGGAGGGGAGGGTGGCCGGGCGGGCGGGAGGGGAGGGTGGCCGGACACGCGGGGGAGAAGTGGAAGCTGGGTACACAGCGGTGGGCTGCCTGACAGAACTCACCCAGTGCTACGATCTCCTCCCGCTTCATGGACCTCAATGAACTCACACGCCGGGAACCGCTGGCTGTCCTCCTGCAGCTCCACGTGACTCCTTCCCGCTCTGTCTCCTCGTGCCCAACTGCCAGAGCTACTCTCTGTACACCCCCTGCTGGCGGTCACTGCGCAGGCGCAACAAATTGAAATGCCCTATCTCTATAATGGGGCATATTTCTCTTAATTAAAAAAACCCTATAACTTTCTGAAAAACCACAACCCCAAAAGGCACTACACTGGGGTATACTCTATCTAGAAAAACAAACCCCAAGTCTTAATTCGTCCTCTATCCTGAGTTATGCCTTCCCAAAAAAATCTTCATTCACTCTATGGGAAAACGTTGTCAAAAAGCCACAGAGGGAGTGGCAGAAAAAAACTGACAGTTGGAACTTTAGCTTACTCCCAATTCCTCATTTTTTATTATTTTGCCCTGAAATTTGTCCTGCAGCAGCGGGTGACGATTCTACGCGTCCATGCCAAATTTCAGCTCAGTACGTCCAATCAGTTTTGAGGTGTAGCCCCTCAAACACCATGCCCCCATCTCAGAAGTTCCCTATGGGAGAATTCCGTTTGTTCGATTCAGCCTTAATATAAGGGCACGACCGTGCCCTTATAATTGACAGTATTGTTTTCTTTCAAAAATCCACTTAATTTTCTTTACCCGATTATTAAAATGGTAATTGACAAAAACAAACTACATTGTCACCAGAAGAGCAATACAAAATGTACAAGTGATATATTAAAATCATCTTTCCAGCTTGAATTTCAATGATGCATTGGGGCAACGATTTTGTGAGAAACATCTTCACCCTTAAATAAAGATTTTCTTAATTCCTTACCTGTGTGCTAATTAGATATCACCTTGTTTTCACATTAAACAGACTTCCACATGAGAAAACAGCAAAGATGCAGTGGCGTTAATGTTTCCTGGTGTCAACCTGTATTATTTCAGTAGATATTGAAATGAGGATGCATCTTGCTGCCTTTCCAATGAAGCAAGTTTAATTTAGTAATAGGTGAAAAACCATCCCTACAAAGATGTTAATCAGATACTTGGCTTTGTGGACACTTTTCAGAGAACAAATTTGTTAGCATAAAAATAAAGCCAGAAAATGAAGAGCTGTTTAATCAGTCAATTGGATTTTTTTGCCAGCATATTTCTTTTTCTCTGCAACCCACTGCTAAATTGTGCTTCCTAGCTGTTTTTTGATAAAATCACTTAATCAAATCTAACTCTGATTACATCAGAGAAGGCCAGGTACCCTACACCATAAGAGGGGGTTTGCAATTTTGACTTGTCTACTTAAATATCACCAAAATCTGATCACAAGGTCAATTACGTCCCTGGGTGGGATTGAACCACCAACCTTTTGATTAATAGCTGAACACACTAACCGATAGCGCCACAGAGACACTTTGCAAAAAGTACATACTGACAAAGACTAATAAGCATTCATCTAGAACGTTTCCTAGAAAAACTTTAAAAAGTCAATAATCTGGAGAGTTTTTGTAAGATGTTTCTTCCAGCAACCAATGAAGAAACACATTGGTACTTTCGCATGATGAGTGAGTGCTTCAGGATCTCTTGCACTTACATGTGCAGCAGAGTACTGCACTGGAAGCATGCTGGGCCCATAACCCAGAGGTAGGCAGATTGAAACTATCCTTTGCTATATGCATTTTTTTGTTGTTCATTAAAGTAATCCAAAACTGGGATTGATATTTTAGCTTTTATTTTTACTTAAAGTACAATAACTTTTACCATTTTAATTTTTTTTAATAGTATATTGACAGTATTGTTTTCTTTCAAAAATCCAATTAATTTTCTTTACCCGATTATTAAAATGGTAATTGACAAAAACAAACTACATTGTCACCAGAAGAGCAATACAAAATGTACAAGTGATATATTAAAATCATCTTTCCAGCTTGAATTTCAATGATGCATTGGGGCAACGATTTTGTGAGAAACATCTTCACCCTTAAATAAAGATTTTCTTAATTCCTTACCTGTGTGCTAATTAGATATCACCTTGTTTTCACATTAAACAGACTTCCACATGAGAAAGCAGCAAGGATGCAGTGGCGTTAATGTTTCCTGGTGTCAACCTGTATTATTTCAGTAGATATTGAAATGAGGATGCATCTTGCTGCCTTTCCAATGAAGCAAGTTTAATTTAGTAATAGGTGAAAAACCATCCCTACAAATATGTTAATCAGATACTTGGCTTTGTGGACACTTTTCAGAGAACAAATTAGTTAGCATAAAAATAAAGCCAGAAAATGAAGAGCTGTTTAATCACTCAATTGGATTTTTCTGCCAGCATTTTTCTTTTTCTCTGCAACCCACTGCTAAATTGTGCTTCCTAGCTGTTTTTATAAAATCACTGAATCAAATCTAACTCTGATTACATCAGAGAAGGCCAGGTACCCTACACCATAACAGGGGGTTTGAAATTTTGACTTGTCTACTTAAAGATCACCAAAATCTGATAACAAGGTCAATTAAGTCCCTGGGTGGGATTGAACCACCAACCTTTTGGTTAATAGCCTTACACACTAACTGATTGCGCCACCGCGACACTTTGCAAAAGTACATACTGACAAAGGCTAATAAGCATTCATCTAGAACGATTCCTAGAAACATTTTAAAAAGTCAATAATGTGGAGAGTTTTTGTATGATGTTTCTTCCATCAACCAATGAAGAAACACATTGGTACTTTCCCATGATGAGTGAGTGCTTCAGGATCTCTTGCACTTACATGTGCAGCAGAGTACTGTAATGGAAGCATGCTGGGTCCATAACCCAGAGGTAGGCAGATTGAAACTATCCTTTGCTATATGCATTTTTTTTTTGTTCATTAAAGTAATCCAAAACTGGGATTGATATTTTAGCTTTTATTTTTACTTAAAGTACAATAACTTTTACCATTTTAATTTGTTTTAATAGTATATTGACAGTATTGTTTTCTTTCAAAAATCCAATTAATTTTCTTTACCCGATTATTAAAATGGTAATTGACAAAAACAAACTACATTGTCACCAGAAGAGCAATACAAAATGTACAAGTGATATATTAAAATCATCTTTCCAGCTTGAATTTCAATGATGCATTGGGGCAACGATTTTGTGAGAAACATCTTCACCCTTAAATAAAGATTTTCTTAATTCCTTACCTGTGTGCTAATTAGATATCACCTTGTTTTCACATTAAACAGACTTCCACATGAGAAAGCAGCAAGGATGCAGTGGCGTTAATGTTTCCTGGTGTCAACCTGTATTATTTCAGTAGATATTGAAATGAGGATGCATCTTGCTGCCTTTCCAATGAAGCAAGTTTAATTTAGTAATAGGTGAAAAACCATCACTACAAATATGTTAATCAGATACTTGGCTTTGTGGACACTTTTCAGAGAACAAATTAGTTAGCATAAAAATAAAGCCAGAAAATGAAGAGCTGTTTAATCACTCAATTGGATTTTTCTGCCAGCATATTTCTTTTTCTCTGCAACCCACTGCTAAATTGTGCTTCCTAGCTGTTTTTATAAAATCACTGAATCAAATCTAACTCTGATTACATCAGAGAAGGCCAGGTACCCTACACCATAACAGGGGGTTTGAAATTTTGACTTGTCTACTTAAAGATCACCAAAATCTGGTAACAAGGTCAATTAAGTCCCTGGGTGGGATTGAACCACCAACCTTTTGGTTAATAGCCTTACACACTAACTGATTGCGCCACAGCGACACTTTGCAAAACTATATACTGACAAAGGCTAATAAGCATTCATCTAGAACGATTCCTAGAAACATTTTAAAAAGTCAATAATGTGGAGAGTTTTTGTAAGATGTTTCTTCCATCAACCAATGAAGAAACACATTGGTACTTTCCCATGATGAGTGAGTGCTTCAGGATCTCTTGCACTTACATGTGCAGCAGAGTACTGTAATGGAAGCATGCTGGGTCCATAACCCAGAGGTAGGCAGATTGAAACTATCCTCTGCTATATGCATTTTTTTTGTTAATTAAAGTAATCCAAAACTGGGATTGATATTTTTGCTCTTTTATTTTTACTTAAAGTACAATAACTTTTACCATTTTAATTTGTTTTAATAGTATATTGACAGTATTGTTTTCTTTCAAAAATCCAATTAATTTTCTTTACCCGATTATTAAAATGGTAATTGACAAAAACAAACTACATTGTCACCAGAAGAGCAATACAAAATGTACAAGTGATATATTAAAATCATCTTTCCAGCTTGAATTTCAATGATGCATTGGGGCAACGATTTTGTGAGAAACATCTTCACCCTTAAATAAAGATTTTCTTAATTCCTTACCTGTGTGCTAATTAGATATCACCTTGTTTTCACATTAAACAGACTTCCACATGAGAAAGCAGCAAGGATGCAGTGGCGTTAATGTTTCCTGGTGTCAACCTGTATTATTTCAGTAGATATTGAAATGAGGATGCATCTTGCTGCCTTTCCAATGAAGCAAGTTTAATTTAGTAATAGGTGAAAAACCATCCCTACAAAGATGTTAATCAGATACTTGGCTTTGTGGACACTTTTCAGAGAACAAATTTGTTAGCATAAAAATAAAGCCAGAAAATGAAGAGCTGTTTAATCAGTCAATTGGATTTTTTTGCCAGCATATTTCTTTTTCTCTGCAACCCACTGCTAAATTGTGCTTCCTAGCTGTTTTTATAAAATCACTGAATCAAATCTAACTCTGATTACATCAGAGAAGGCCAGGTACCCTACACCATAACAGGGGTTTTCGAAATTTTGACTTGTCTACTTAAATATCACCAAAATCTGATTACAAGGTCAATTACGTCCCTGGGTGGGATTGAACCACCAACCTTTTGATTAATAGCTGAACGCACTAACCGATTGCGCCACAGAGACACTTTGCAAAAAGTACATACTGACAAAGACTAATAAGCATTCATCTAGAACGTTTCCTAGAAAAACTTTAAAAAGTCAATAATCTGGAGAGTTTTTGTAAGATGTTTCTTCCAGCAACCAATGAAGAAACACATTGGTACTTTCGCATGATGAGTGAGTGCTTCAGGATCTCTTGCACTTACATGTGCAGCAGAGTACTGCACTGGAAGCATGCTGGGCCCATAACCCAGAGGTAGGCAGATTGAAACTATCCTTTGCTATATGCATTTTTTTTTTGTTCATTAAAGTAATCCAAAACTGGGATTGATATTTTAGCTTTTATTTTTACTTAAAGAACAATAACTTTTACCATTTTAATTTGTTTTAATAGTATATTGACAGTATTGTTTTCTTTCAAAAATCCAATTAATTTTCTTTACCCGAGTATTAAAATGGTAATTGACAAAAACAAACTACATTGTCACCAGAAGAGCAATACAAAATGTACAAGTGATATATTAAAATCATCTTTCCAGCTTGAATTTCAATGATGCATTGGGGCAACGATTTTGTGAGAAACATCTTCACCCTTAAATAAAGATTTTCTTAATTCCTTACCTGTGTGCTAATTAGATATCACCTTGTTTTCACATTAAACAGACTTCCACATGAGAAAGCAGCAAGGATGCAGTGGCGTTAATGTTTCCTGGTGTCAACCTGTATTATTTCAGTAGATATTGAAATGAGGATGCATCTTGCTGCCTTTCCAATGAAGCAAGTTTAATTTAGTAATAGGTGAAAAACCATCCCTACAAAGATGTTAATCAGATACTTGGCTTTGTGGACACTTTTCAGAGAACAAATTTGTTAGCATAAAAATAAAGCCAGAAAATGAAGAGCTGTTTAATCAGTCAATTGGATTTTTTTGCCAGCATATTTCTTTTTCTCTGCAACCCACTGCTAAATTGTGCTTCCTAGCTGTTTTTATAAAATCACTGAATCAAATCTAACTCTGATTACATCAGAGAAGGCCAGGTACCCTACACCATAACAGGGGTTTTCGAAATTTTGACTTGTCTACTTAAATATCACCAAAATCTGATCACAAGGTCAATTACGTCCCTGGGTGGGATTGAACCACCAACCTTTTGATTAATAGCTGAACACACTAACCGATTGCGCCACAGAGACACTTTGCAAAAAGTACATACTCACAAAGACTAATAAGCATTCATCTAGAACGTTTCCTAGAAAAACTTTAAAAAGTCAATAATCTGGAGAGTTTTTGTAAGATGTTTCTTCCAGCAACCAATGAAGAAACACATTGGTACTTTCGCATGATGAGTGAGTGCTTCAGGATCTCTTGCACTTACATGTGCAGCAGAGTACTGCACTGGAAGCATGCTGGGCCCATAACCCAGAGGTAGGCAGATTGAAACTATCCTTTGCTATATGCATTTTTTTTTTGTTCATTAAAGTAATCCAAAACTGGGATTGATATTTTAGCTTTTATTTTTACTTAAAGTACAATAACTTTTACCATTTTAATTTTTTTTAATAGTATATTGACAGTATTGTTTTCTTTCAAAAATCCAATTAATTTTCTTTACCCGATTATTAAAATGGTAATTGACAAAAACAAACTACATTGTCACCAGAAGAGCAATACAAAATGTACAAGTGATATATTAAAATCATCTTTCCAGCTTGAATTTCAATGATGCATTGGGGCAACGATTTTGTGAGAAACATCTTCACCCTTAAATAAAGATTTTCTTAATTCCTTACCTGTGTGCTAATTAGATATCACCTTGTTTTCACATTAAACAGACTTCCACATGAGAAAGCAGCAAGGATGCAGTGGCGTTAATGTTTCCTGGTGTCAACCTGTATTATTTCAGTAGATATTGAAATGAGGATGCATCTTGCTGCCTTTCCAATGAAGCAAGTTTAATTTAGTAATAGGTGAAAAACCATCACTACAAATATGTTAATCAGATACTTGGCTTTGTGGACACTTTTCAGAGAACAAATTAGTTAGCATAAAAATAAAGCCAGAAAATGAAGAGCTGTTTAATCACTCAATTGGATTTTTCTGCCAGCATATTTCTTTTTCTCTGCAACCCACTGCTAAATTGTGCTTCCTAGCTGTTTTTATAAAATCACTGAATCAAATCTAACTCTGATTACATCAGAGAAGGCCAGGTACCCTACACCATAACAGGGGGTTTGAAATTTTGACTTGTCTACTTAAAGATCACCAAAATCTGATAACAAGGTCAATTAAGTCCCTGGGTGGGATTGAACCACCAACCTTTTGGTTAATAGCCTTACACACTAACTGATTGCGCCACAGCGACACTTTGCAAAACTATATACTGACAAAGGCTAATAAGCATTCATCTAGAACGATTCCTAGAAACATTTTAAAAAGTCAATAATGTGGAGAGTTTTTGTAAGATGTTTCTTCCATCAACCAATGAAGAAACACATTGGTACTTTCCCATGATGAGTGAGTGCTTCAGGATCTCTTGCACTTACATGTGCAGCAGAGTACTGTAATGGAAGCATGCTGGGTCCATAACCCAGAGGTAGGCAGATTGAAACTATCCTCTGCTATATGCATTTTTTTTGTTAATTAAAGTAATCCAAAACTGGGATTGATATTTTTGCTCTTTTATTGTTACTTAAAGTACAATAACTTTTACCATTTTAATTTGTTTTAATAGTATATTGACAGTATTGTTTTCTTTCAAAAATCCAATTAATTTTCTTTACCCGATTATTAAAATGGTAATTGACAAAAACAAACTACATTGTCACCAGAAGAGCAATACAAAATGTACAAGTGATATATTAAAATCATCTTTCCAGCTTGAATTTCAATGATGCATTGGGGCAACGATTTTGTGAGAAACATCTTCACCCTTAAATAAAGATTTTCTTAATTCCTTACCTGTGTGCTAATTAGATATCACCTTGTTTTCACATTAAACAGACTTCCACATGAGAAAACAGCAAAGATGCAGTGGCGTTAATGTTTCCTGGTGTCAACCTGTATTATTTCCGTAGATATTGAAATGAGGATGCATCTTGCTGCCTTTCCAATGAATCAAGTTTAATTTAGTAATAGGTGAAAAACCATCCCTACAAAGATGTTAATCAGATACTTGGCTTTGTGGACACTTTTCAGAGAACAAATTTGTTATCATAAAAATAAAGCCAGAAAATGAAGAGCTGTTTAATCACTCAATTGGATTTTTCTGCCAGCATTTTTCTTTTTCTCTGCAACCCACTGCTAAATTGTGCTTCCTAGCTGATTTTTTATAAAATCACTTAATCAAATCTAACTCTGATTACATCAGAGAAGGCCAGGTACCCTACACCATAAGAGGGGGTTTGCAATTTTGACTTGTCTACTTAAATATCACCAAAATCTGATCACAAGGTCAATTACGTCCCTGGGTGGGATTGAACCACCAACCTTTTGACTAATAGCTGAACACACTAACCGATTGCGCCACAGAGACACTTTGCAAAAAGTCCATACTGACAAAGACTAATAAGCATTCATCTAGAACGTTTCCTAGAAAAACTTTAAAAAGTCAATAATCTGGAGAGTTTTTGTAAGATGTTTCTTCCAGCAACCAATGAAGAAACACATTGGTACTTTCCCATGATGAGTGAGTGCTTCAGGATCTCTTGCACTTACATGTGCAGCAGAGTACTGTAATGGAAGCATGCTGGGTCCATAACCCAGAGGTAGGCAGATTGAAACTATCCTCTGCTATATGCATTTTTTTTTTGTTAATTAAAGTAATCCAAAACTGGGATTGATATTTTTGCTCTTTTATTTTTACTTAAAGTACAATAACTTTTACCATTTTAATTTGTTTTAATAGTATATTGACAGTATTGTTTTCTTTCAAAAATCCAATTAATTTTCTTTACCCGATTATTAAAATGGTAATTGACAAAAGCAAACTACATTGTCACCAGAAGAGCAATACAAAATGTACAAGTGATATATTAAAATCATCTTTCCAGCTTGAATTTCAATGATGCATTGGGGCAACGATTTTGTGAGAAACATCTTCACCCTTAAATAAAGATTTTCTTAATTCCTTACCTGTGTGCTAATTAGATATCACCTTGTTTTCACATTAAACAGACTTCCACATGAGAAAGCAGCAAGGATGCAGTGGCGTTAATGTTTCCTGGTGTCAACCTGTATTATTTCAGTAGATATTGAAATGAGGATGCATCTTGCTGCCTTTCCAATGAAGCAAGTTTAATTTAGTAATAGGTGAAAAACCATCCCTACAAAGATGTTAATCAGATACTTGGCTTTGTGGACACTTTTCAGAGAACAAATTTGTTAGCATAAAAATAAAGCCAGAAAATGAAGAGCTGTTTAATCAGTCAATTGGATTTTTTTGCCAGCATATTTCTTTTTCTCTGCAACCCACTGCTAAATTGTGCTTCCTAGCTGTTTTTATAAAATCACTGAATCAAATATAACTCTGATTACATCAGAGAAGGCCAGGTACCCTACACCATAACAGGGGTTTTCGAAATTTTGACTTGTCTACTTAAATATCACCAAAATCTGATCACAACGTCAATTACGTCCCTGGGTGGGATTGAACCACCAACCTTTTGATTAATAGCTGAACACACTAACCGATTGCGCCACAGAGACACTTTGCAAAAAGTACATACTGACAAAGACTAATAAGCATTCATCTAGAACGTTTCCTAGAAAAACTTTAAAAAGTCAATAATCTGGAGAGTTTTTGTAAGATGTTTCTTCCAGCAACCAATGAAGAAACACATTGGTACTTTCGCATGATGAGTGAGTGCTTCAGGACCTCTTGCACTTACATGTGCAGCAGAGTACTGTAATGGAAGCATGCTGGGTCCATAACCCAGAGGTAGGCAGATTGAAACTATCCTCTGCTATATGCATTTTTTTTTGTTAATTAAAGTAATCCAAAACTGGGATTGATATTTTTGCTCTTTTATTTTTACTTAAAGTACAATAACTTTTACCATTTTAATTTGTTTTAATAGTATATTGACAGTATTGTTTTCTTTCAAAAATCCAATTAATTTTCTTTACCCGATTATTAAAATGGTAATTGACAAAAGCAAACTACATTGTCACCAGAAGAGCAATACAAAATGTACAAGTGATATATTAAAATCATCTTTCCAGCTTGAATTTCAATGATGCATTGGGGCAACGATTTTGTGAGAAACATCTTCACCCTTAAATAAAGATTTTCTTAATTCCTTACCTGTGTGCTAATTAGATATCACCTTGTTTTCACATTAAACAGACTTCCACATGAGAAAGCAGCAAGGATGCAGTGGCGTTAATGTTTCCTGGTGTCAACCTGTATTATTTCAGTAGATATTGAAATGAGGATGCATCTTGCTGCCTTTCCAATGAAGCAAGTTTAATTTAGTAATAGGTGAAAAACCATCCCTACAAAGATGTTAATCAGATACTTGGCTTTGTGGACACTTTTCAGAGAACAAATTTGTTAGCATAAAAATAAAGCCAGAAAATGAAGAGCTGTTTAATCAGTCAATTGGATTTTTTTGCCAGCATATTTCTTTTTCTCTGCAACCCACTGCTAAATTGTGCTTCCTAGCTGTTTTTATAAAATCACTGAATCAAATCTAACTCTGATTACATCAGAGAAGGCCAGGTACCCTACACCATAACAGGGGTTTTCGAAATTTTGACTTGTCTACTTAAATATCACCAAAATCTGATCACAAGGTCAATTACGTCCCTGGGTGGGATTGAACCACCAACCTTTTGATTAATAGCTGAACACACTAACCGATTGCGCCACAGAGACACTTTGCAAAAAGTACATACTGACAAAGACTAATAAGCATTCATCTAGAACGTTTCCTAGAAAAACTTTAAAAAGTCAATAATCTGGAGAGTTTTTGTAAGATGTTTCTTCCAGCAACCAATGAAGAAACACATTGGTACTTTCGCATGATGAGTGAGTGCTTCAGGATCTCTTGCACTTACATGTGCAGCAGAGTACTGCACTGGAAGCATGCTGGGCCCATAACCCAGAGGTAGGCAGATTGAAACTATCCTTTGCTATATGCATTTTTTTTTTGTTCATTAAAGTAATCCAAAACTGGGATTGATATTTTAGCTTTTATTTTTACTTAAAGTACAATAACTTTTACCATTTTAATTTGTTTTAATAGTATATTGACAGTATTGTTTTCTTTCAAAAATCCAATTAATTTTCTTTACCCGATTATTAAAATGGTAATTGACAAAAACAAACTACATTGTCACCAGAAGAGCAATACAAAATGTACAAGTGATATATTAAAATCATCTTTCCAGCTTGAATTTCAATGATGCATTGGGGCAACGATTTTGTGAGAAACATCTTCACCCTTAAATAAAGATTTTCTTAATTCCTTACCTGTGTGCTAATTAGATATCACCTTGTTTTCACATTAAACAGACTTCCACATGAGAAAGCAGCAAGGATGCAGTGGCGTTAATGTTTCCTGGTGTCAACCTGTATTATTTCAGTAGATATTGAAATGAGGATGCATCTTGCTGCCTTTCCAATGAAGCAAGTTTAATTTAGTAATAGGTGAAAAACCATCACTACAAATATGTTAATCAGATACTTGGCTTTGTGGACACTTTTCAGAGAACAAATTAGTTAGCATAAAAATAAAGCCAGAAAATGAAGAGCTGTTTAATCACTCAATTGGATTTTTCTGCCAGCATATTTCTTTTTCTCTGCAACCCACTGCTAAATTGTGCTTCCTAGCTGTTTTTATAAAATCACTGAATCAAATCTAACTCTGATTACATCAGAGAAGGCCAGGTACCCTACACCATAACAGGGGGTTTGAAATTTTGACTTGTCTACTTAAAGATCACCAAAATCTGATCACAAGGTCAATTAAGTCCCTGGGTGGGATTGAACCACCAACCTTTTGGTTAATAGCCTTACACACTAACTGATTGCGCCACAGCGACACTTTGCAAAACTATATACTGACAAAGGCTAATAAGCATTCATCTAGAACGATTCCTAGAAACATTTTAAAAAGTCAATAATGTGGAGAGTTTTTGTAAGATGTTTCTTCCATCAACCAATGAAGAAACACATTGGTACTTTCCCATGATGAGTGAGTGCTTCAGGATCTCTTGCACTTACATGTGCAGCAGAGTACTGTAATGGAAGCATGCTGGGTCCATAACCCAGAGGTAGGCAGATTGAAACTATCCTCTGCTATATGCATTTTTTTTGTTAATTAAAGTAATCCAAAACTGGGATTGATATTTTTGCTCTTTTATTTTTACTTAAAGTACAATAACTTTTACCATTTTAATTTGTTTTAATAGTATATTGACAGTATTGTTTTCTTTCAAAAATCCAATTAATTTTCTTTACCCGATTATTAAAATGGTAATTGACAAAAACAAACTACATTGTCACCAGAAGAGCAATACAAAATGTACAAGTGATATATTAAAATCATCTTTCCAGCTTGAATTTCAATGATGCATTGGGGCAACGATTTTGTGAGAAACATCTTCACCCTTAAATAAAGATTTTCTTAATTCCTTACCTGTGTGCTAATTAGATATCACCTTGTTTTCACATTAAACAGACTTCCACATGAGAAAACAGCAAAGATGCAGTGGCGTTAATGTTTCCTGGTGTCAACCTGTATTATTTCCATAGATATTGAAATGAGGATGCATCTTGCTGCCTTTCCAATGAAGCAAGTTTAATTTAGTAATAGGTGAAAAACCATCCCTACAAAGATGTTAATCAGATACTTGGCTTTGTGGACACTTTTCAGAGAACAAATTTGTTATCATAAAAATAAAGCCAGAAAATGAAGAGCTGTTTAATCACTCAATTGGATTTTTCTGCCAGCATTTTTCTTTTTCTCTGCAACCCACTGCTAAATTGTGCTTCCTAGCTGATTTTTTATATAATCACTTAATCAAATCTAACTCTGATTACATCAGAGAAGGCCAGGTACCCTACACCATAAGAGGGGGTTTGCAATTTTGACTTGTCTACTTAAATATCACCAAAATCTGATCACAAGGTCAATTACGTCCCTGGGTGGGATTGAACCACCAACCTTTTGACTAATAGCTGAACACACTAACCGATTGCGCCACAGAGACACTTTGCAAAAAGTCCATACTGACAAAGACTAATAAGCATTCATCTAGAACGTTTCCTAGAAAAACTTTAAAAAGTCAATAATCTGGAGAGTTTTTGTAAGATGTTTCTTCCAGCAACCAATGAAGAAACACATTGGTACTTTCGCATGATGAGTGAGTGCTTCAGGATCTCTTGCACTTACATGTGCAGCAGAGTACTGCAATGGAAGCATGCTGGGCCCATAACCCAGAGGTAGGCAGATTGAAACTATCCTTTGCTATATGCATTTTTTTTTTGTTCATTAAAGTAATCCAAAACTGGGATTGATATTTTAGCTTTTATTTTTACTTAAAGTACAATAACTTTTACCATTTTAATTTGTTTTAATAGTATATTGACAGTATTGTTTTCTTTCAAAAATCCACTTAATTTTCTTTACCCTATTATTAAAATGGTAATTGACAAAAACAAACTACATTGTCACCAGAAGAGCAATACAAAATGTACAAGTGATATATTAAAATCATCTTTCCAGCTTGAATTTCAATGATGCATTGGGGCAACGATTTTGTGAGAAACATCTTCACCCTTAAATAAAGATTTTCTTAATTCCTTACCTGTGTGCTAATTAGATATCACCTTGTTTTCACATTAAACAGACTTCCACATGAGAAAGCAGCAAGGATGCAGTGGCGTTAATGTTTCCTGGTGTCAACCTGTATTATTTCAGTAGATATTGAAATGAGGATGCATCTTGCTGCCTTTCCAATGAAGCAAGTTTAATTTAGTAATAGGTGAAAAACCATCCCTACAAATATGTTAATCAGATACTTGGCTTTGTGGACACTTTTCAGAGAACAAATTAGTTAGCATAAAAATAAAGCCAGAAAATGAAGAGCTGTTTAATCACTCAATTGGATTTTTCTGCCAGCATATTTCTTTTTCTCTGCAACCCACTGCTAAATTGTGCTTCCTAGCTGTTTTTATAAAATCAATGAATCAAATCTAACTCTGATTACATCAGAGAAGGCCAGGTACCCTACACCATAACAGGGGGTTTGAAATTTTGACTTGTCTACTTAAAGATCACCAAAATCTGATAACAAGGTCAATTAAGTCCCTGGGTGGGATTGAACCACCAACCTTTTGGTTAATAGCCTTACACACTAACTGATTGCGCCACAGCGACACTTTGCAAAAGTACATACTGACAAAGGCTAATAAGCATTCATCTAGAACGATTCCTAGAAACATTTTAAAAAGTCAATAATGTGGAGAGTTTTTGTAAGATGTTTCTTCCATCAACCAATGAAGAAACACATTGGTACTTTCCCATGATGAGTGAGTGCTTCAGGATCTCTTGCACTTACATGTGCAGCAGAGTACTGTAATGGAAGCATGCTGGGTCCATAACCCAGAGGTAGGCAGATTGAAACTATCCTCTGCTATATGCATTTTTTTTTGTTAATTAAATTAATCCAAAACTGGGATTGATATTTTTGCTCTTTTATTTTTACTTAAAGTACAATAACTTTTACCATTTTAATTTGTTTTAATAGTATATTGACAGTATTGTTTTCTTTCAAAAATCCAATTAATTTTCTTTACCCGATTATTAAAATGGTAATTGACAAAAACAAACTACATTGTCACCAGAAGAGCAATACAAAATGTACAAGTGATATATTAAAATCATCTTTCCAGCTTGAATTTCAATGATGCATTGGGGCAACGATTTTGTGAGAAACATCTTCACCCTTAAATAAAGATTTTCTTAATTCCTTACCTGTGTGCTAATTAGATATCACCTTGTTTTCACATTAAACAGACTTCCACATGAGAAAACAGCAAAGATGCAGTGGCGTTAATGTTTCCTGGTGTCAACCTGTATTATTTCCGTAGATATTGAAATGAGGATGCATCTTGCTGCCTTTCCAATGAAGCAAGTTTAATTTAGTAATAGGTGAAAAAACATCCCTACAAAGATGTTAATCAGATACTTGGCTTTGTGGACACTTTTCAGAGAACAAATTTGTTATCATAAAAATAAACCCAGAAAATGAAGAGCTGTTTAATCACTCAATTGGATTTTTCTGCCAGCATTTTTCTTTTTCTCTGCAACCCACTGCTAAATTGTGCTTCCTAGCTGTTTTTTTTATAAAATCACTTAATCAAATCTAACTCTGATTACATCAGAGAAGGCCAGGTACCCTACACCATAAGAGGGGGTTTGCAATTTTGACTTGTCTACTTAAATATCACCAAAATCTGATTACAAGGTCAATTACGTCCCTGGGTGGGATTGAACCACCAACCTTTTGATTAATAGCTGAACACACTAACCGATTGCGCCACAGAGACACTTTGCAAAAAGTACATACTGACAAAGATTAATAAGCATTCATCTAGAACGTTTCCTAGAAAAACTTTAAAAAGTCAATAATCTGGAGAGTTTTTGTAAGATGTTTCTTCCAGCAACCAATGAAGAAACACATTGGTACTTTCGCATGATGAGTGAGTGCTTCAGGATCTCTTGCACTTACATGTGCAGCAGAGTACTGCAATGGAAGCATGCTGGGCCCATAACCCAGAGGTAGGCAGATTGAAACTATCCTTTGCTATATGCATTTTTTTTTTGTTCATTAAAGTAATCCAAAACTGGGATTGATATTTTAGCTTTTATTTTTACTTAAAGTACAATAACTTTTACCATTTTAATTTGTTTTAGTGCAAAAGGCATATCAGCAGTCAGCACTAACTGGTGACATGCCATTTGTACAAGTAAGCCATGTGTGACTAATATATAAACATACTTTATTAAATAACACCTCAAACTATCATACCCTGGATTCAAACCTATAACCTGTTGAATTCTAATCAAACACCCTAACCATGGAGCTACTTGATCCTGCATCTTTTCTAACCTCCAAAAACAGATTCAGTTGCATTTTCCAGCGTGTTTTGTTTGCGCCTTTGCAAATGTCTTACATCGACAAACTTATTTAGTACTATTTTGCAAATAGGGTTACATTGTCGCAACATTGTGTTCCCTAATTGCTTGATTTTTTAAATGCAACAATTGATAAAGACACCTGATAATTGCTCTGTGGAGTCTTATTTTGTGTTTTGTGTTTAGTCTTTAGATCTGAATTTGAATGTACTTGTGAACTAACTTAATTTCCTACTTCTAAATTCATTCCTAAATTCACTACTTACATGAATCCTGTAGTTGGGCATTTTGGGACTTCGATTGTGGGCATTGTTTTGTGTCCAGACCAGCAGCAGGTGGTGTGCATTTGCTGGAAAGGCATCGAAGACCTCCGATATGCTGCATCTCCTGATGTGTGTCTCCCTCAAGTGGCTGTCAGCAAATGCCTGCTAGACACCCCATTCCAAGCTGATTGTGACATCATGGAACATGCATCATAGAACAGGCATGCTAAAACATGGGTCTTCAACCTGCGACCCTCCAGCTGCTGTGGAACTACACATCCCAGCATGCCCTGCCTCAGTTTTAGCATACCTTAATAGCAAAACTGTGGCAGGGCATGCTGGGATGTGTAGTTTCACAGCAGCTGGAGGGCCACAGGATGAAGACCCATGTGCTAGAGCCAAGCCGCAGGTACATTGAATGCTAGCAAGCTGAATATTTAAATCCTTTTTGTTCCGCAGCATTCCAATGCGGAAGATTCCATGGAACCAGAGATCCTTCCATTGAGAAGGACATGCTGCCTGGATGACTACACTGTGCAAATTAAATCACAGAGCCAGTTGGCTTGTGGGTGGCTCTGGTGACTGGGTGGTTGGGTGGGTGGTGTGTCGGAAGTGGAGCGCATGCAAATGATTGTGTATCATCCAGCTAGTGAGAGAGAAAACTCATGCAGGAGTGTGCCTGCTTGTCAGTGGGTTATGCACCTTGCCAGACGTTAAATCTACATAGAGCAGCTGGAGGGGACAAGAGCAGGTTTGCAAAATATAGATAGAAGAGCATATATGCTGGCGCATTCTCCATGATTGTGTCAGCTTATGTTTTGGTGCACTGCACTTTCCTCCACTAAGTTTTAGCCATTTTTGTTAAGCTCAAGTGTAGTTGCTTCTCGGCCTTTTGGCTGTGATCTTGTATCGTGGTTGAAGGGTCTGCTGGAGGGAGGGATTGTTTTCTTCATTGGCGAAAGACCAAAGATATTCCAGGATGGAAGGCTTGGGAACACTATCTGTTTTTCAGTTGTGGAAGAGCACAGAGGTCGGATTGGACTACATTCTATAGTAAAGGATATCTTTCTATTTATTGACCCTCCCCTTATATGTGTCTGTGTTACAATAAAGCTTCGGTTTTGTGAATCCCTCACCCTCTTACACTCCACACCCATAGCCTTATTAACTGTTGTATTATTGTATAGTTTAAATGTATAGTGCAGTTCATGATTTATAGTGTAGGCTGGCCTGTGCTGTAGTTCTGGAACTGTACTATACCGTCAGCATTTGTATTGTGTTTTGGCTGTGCTGCAACACTGTACTTATGTGTGTAATGTTTATGTATGTTTTTTTAATGTCAATAAAAACTGCTTTTTCAAGCCAATATCTGAAAACAATCAATGTTTATCTTTGATGGCAATAAAAGTGGTATGATATTTGATGCTTTTGAAAGGCAATATCTGATATGTCCCCTATCTGGGAACCATATATTAAATGGCTTTTCAGAAAAGGGAGATGGGAGAAGAGCTTTCAGTACTTGTAGGACCGATGCACATAAAGAAGCAAAAAAACATACATAAACATTACACACATAAGTACCGCGTTGCGGCAATGCCAAAACACAATAGAAATGCTGACGGTATAGTACAGTTCAAGAACTACAGCACAGGCCAGCCTACACTATAAATCATGAACTGCACTATACATTTAAACTGTACAATAATACAACAGTTAATAAGGCTATGGGTGTGGAGTGTAAGAGGGTGAGGGAATCACAAGCCCGAAGCTTTATTGAAAGACTGACACATATAAGGGGAGGATTAATAAATAGAAAGACATCCTTTACTATAGAATGTAGTCCAATCCGGTCTTTCAACTCTTCCACAATTGAAAAACGGATAGTGTTCCCAAGCCTTCCATCCTGGAATATCTTTGGTCTTTCGCCAATGAAGAAAGCAATCCCTCCCTCCAGCAGACCCTTCAACCACAATACAAGATCACAGCCAAAAGGCCGAGAAGCAACTACACTTGAGCTTAACAAAAATGGCTAAAACTTAGTGGAGGAAAGTGCAGTGCACCAAAACATAAGCTGACACAATCATGGAGAATGCGCCAGCATATATGCTCTTCTATCTATATTTTGCAAACCTGCTCTTGTCCCCTCCAGCTGCTCTATGTAGATTTAACGTCTGGCAAGGTGCATAACCCACTGACAAGCAGGCACACTCCTGCATGAGTTTTCACTCTCACTAGCTGGATGATACACAATCATTTGCATGTGCTCCACCTCCGACACACCACCCACCCAACCACCCAGTCACCAGAGCCACCCACAAACCAACTGGCTCCGTGATTTAATTTGCACAGTGTAGTCATCCAGGCAGCATGTCCTTCTCAATGGAAGGATCTCTGGTTCCATGGAATCTTCCGCATTGGAATGCTGCGGAACAAAAAGGATTTAAATATTCAGCTTGCTAGCATTCAATGTACCTGCGGCTTGGCTCTAGCACATGGGTCTTCATCCTGTGGCCCTCCAGCTGCTGTGAAACTACACATCCCAGCATGCCCTGCCACAGTTTTGCTATAAGGTATGCTAAAACTGAGGCAGGGCATGCTGGGATGTGTAGTTCCACAGCAGCTGGAGGGTCGCAGGTTGAAGACCCATGTTTTAGCATGCCTGTTCTATGATGCATGTTCCGTGATGTCACAATCAGCTTGGAATGGGGTGTCTAGCAGGCATTTGCTGACAGCCACTTGAGGGAGACACACATCAGGAGATGCAGCATATCGGAGGTCTTCGATGCCTTTCCAGCAAATGCACACCACCTGCTGCTGGTCTGGACACAAAACAATGCCCACAATCGAAGTCCCAAAATGCCCAACTACAGGATTCATGTAAGTAGTGAATTTAGGAATGAATTTAGAAGTAGGAAATTAAGTTAGTTCACAAGTACATTCAAATTCAGATCTAAAGTCTAGGTAGGCCTCACGTCCTGGCAGCCGCCAGCATTTAAAAATGCCTTGATTAGAGGTACGGAATTAAATGTAGATAAGAAGTAGACACAAAATAAGACTCCGCAGAGCAGTTATCAGGTGTTTTTATCAATTGTTGCATTTAAAAAATCAAGCAATTAGGGAACACAATGTTGCAACAATGTAACCCTATTTGCAAAATAGTACTAAATAAGTTTGTCGATGTAAGACATTTGCAAAGGCGCATCCAAAACACGCTGGAAAATGCAACTGAATCTGTTTTTGGAGGCTAGAATAGGAAATGTGCATCGGTCCTACAAGTACTGAAAGCTCTTCTCCCATCTCCCTTTTCTGAAAAGCCATTTAATATATGGTTCCCAGATAGGGGACATATCAGATATTGCCTTTCAAAAGCAGCAAATATCATACCACTTCTATTGCCATCAAAGATAAACATTGATTGTTTTCAGATATTGGATTGAAAAAGCAGTCTTTATTGACATAAAGAAGCAAAAAAACATACATAAACATTACACACATAAGTACTGTGTTGCAGCACAGCCAAAACACAATACAAATGCTGTCGGTATAGTACAGTTCAAGAACTACAGCACAGGTCAGCCTACACTATAAATCATGAACTGCACTATACATTTAAACAATACAATAGTTAATAAGGCTATGGGTGTGGAGTGTAAGAGGGTGACGGAATCACAAGCCCAAAGCTTTATTGAAAGACAGACACATATAAAGGGAGGATTAATAAATACAAAGATACCCTTTACTATAGAATGTAGTCCAATCCGGTCTTTCAACTCTTCCACAACTGAAAAACGGATAGTGTTCCCAAGCCTTCCATCCTGGAATATCTTCAGTCTCTCGCCAATGAAGAAAACAATCCCTCCAGCAGACTCTTCAACCACAATACAATATCACAGCCAAAAGAGCGAGAAGCAACTACACTTGCGTTTAAACAAAATGGCTAAAACTTAGTGGAGGAAAGTGCAGTGCACCAAAACATAAGCTGACACAATCATGGAGAATGCGCCAGCATATATGCTCTTCTGTCTATATTTTCCAAACCTGCTCTTGTCCCCTCCAGTTGCTCCATGTAGATTTGACGTCTGGCAAGGTGCATAACTCACTGACAAGCAGGCACACTCCTACATGAGTTTTCTCTCTCACTAGCTGGATGATACACATTCATTTGCATGTGCTCCACCTCCGACACACCGCCCACCCAACCACCCAGTCACCAGAGCCACCCACAAGCCAACTGGCTCCGTGATTTAATTTGCACAGTGCAGTCATCCAGGCAGCATGTCCTTCTCAATGGAATAATCTCTGGTTCCATGGAATCTTCCGCATTGGAATGCTGCGGAACAAAAAGGATTTAAACATTCAGCTTGCTAGCATTCAATGTACCTGCGGTTTGGTTCTAGCACATGGGTCTTCATCCTGTGGCCCTCCAGCTGCTGTGAAACTACACATCCCAGCATGTCCTGCCACAGTTTTGCTTTTAAGGTATGCTAAAACTGAGGCAGGGCATGCTGGGATATGTAGTTCCACAGCAGCTGGAGGGTCGCAGGTTGAAGACCCATGTTCTAGCATGCCTGTTCTATGATGCATGTTCCGTGATGTCACAATCAGCTTGGAATGGGGTGTCTAGCATGCATTTGCTGACAGCCACTTGAGGCAGACACACATCAGGAGATGCAGCATATCGGAGGTCTTCGATGCCTTTCCAGCAAATGCACACCACCAGCTGCTGGTCTGGACACAAAACAATGCCCACAATTGAAGGCTCAAAATGCCCAACTACAGGATTAATGTAAGTAGTGAATTTAGGAATGAATTTAGAAGTAGGAAATTAAGTTAGTTCACAAGTACATTCAAATTCAGATCTAAAGACTAGGTAGGCCTCACGTCCTGGCAGCACCCAGCATTTAAAAATGCCTTGATTATAGGTAGGGAATTAAATGTAGATAAGAAGTAGACACAAAAGAAGACTCCACAGAGCAATTATCAGGTGTCTTTATCAATTTTTGCATTTAAAAAATCAAGCAATTAGGGAACACAATGTTGCGACAATGTAACCCTATTTGCAAAATAGTACTAAATAAGTTTGTCGATGTAAGACATTTGCAAAGGCGCAAACAAAACACGCTGGAAAATGCAACTGAATCTGTTTTTGGAGGTTAGAATAGATGCAGGATCAAGTAGCTCAATGGGTAGGGTGTTTGATTAGAATTTAACAGGTTTTAGGTTTGAATCCTGGGTATGATAGTTTGAGGTGTTATTTAATAAAGTATGTTTATATATTAGTCACACATGGCTTACTTGTACAAATGGCATGTCACCAGTTAGTGCTGACTGCTGATATGCCATTTACACAAACATGCCATGTGTGACTGTATATGCATTTAAGGAGGGCACCCCTGCAATACCACAAACCATTGAGTGTCAAGTATACTAGATATATCTTCATATCTCATGTGCTTTCTCTGAGACCAATCTTGTTATGCCCCTTCCCCACAAGGCATGCGCCTTTTGTCCATATTGCTAAAATGGGGGGGAGGGCATATAATTCTCTGTCACAGGGCACCAAAAAGTCTAGTTATGGCTCTGGTATGCATTATGTAATCTGGCAGACCATCTCTCCAACACTGGCTGGTTGGAATAGAAATCCGGTTATCTATGTGAGCAAATGACCATCAACGATTTACTCTCAAACACTAAAAAATGGACAAAAATGGTCCCCTAAACAAATTGGTTAAATTTTGGGTTTAACCAATTTGTGTAATGACCATTTTTGACCACTTTTCTAGTGTTTGGGAGCAAATGGTTAATTGACATTTGCTCCTATACATTACCAGATTTTCATTCCAACCATCCAGACTGGATAGATAGCCTGACAGATAATTGTGTAGTGTACGCCCAGGATAACTGTTAGTCATGCTTTATTTTATGGCGGCACATAAATGGGTGGACAGATCCAGGGCAAGCACTGCCCACTCATGCATAGTTGTCAGCTGATGTGAAGTTCCAGGGGGCAATCTCAGTTATAAAGGGAAGTATCTGGAAATTGTCCCTAGTTAAAAAAAAAAAAAAAATTTGATCAACTCCATTTATTTAGTATGATATCCCAGGTGATAGGATGCCGGCAGTCAGAACAACATACTTTATTAAATAACACATCTCAAACTACCATACCCAGGATTCAAACCTATAACCTGTTGAATTCTAATCAAACACCCTACCTATTGAGCTATTTGATCCTGCATAAAAATTGTGAACATTATATGAAGCTATTGGTACTTTGCAAAAAAAAAGAATCAGCATTACAACGCAGCAGATCCATGCAGTTTGCAGCCACACACTACATGTATCTGCTCAGCCACAATGCTGATTATTTCTTCACAAAGTACAAGGTGAGCTCCAAACAGAATTCTCTAGCTTAGAATTATACCTTTCTTTGCCAAACCTAGAAGTCGGGCCCCCCACCCTGGGATCCCCCAGAGGGAGGCCTGCACCGTCATGCGGCAGGCTTGTCCGTTTTGGAAGCAGGCTGATGGGCAGCCCAGGATTGCTTCAGTCTGGGCTTGGCAGGTCTGGAAACATGAGCTTGCTTTGGGTATGCCTGACCTTGGGTACGCTTTACCTGGAGGATGAAAGGGCCAAGAAAAGTACTTTTAGCCTTCTGCGTGGTAGGAGTCATACTAGGTAGGCAAGCTGTTTTAGCAGTAGCCAGATCAGCTACAATCTTATTGAGGTCTTCTCCAAAAGGAGATTCAACTGAGGCAGCACAAGGGAACTCTCATCTGGGGACAACAACTGCAGGGAGAACACATATTTTCAGATGAACATGGTAGGGCAGAAGGCTGCCTAATACTGAAGCACCCCCAAACAACAAATCAAATGCAACTTACTTGACAGAGATGTGCCTGAGCAACGGCCCTCCCCAGCCCTATCCCAAATCATACTTATTTTGCATAGGAGATACCATGGTCATGAAGATTGTTCTCCCAGGGTTAGGTTCATTCATTGCATTCTGGGTATGCTGACCCCTGTGATTTCCCCAAATGTGGGAAACTCGACTGCATTATTTGTGGTAGTGGGGGACTGTATTTGTGCTTTCCTCTGGTCAGCTCTGGTAAAATTCAGATTTCTTTGTCTCAGATCTTCCTCTAGCCTTGTTCTTCTTTCGAGAGTTCCCTTGTGCTGCCTCAGTTGGATCTCCTTCACTTGACAGGGGGGTGCCCGAGCAGCGACCCTCCCCAGCTCTAGCCCAACTCCTACTTACCTGCCAGGTGAGATACTATGATCATGAAGTTGCTTCTCCCAGGGCAAGGCTCACCCATTGCACTCTGGGTGTGCTGCCCCTGCGATTTCCCCAAATGTGGGAAACTTGACTGCATAATTTGAGTTTTCCCTGGTCGGCTCTCATGTAATTCAGATCTCTTTGTCTCAGGTCTCTCTCCAGCCTAGTTTGCTGTCTGGTTCCACTTCTTTTTTCTTGAGCCCCTCCCTTCTATACCCTTGTGCACTATCCTGACTTCTCCTCCCGTCTGCTTACTTTGTGCCTCCCAATGCACAATGCAAACTACGGGTAGTGCTGCAGGGCCCACACCCTTTTACTTGCTTTACAGAGCAGCTCTGGAGCTGTTACAGTGCCCAGCTGCTGCAAGAAATCAGCTTGAATGCTTCAGGGGCTGGGGAATGGCCAACATGAGCCCCACACCGAAGGAGGGTGGGGGTGCTTAATGCCAACTAGGGGTCATCCAAGCACCACAAAAGGCCTCCATGCCCTGCACGCTCCTTTTCTCTTTTCATATGCAGACAAGGGTTGAAGCCACCTTTGACCCACTGCTTGGATGACATCACCATATTCAAATCCATCTGCTGCAGGCCATCCCCCAGGAATGCTTGCACTAGTTGTTGCATTTGGTTTGTTGTTTGGGGGTGCTTCAGTATTAGGCAGCCTTCTGCCACCCCATGTTCATCTGAAAATATGTGTTCTCCCTGCAGTTGTTGTCCCCAGATGAGAGTTCCCTTGTGCTGCCTCAGTTGAATCTCCTTTACTTGACAGAGATGTGCCTGAGCAGCGGCCCTCCCCAGCTCTATCCCAAATCATACTTATTTTGCATAGGAGATACTATTGTCATGAAGATTGTTTTCCCAGGGTGAGGTTCATTCATTGCATTCTGGGTATGCTGACCCCTGTGATTTCCCCAAATGTGGGAAACTCGACTGCATTATTTGTGGTAGTGGTGGACTGTGTTTGTGCTTTCCTCTGGTCAGCTCTGGTAAAGTCAGATTTCTTTGTCTCAGATCTTCCTCTAGCCTTGTTCTTCTTTTGAGAGTTCCCTTGTGCTGCCTCAGTTGGATCTCCTTCACTTGAAAGGTAGTGCCCGAGCAGCGACCCTCCCCAGCTCTAGCCCAACTCCTACTAACCTGCCAGGTGAGATACTATGATCATGAAGGTGCTTCTCCCAGGGCAAGGCTCACCCATTGCACTCTGGGTGTGCTGCCCCTGCGATTTCCCCAAATGTGGGAAACTTGACTGCATAATTTGTGTTTCCCCTGGACGGCTCTTGTATAATTCAGATCTCTTTGTCTCAGGTCTCTCTCCAGCCTAGTATGCTGTCTGTTTCCACTTCTCTTTTCTTGAGCCCCTCCCTTCTATAACCTTGTGCACTATCCTGACTTCTCCTCCCGTCTGCTTACTTTGTGCCTTCCAATGCACAATGCAAACTACAGGTAGTGCTGCAGGGCCCACACCCTTTTACTTGCCTTACAGAGCAGCTCTGGAGCTGTTACAGTACCCAGCTGCTGCAAGAAATCAGCTTGAATGCTTCAGGGGCTGGGGCATGGCCAACATGAGCCCCACACCGAAGGAGGGTGGGGGTGTTTAATGCGAACTAGGGGTCATCCAAGCGTCGCAAAAGGCCGCCATGCCCTGCATATCCCTTTTCTCTTTTCATAAGCAGACGAGGGTTGAAGCCAACTTTGACCCACTGCTTGGATGACATCACTTGCTGCCTTTCCAATGAAGCAAGTTTAATTTAGTAATAGGTGAAAAACCATCCCTACAAAGGTGTTAATCAGATACTTGGCTTTGTGGACACTTTTCAGAGAACAAATTAGTTAGCATAAAAATAAAGCCAGAAAATGAAGAGCTGTTTAATCACTCAATTGAATTTTTCTGCAAGCGTATTTCTTTTTCTCTGCAACCCACTGCTAAGTTGTGCTTCCTAGCTGTTCTTTTATAAAATCACTTAATCAAATCTAACTCTGATTACATCAGAGAAGGCCAGGTACCCTACACCATAAGAGGGGGTTTGAAATTTTGACTTGTCTACTTAAAGATCACCAAAATCTGATGACAAGGTCAATAACATCCCTGGGTGGGATTGAACCACCAACCCTTTGGTTAATAACCAAACACACTAACCGATTGCACCACCGAGACACTTTGCAAAAGTACATACTGACAAAGGTTAATAAGCATTCATCTAGAACGTTTCCTAGAAAACTTTAAAAAGTCAATAATCTGGAGAGTTTTTGTAAGATGTTTCTTCCATCAACCAATGAAGAAACGCATTGGTACTTTCCCATGATGAGTGAGTGCTTCAGGATCTCTTGCACTTACATGTGCAGCAGAGTACTGCAATGGAAGCATGCTGGGCCCCTTAACCCAGAGGTAGGCAGATTGAAACTATCCTCTGCTATATGCATTTTTTTTTTTTTGTTAATTAAAGTAATCCAAAACTGGGATTGATATTTTTGCTCTTTTATTTTTACTTAAAGTACAATAACTTTTACCATTTTAATTTGTTTTAATAGTATATTGACAGTATTGTTTTCTTTCAAAAATCCACTTAATTTTCTTTACCCTATTATTAAAATGGTAATTGACAAAAACAAACTACATTGTCACCAGAAGAGCAATACAAAATGTACAAGTGATATATTAAAATCATCTTTCCAGCTTGAATTTCAATGATGCATTGGGGCAACGATTTTGTGAGAAACATCTTCACCCTTAAATAAAGATTTTCTTAATTCCTTACCTGTGTGCTAATTAGATATCACCTTGTTTTCACATTAAACAGACTTCCACATGAGAAAGCAGCAAGGATGCAGTGGCGTTAATGTTTCCTGGTGTCAACCTGTATTATTTCAGTAGATATTGAAATGAGGATGCATCTTGCTGCCTTTCCAATGAAGCAAGTTTAATTTAGTAATAGGTGAAAAACCATCCCTACAAAGATGTTAATCAGATACTTGGCTTTGTGGACACTTTTCAGAGAACAAATTTGTTAGCATAAAAATAAAGCCAGAAAATGAAGAGCTGTTTAATCACTCAATTTGATTTTTTTGCCAGCATATTTCTTTTTCTCTGCAAACCACTGCTAAATTGTGCTTCCTAGCTGTTTTTATAAAATCACTGAATCAAATCTAACTCTGATTACATCAGAGAAGGCCAGGTACCCTACACCATAACAGGGGTTTTTGAAATTTTGACTTGTCTACTTAAAGATCACCAAAATCTGATAACAAGGTCAATTACATCCCTGGGTGGGATTGAACCACCAACCTTTTGGTTAATAGCTGTACACACTAACTGATTGCGCCACAGCGACACTTTGCAAAAGTACATACTGACAAAGGCTAATAAGCATTCATCTAGAACGTTTCCTAGAAAAACTTTAAATAGTCAATAATCTGGAGAGTTTTTGTAAGATGTTTCTTCCATCAACCAATGAAGAAACACATTGGTACTTTCCCATGATGAGTGAGTGCTTCAGGATCTCTTGCAATTACATGTGCAGCAGAGTACTGTAATGGAAGCATGCTGGGTCCATAGCCCAGAGGTAGGCAGATTGAAACTATCCTCTGCTATATGCGTTTTTTTTTTTGTTAATTAAAGTAATCCAAAACTGGGATTGATATTTTTGCTCTTTTATTTTTACTTAAAGTACAATAACTTTTACCATTTTCATTTGTTTTAATAGTATATTGACAGTATTGTTTTCTTTCAAAAATCCACTTAATTTTCTTTACCCGATTATTAAAATGGTAATTGACAAAAACAAACTACATTGTCACCAGAAGAGCAATACAAAATGTACAAGTGATATATTAAAATCATCTTTCCAGCTTGAATTTCAATGATGCATTGGGGCAACGATTTTGTGAGAAACATCTTCACCCTTAAATAAAGATTTTCTTAATTCCTTACCTGTGTGCTAATTAGATATCACCTTGTTTTCACATTAAACAGACTTCCACATGAGAAAGCACAAAGGATGCAGTGGCGTTAATGTTTCCTGGTGTCAACCTGTATTATTTCAGTAGATATTGAAATGAGGATGCATCTTGCTGCCTTTCCAATGAAGCAAGTTTAATTTAGTAATAGGTTAAAAACCATCCCTACAAATGTGTTAATCAGAAACTTGGCTTTGTGGACACTTTTCAGAGAACAAATTTGTTAGCATAAAAATAAAGCCAGAAAATGAAAAGCTGTTTAATCACTCAATTGGATTTTTTTGCCAGCATATTTCTTTTTCTCTGCAACCCACTGCTAAATTGTGCTTCCTAGCTGTTTTTATAAAATCACTGAATCAAATCTAACTCTGATTACATCAGAGAAGGCCAGGTACCCTACACCATAAGAGGGGGTTTGAAATTTTCACTTGTCTACATAAAGATCACCAAAATCTGATAACAAGGTCAATTACGTCCCTGGGTGGGATTGAACCACCAACCTTTTGGTTAATAGCCTTACACAGTAACTGATTGCGCCACAGCAACACTTTGTAAAAGTCCATACTGACAAAGGCTAATAAGCATTCATCTAGAACGATTCCTAGAAACATTTTAAAAAGTCAATAATGTGGAGAGTTTTTGTAAGATGTTTCTTCCATCAACCAATGAAGAAACACATTGGTACTTTCCCATGATGAGTGAGTGCTTCAGGATCTCTTGCACTTACATGTGCAGCAGAGTACTGTAATGGAAGCATGCTGGGTCCATAACCCAGAGGTAGGCAGATTGAAACTATCCTTTGCTATATGCATTTTTTTTTTGTTCATTAAAGTAATCCAAAACTGGGATTGATATTTTAGCTTTTATTTTTACTTAAAGTACAATAACTTTTACCATTTTAATTTGTTTTAGTGCAAATGGCATATCAGCAGTCAGCACTAACTGGTGACATGCCATTTGTACAAGTAAGCCATGTGTGACTAATATATAAACATGCTTTATTAAATAACACCTCAAACTATCATACCCAGGATTCAAACCTATAACCTGTTGAATTCTAATCAAACACCCTACCCATGGAGCTACTTGATCCTGCATCTTTTCTAACCTCCAAAAACAGATTCAGTTGCATTTTCCAGCGTGTTTTGTTTGCGCCTTTGCAAATGTCTTACATCGACAAACTTATTTAGTACTATTTTGCAAATAGGGTTACATTGTCGCAACATTGTGTTCCCTAATTGCTTGATTTTTTAAATGCAACAATTGATAAAGACACCTGATAATTGCTCTGTGGAGTCTTATTTTGTGTTTTGTGTTTAGTCTTTAGATCTGAATTTGAATGTACTTGTGAACTAACTTAATTTCCTACTTCTAAATTCATTCCTAAATTCACTACTTACATGAATCCTGTAGTTGGGCATTTTGGGACTTCGATTGTGGGCATTGTTTTGTGTCCAGACCAGCAGCAGGTGGTGTGCATTTGCTGGAAAGGCATCGAAGACCTCCGATATGCTGCATCTCCTGATGTGTGTCTCCCTCAAGTGGCTGTCAGCAAATGCCTGCTAGACACCCCATTCCAAGCTGATTGTGACATCATGGAACATGCATCATAGAACAGGCATGCTAAAACATGGGTCTTCAACCTGCGACCCTCCAGCTGCTGTGGAACTACACATCCCAGCATGCCCTGCCTCAGTTTTAGCATACCTTAATAGCAAAACTGTGGCAGGGCATGCTGGGATGTGTAGTTTCACAGCAGCTGGAGGGCCACAGGATGAAGACCCATGTGCTAGAGCCAAGCCGCAGGTACATTGAATGCTAGCAAGCTGAATATTTAAATCCTTTTTGTTCCGCAGCATTCCAATGCGGAAGATTCCATGGAACCAGAGATCCTTCCATTGAGAAGGACATGCTGCCTGGATGACTACACTGTGCAAATTAAATCACGGAGCCAGTTGGCTTGTGGGTGGCTCTGGTGACTGGGTGGTTGGGTGGGTGGTGTGTCGGAAGTGGAGCGCATGCAAATGATTGTGTATCATCCAGCTAGTGAGAGAGAAAACTCATGCAGGAGTGTTCCTGCTTGTCAGTGGGTTATGCACCTTGCCAGACGTTAAATCTACATAGAGCAGCTGGAGGGGACAAGAGCAGGTTTGCAAAATATAGATAGAAGAGCATATATGCTGGCGCATTCTCCATGATTGTGTCAGCTTATGTTTTGGTGCACTGCACTTTCCTCCACTAAGTTTTAGCCATTTTTGTTAAGCTCAAGTGTAGTTGCTTCTCGGCCTTTTGGCTGTGATCTTGTATCGTGGTTGAAGGGTCTGCTGGAGGGAGGGATTGTTTTCTTCATTGGCGAAAGACCAAAGATATTCCAGGATGGAAGGCTTGGGAACACTATCTGTTTTTCAGTTGTGGAAGAGCACAGAGGTCGGATTGGACTACATTCTATAGTAAAGGATATCTTTCTATTTATTGACCCTCCCCTTATATGTGTCTGTGTTACAATAAAGCTTCGGTTTTGTGAATCCCTCACCCTCTTACACTCCACACCCATAGCCTTATTAACTGTTGTATTATTGTATACTTTAAATGTATAGTGCAGTTCATGATTTATAGTGTAGACTGGCCTGTGCTGTAGTTCTTGAACTGTACTATACCGTCAGCATTTGTATTGTGTTTTGGCTGTGCTGCAACACTGTATTTATGTGTGCAATGTTTATGTATGTTTTTTTTTTATGTCAATAAAGACTGCTTTTTCAAGCCAATATCTGAAAACAATCAATGTTTATCTTTGATGGCAATAAAAGTGGTATGATATTTGATGCTTTTGAAATCCAATATCTGATATGTCCCCTATCTGGGAACCATATATTAAATGGCTTTTCAGAAAAGGGAGATGGGAGAAGAGCTTTCATTACTTGTAGGACCGATGCACATAAAGAAGCAAAAAAACATACATAAACATTACACACATAAGTACCCGCGTTGCGGCACAGCCAAAACACAATAGAAATGCTGATGGTATAGTACAGTTCAAGAACTACAGCACAGGCCAGCCTACACTATAAATCATGAACTGCACTATACATTTAAACTGTACAATAATACAACAGTTAATAAGGCTATGGGTGTGGAGTGTAAGAGGGTGAGGGAATCACAAGCCCGAAGCTTTATTGAAAGACTGACACATATAAGGGGAGGTTTAATAAATAGAAAGACATCCTTTACTATAGAATGTAGTCCAATCCGACCTCTGTGCTCTTCCACAACTGAAAAACAGATAGTGTTCCCAAGCCTTCCATCCTGGAATATCTTTGGTCTTTCGCCAATGAACAAAGCAATCCCTCCCTCCAGCAGACCCTTCAACCACAATACAAGATCACAGCCAAAAGGCCGAGAAGCAACTACACTTGAGCTTAACAAAAATGGCTAAAACTTAGTGGAGGAAAGTGCAGTGCACCAAAACATAAGCTGACACAATCATGGAGAATGCGCCAGCATATATGCTCTTCTATCTATATTTTGCAAACATGCTCTTGTCCCCTCCAGCTGCTCTATGTAGATTTAACGTCTGGCAAGGTGCATAACCCACTGACAAGCAGGCACACTCCTGCATGAGTTTTCACTCTCACTAGCTGGATGATACACAATCATTTGCATGTGCTCCACCTCCGACACACCACCCACCCAACCACCCAGTCACCAGAGCCACCCACAAACCAACTGGCTCCGTGATTTAATTTGCACAGTGTAGTCATCCAGGCAGCATGTCCTTCTCAATGGAAGGATCTCTGGTTCCATGGAATCTTCCGCATTGGAATGCTGCGGAACAAAAAGGATTTAAATATTCAGCTTGCTAGCATTCAATGTACCTGCGGCTTGGCTCTAGCACATGGGTCTTCATCCTGTGGCCCTCCAGCTGCTGTGAAACTACACATCCCAGCACGCCCTGCCACAGTTTTGCTATAAGGTATGCTAAAACTGAGGCAGGGCATGCTGGGATGTGTAGTTCCACAGCAGCTGGAGGGTCGCAGGTTGAAGACCCATGTTTTAGCATGCCTGTTCTATGATGCATGTTCCGTGATGTCACAATCAGCTTGGAATGGGGTGTCTAGCAGGCATTTGCTGACAGCCACTTGAGGGAGACACACATCAGGAGATGCAGCATATCGGAGGTCTTCGATGCCTTTCCAGCAAATGCACACCACCTGCTGCTGGTCTGGACACAAAACAATGCCCACAATCGAAGTCCCAAAATGCCCAACTACAGGATTCATGTAAGTAGTGAATTTAGGAATGAATTTAGAAGTAGGAAATTAAGTTAGTTCACAAGTACATTCAAATTCAGATCTAAAGTCTAGGTAGGCCTCACGTCCTGGCAGCCGCCAGCATTTAAAAATGCCTTGATTAGAGGTACGGAATTAAATGTAGATAAGAAGTAGACACAAAATAAGACTCCGCAGAGCAGTTATCAGGTGTTTTTATCAATTGTTGCATTTAAAAAATCAAGCAATTAGGGAACACAATGTTGCAACAATGTAACCCTATTTGCAAAATAGTACTAAATAAGTTTGTCGATGTAAGACATTTGCAAAGGCGCATCCAAAACACGCTGGAAAATGCAACTGAATCTGTTTTTGGAGGCTAGAATAGGAAATGTGCATCGGTCCTACAAGTACTGAAAGCTCTTCTCCCATCTCCCTTTTCTGAAAAGCCATTTAATATATGGTTCCCAGATAGGGGACATATCAGATATTGCCTTTCAAAAGCAGCAAATATCATACCACTTCTATTGCCATCAAAGATAAACATTGATTGTTTTCAGATATTGGATTGAAAAAGCAGTCTTTATTGACATAAAGAAGCAAAAAAACATACATAAACATTACACACATAAGTACTGTGTTGCAGCACAGCCAAAACACAATACAAATGCTGTCGGTATAGTACAGTTCAAGAACTACAGTACAGGTCAGCCTACACTATAAATCATGAACTGCACTATACATTTAAACAATACAATAGTTAATAAGGCTATGGGTGTGGAGTGTAAGAGGGTGACGGAATCACAAGCCCAAAGCTTTATTGAAAGACAGACACATATAAAGGGAGGATTAATAAATACAAAGATACCCTTTACTATAGAATGTAGTCCAATCCGGTCTTTCAACTCTTCCACAACTGAAAAACGGATAGTGTTCCCAAGCCTTCCATCCTGGAATATCTTCAGTCTCTCGCCAATGAAGAAAACAATCCCTCCAGCAGACTCTTCAACCACAATACAATATCACAGCCAAAAGAGCGAGAAGCAACTACACTTGCGTTTAAACAAAATGGCTAAAACTTAGTGGAGGAAAGTGCAGTGCACCAAAACATAAGCTGACACAATCATGGAGAATGCGCCAGCATATATGCTCTTCTGTGTATATTTTCCAAACCTGCTCTTGTCCCCTCCAGTTGCTCCATGTAGATTTGACGTCTGGCAAGGTGCATAACTCACTGACAAGCAGGCACACTCCTGCATGAGTTTTCTCTCTCACTAGCTGGATGATACACATTCATTTGCATGTGCTCCACCTCCGACACACCGCCCACCCAACCACCCAGTCACCAGAGCCACCCACAAGCCAACTGGCTCCGTGATTTAATTTGCACAGTGCAGTCATCCAGGCAGCATGTCCTTCTCAATGGAATAATCTCTGGTTCCATGGAATCTTCCGCATTGGAATGCTGCGGAACAAAAAGGATTTAAACATTCAGCTTGCTAGCATTCAATGTACCTGCGGTTTGGTTCTAGCACATGGGTCTTCATCCTGTGGCCCTCCAGCTGCTGTGAAACTACACATCCCAGCATGCCCTGCCACAGTTTTGCTATTAAGGTATGCTAAAACTGAGGCAGGGCATGCTGGGATATGTAGTTCCACAGCAGCTGGAGGGTCGCAGGTTGAAGACCCATGTTCTAGCATGCCTGTTCTATGATGCATGTTCCGTGATGTCACAATCAGCTTGGAATGGGGTGTCTAGCATGCATTTGCTGACAGCCACTTGAGGCAGACACACATCAGGAGATGCAGCATATCGGAGGTCTTCGATGCCTTTCCAGCAAATGCACACCACCAGCTGCTGGTCTGGACACAAAACAATGCCCACAATTGAAGGCTCAAAATGCCCAACTACAGGATTAATGTAAGTAGTGAATTTAGGAATGAGTTTAGAAGTAGGAAATTAAGTTAGTTCACAAGTACATTCAAATTCAGATCTAAAGACTAGGTAGGCCTCACGTCCTGGCAGCACCCAGCATTTAAAAATGCCTTGATTATAGGTAGGGAATTAAATGTAGATAAGAAGTAGACACAAAAGAAGACTCCACAGAGCAATTATCAGGTGTCTTTATCAATTTTTGCATTTAAAAAATCAAGCAATTAGGGAACACAATGTTGCGACAATGTAACCCTATTTGCAAAATAGTACTAAATAAGTTTGTCGATGTAAGACATTTGCAAAGGCGCAAACAAAACACGCTGGAAAATGCAACTGAATCTGTTTTTGGAGGTTAGAATAGATGCAGGATCAAGTAGCTCAATGGGTAGGGTGTTTGATTAGAATTTAACAGGTTATAGGTTTGAATCCTGGGTATGATAGTTTGAGGTGTTATTTAATAAAGTATGTTTATATATTAGTCACACATGGCTTACTTGTACAAATGGCATGTCACCAGTTAGTGCTGACTGCTGATATGCCATTTACACAAACATGCCATGTGTGACTGTATATGCATTTAAGGAGGGCACCCCTGCAATACCACAAACCATTGAGTGTCAAGTATACTAGATATATCTTCATATCTCATGTGCTTTCTCTGAGACCAATCTTGTTATGCCCCTTCCCCACAAGGCATGCGCCTTTTGTCCATATTGCAAAAATGGGGGGGAGGGCATATAATTCTCTGTCACAGGGCACCAAAAAGTCTAGTTATGGCTCTGGTATGCATTATGTAATCTGGCAGACCATCTCTCCAACACTGGCTGGTTGGAATAGAAATCCGGTTATCTATGTGAGCAAATGACCATCAACGATTTACTCTCAAACACTAAAAAATGGACAAAAATGGTCCCCTAAACAAATTGGTTAAATTTTGGGTTTAACCAATTTGTGTAATGACCATTTTTGACCACTTTTCTAGTGTTTGGGAGCAAATGGTTAATTGACATTTGCTCCTATACATTACCAGATTTTCATTCCATCCATCCAGACTGGATAGATAGCCTGACAGATAATTGTGTAGTGTACGCCCAGGATAACTGTTAGTCATGCTTTATTTTATGGCGGCACATAAATGGGTGGACAGATCCAGGGCAAGCACTGCCCACTCATGCATAGTTGTCAACTGATGTGAAGTTCCAGGGGGCAATCTCAGTTATAAAGAGAAGTATCTGGAAATTGTCCCTAGTTAAAAAAAAAAAAAAAAATTTTATCAACTCCATTTATTTAGTATGATATCCCAGGTGATAGGATGCCGGCAGTCAGAACAACATACTTTATTAAATAACACATCTCAAACTACCATACCCAGGATTCAAACCTATAACCTGTTGAATTCTAATCAAACACCCTACCTATTGAGCTATTTGATCCTGCATAAAAATTGTGAACATTATATGAAGCTATTGGTACTTTGCAAAAAAAAAGAATCAGCATTACAACGCAGCAGATCCATGCAGTTTGCAGCCACACACTACATGTATCTGCTCAGCCACAATGCTGATTATTTCTTCACAAAGTACAAGGTGAGCTCCAAACAGAATTCTCTAGCTTAGAATTATACCTTTCTTTGCCAAACCTAGAAGTCGGGCCCCCCACCCTGGGATCCCCCAGAGGGAGGCCTGCACCGTCATGCGGCAGGCTTGTCCGTTTTGGAAGCAGGCTGATGGGCAGCCCAGGATTGCTTCAGTCTGGGCTTGGCAGGTCTGGAAACATGAGCTTGCTTTGGGTATGCCTGACCTTGGGTACGCTTTACCTGGAGGATGAAAGGGCCAAGAAAAGTACTTTTAGCCTTCTGCGTGGTAGGAGTCATACTAGGTAGGCAAGCTGTTTTAGCAGTAGCCAGATCAGCTACAATCTTATTAAGGTCTTCTCCAAAAGGAGATTCAACTGAGGCAGCACAAGGGAACTCTCATCTGGGGACAACAACTGCAGGGAGAACACATATTTTCAGATGAACATGGTAGGGCAGAAGGCTGCCTAATACTGAAGCACCCCCAAACAACAAATCAAATGCAACTTACTTGACAGAGATGTGCCTGAGCAACGGCCCTCCCCAGCCCTATCCCAAATCATACTTATTTTGCATAGGAGATACCATGGTCATGAAGATTGTTCTCCCAGGGTTAGGTTCATTCATTGCATTCTGGGTATGCTGACCCCTGTGATTTCCCCAAATGTGGGAAACTCGACTGCATTATTTGTGGTAGTGGGGGACTGTGTTTGTGCTTTCCTCTGGTCAGCTCTGGTAAAAGTCAGATTTCTTTGTCTCAGATCTTCCTCTAGCCTTGTTCTTCTTTCGAGAGTTCCCTTGTGCTGCCTCAGTTGGATCTCCTTCACTTGACAGGGGGGTGCCCGAGCAGCGACCCTCCCCAGCTCTAGCCCAACTCCTACTTACCTGCCAGGTGAGATACTATGATCATGAAGTTGCTTCTCCCAGGGCAAGGCTCACCCATTGCACTCTGGGTGTGCTGCCCCTGCGATTTCCCCAAATGTGGGAAACTTGACTGCATAATTTGAGTTTTCCCTGGTCGGCTCTCATGTAATTCAGATCTCTTTGTCTCAGGTCTCTCTCCAGCCTAGTTTGCTGTCTGGTTCCACTTCTTTTTTCTTGAGCCCCTCCCTTCTATACCCTTGTGCACTATCCTGACTTCTCCTCCCGTCTGCTTACTTTGTGCCTCCCAATGCACAATGCAAACTACAGGTAGTGCTGCAGGGCCCACACCCTTTTACTTGCTTTACAGAGCAGCTCTGGAGCTGTTACAGTGCCCAGCTGCTGCAAGAAATCAGCTTGAATGCTTCAGGGGCTGGGGAATGGCCAACATGAGCCCCACACCGAAGGAGGGTGGGGGTGCTTAATGCGAACTAGGGGTCATCCAAGCACCACAAAAGGCCTCCATGCCCTGCACGCTCCTTTTCTCTTTTCATATGCAGTCGAGGGTTGAAGCCAACTTTGACCCACTGCTTGGATGACATCACCATATTCAAATCCATCTGCTGCAGGCCATCCCCCAGGAATGCTTGCACTAGTTGTTGCATTTGGTTTGTTGTTTGGGGGTGCTTCAGTATTAGGCAGCCTTCTGCCACCCCATGTTCATCTGAAAATATGTGTTCTCCCTGCAGTTGTTGTCCCCAGATGAGAGTTCCCTTGTGCTGCCTCAGTTGAATCTCCTTTACTTGACAGAGATGTGCCTGAGCAACGGCCCTCCCCAGCCCTATCCCAAATCATACTTATTTTGCATAGGAGATACTATTGTCATGAAGATTGTTCTCCCAGATTTAATTAAGTGATTTTATAAAAAACAGCTAGGAAGCACAATTTAGCAGTGGGTTGCAGAGAAAAAAATAACATTTTAAACCTACCGGTAAAATTTTTTTCTCGTAGTCCGTAGAGGATGATGGGGACTCCGTAAGGACCATGGGGGATAGACGGGCTCCGCAGCAGACATGGGCACTTTAAGAAAGACTTTAGATCTGGGTGTGCACTGGCTCCTCCCTCTATGCCCCTCCTCCATACCTCAGTTAGAGAAACTGTGCCCAGAGGAGACGGACAGTACGAGGAAAGGATTTTTGTTAATCCAAGGTCAAGATTCATACCAGCCACACCAATCACACCGTATAACTTGTGATATACTACCCAGTTAACAGTATGAAAACAACATAGCATCAGTCCAAGACCGATGAAAACTAACATATAACCCTTATGTAAGCAATAACTATATACAAGTCTTGCAGAAGTAGTCCGCACTTGGGACGGGCACCCAGCATCCTCTACGGACTACGAGAAAAAGATTTACCGGTAGGTTTAAAATCTTATTTTCTCTTACGTCCTAAAAGATGCTGGGGACTCCGTAAGGACCATGGGGATTATACCAAAGCTCCCAAACGGGCTCCTGCGGATGACTCTGCAGCACCGATTGAGCAAACAGGAGGTCCTCCTCAGCCAGGGTATCAAACTTATAGAACTTTGCAAAGGTGTTTGAACCCGACCAAGTAGCAGCTCGGCACAGCTGTAGTGCCGAGACCCCCGGGCAGCTGCCCAAGAAGAGCCCACCTTCCTAGTGGAATGGGCCTTGACTGAATTAGGCAACGGCAATCCCGCCATAGAATGCGCCTGCTGAATCGTGTTACAGATCCAGAGAGCAATAGTCTGATTTGAAGCAGGGGTGCCAATCTTGTTGGCTGCATACAGGACAAACAGTGCTTCTGTTTTTCTGACTATAGCCGTTCTGGCCACGTAAATTTTCAAAGCCCTGACCACATCAAGGGACTCGGAATCCTCCAAGTCACGCGTAGCCACAGGCACCACAATAGGTTGGTTCATATGAAAGGATGAGTCTACTTTTAGCAGGAATTGAGGACGGGTCTGCAATTCCGCTCTATCCATATGGAAAACCAGATAGGGGATTTTATGTGATAAAGCTGCTAATTCCGACACTCGCTTAGCGGAAGCCAAGGCTAATAACATGACCACCTTCCAAGTGAGATATTTAAACTCCACCATTTTAAGTGGTTCAAACCATAACCTTAACACCACGTTAAGGTCCCAAGGGACCACCGGAGGTACAAAAGGAGGCTGAATATGCAGTACTCCCTTCACAAAAGTTTGTACTTACTTCAGGAAGAGAGGCCAATTCCTTTTGAAAGAAAATGGATAAGGCCAAAATCTGAACCTTAATAGAGCCTAATTTTAGGCCCAAATTCACTCCAGTTTGTAGGAAGTGAAGGAAGTGGCCCAGGTGGAATTCTTACGTATGAGCATTCCTGGCCTCACACAAAGAAACATATTTTCGCCATATACAGTGATAATGTTTAGATGTCACGTCCTTCCTAGCCTTTATTAGCGTAGGAATGACCTCATCTGGAATACCCTTTTCCGCTAGGATCCGGCGTTCAACCGCCATGCCGTCAAACGCAGCCGCGGTAAGTCTTGGAACAGACAGGGCCCCTGTTGCAACAGGTCCTGTCTTAGAGGAAGTGGCCACGGATCTTCTGTGAGCATTTCCTGCAGATCTGGATACCAGGTCCTTCGCGGCCAATCTGGAACAATGAGAATTGTTCTTACTCCTCTTTTTCTTACTATTATCAACACCTTGGGTATGAGAGGTAGAGGAGGAAATACATAGACCGACCGGAACACCCACGGTGTCACTAGGGCGTCTACAGCTACTGCCCGAGGGTCTCTTGACCTGTTGCAATACCTCTGTAGCTTTTTGTTGAGGCGGGACGCCATCATGTCTATCTGGAACAGTCCCCACCGACTTGCAATCTGTGCGAAGACTTCCTGATGGAGTCCCCACTCTCCTGGATGTAGGTCGTGTCTGCTGAGGAAGTCTGCATCCCAGTTGTCCACTCCCGGAATGAACACTGCTGACAGTGCGCTTTGATAAAGCTAAATATTTATCTTATTTAAAACCCTTTGTGAGGTCTAAGAACACTGTACGCTATTTGCGTATGGAGTACCGTAAGGGTACGCTCGTTGCGTAACAATCGCTTAGCCGTGGTCGAGACGCTCAAGCGTCACGTTCGCTCACGGCCAAGAGATCACAGGCAGGCACGCTATTGGCTGCTGACTAACGTAATGGTTCGCTATAGCGTAACGGACGCTGTATCGGGAGCGGGCTGCTCGAGCGATACAGACGCTCACGAGAATACGCTGTTGGTATCGGGCACACTTATAGGTGAGCGACTACCGTAATGCTACGCTATCAGCGTAGCGGACGCTCGAGACCACGAGGAGATCACGAGCGGCGCCGACGCTCACAATGTTAAACCTTTATGTCTAAACCACAAACAATGTAATTTGCTGTAAAACCTTAGTGTAGAGATAGGGTGTAAATGCAACACTGTATAACCTTATTAACTCAAAAGCTGTTCGAGCGTCACCGACGCTCTGAGAATACTTAACACTATAAGAAATACACAAATACCGTGCTTAGGGTCCAACGCCTAATATATATATTATGAATGTTATACTTGCAAAAGAATTAATACAATACAAGTCATACACTACAATATAACATAGACTAACTAACCAGGTAACTACACAGTAAATACAATACAAGTACGTTTAAGAGAAAATGAGAGAAAGAGAAGAGAGAGAGAGAAAGATATGGCCCATAATAACAAGAAAAGACAATATGATTACGGAGAAAACTTACGCACAAAGGAAACGATCGCATGCGCCTCTGGACATCCAGCTCCCGATTTTCAGCAATGATAACCGATGAAGAGTGAGTGCTGGATGTGATCGGCCTGTCTATTTATGCCCCACACACAATACAATTCAATGGTCCCTACAATCTCATTGTTCATTGGACACAGGAATTCGTCTTCGCATTATAACAAAAGGTCATAGGTTGATTCATACAGGTGGGCTGTGACTATTTCCAACAGCTCAGGTGGGAGGGAAACTGGGTTTCCCGCCGCATGGATAAGTAAGTGCAAATACAGTAAATGTTCATAAACTTCTTATGTCCATAACTATTCGCACGAGCGATTGATCCGCTTCAAACCAACACCGGAATATTGCTAATTAAATACTCTTCCGATGGATACTAAACACCACTGTATTACTCCTGTCTGACCCTTCGTATCAAACAATGAGGGATCTCTCTGTCCAGGAACATACTACATTAACTAAACTTTCAGAATCTATCAAAGGGACCATAATCTACAAAATGCATTATATGGTGAAAATATGTAACGAAAGAGTCGCCCGCTAGACGCACACAATCTCTACCGTAAATGTGCATACCGTGCGCCTGCGGGTGCCCGCAACAGCGAGTATGCGCACGCACGGTAGAGCGCACGCATGCGCAGCAGGGACACATATGAGGTGCAAATATGGCAGTGTGCATCGTGATATTTTTCTGACTTTGACAGTCCACCCTTTGGCAGTCAACAATAACTGCCACTTCCTAAAACATTTCAAAAAGAGAAAAATATATGTCAGGGGTTAATACATTTACATGGTTGGGTAGGGGAGGAGAGGAGAAGGTAGGAAAAGGGTATGACCTAGTGAGATAGCAGAAGCATGTGTGTATGAATCCATGTTTGGGGGGTCATGTATCATCGTGCCGTACGTGTTTTAAATCAAGCTTTGAGGTATTGCGAAGTATACATTTGAATTCCTTCTTATCCCGTGGTACGGGTCTGTGGATGGGCTGTCAAACTTTACCGAGCTTTTTTCGGATTTTGGTTGTAACAAAAATGGGGAGCACATTTTAGTTGATGATACATGAATGGGGGAATATGTGATTGCTGATATCTGTGCCTGTATTCCCTATACTATGTGTGTAATTACCTGAAGGTTGTAGAGATGAAGAAAATACATAGTTACGGTAAATGCAGTGGTATTCTATGTCAGGTTAATGAACATTCGTCGATTGAGGTCTTGTTTGGTGTCTGTTGAATGCAGTCTTCTTTGTGCTTTTGCCCATAAGGTGCGAGCAAAAAGCTTTGTCAATGTCCATAGATTTACAAAAGTGTTGGGCTAGAGTAATTTTAAAATTTCTAGGGAAACTGGGGATCTATGGCATAGTTCATCAAAAATCTGTGTATAAGGTTGTCAAAACTTCTTCTTTAATCCATCTGTTGTCTGTATATCGGCTCATCAAATTCCTCGTCCAAGTGGGTCTTTTTACCTCAGAGGAAAACGGAAAAACAGGTGAAAGAAACGGACCGTAGAAATCGCATTACAATTTCCTCACTCCTTAAACTCATCACCCTGGTACTTCGTTTGCACTTCGTTAAAGCCTGACCGCATCTAAATATCAAGCCAATCGTTATGATAACACCTAAGATACATAGGAGAAACTTCCCTACATCCATTATAACTCCTTGAGCCCATTCTCCTAAACCGGAGAACCAATTTCGCGGGTTCAACCATGACACCCAACTAGTCAGCTCATTACTCACAGCAGCAAGGGTGAGATTGTGTCTCCTGCGAAATTCCCACTTCAATTGGAGAATATCGTCCATCTTTTGGTCTATGACCTCGACCGGGTCCTCGGTACTATTCGTTATATATGTGCAGCATTTCACGCCGTACTGCGTTGCCAGTGTGACACAATATCCACCTGTTACTGCTGTGAGATAATTGAGAATCATTCTATGCTGAACTAGTTCTGTTTTATAAGCTTGAAGTTCTCTTCCAGTATACCTAAACGTGTCATCATACATTTCTGTGATATTGTCTAACAAATTTGCGAGCGCAGATATGTATTTATAATTCAACACTCCTCTGGCGGTGCGAGTGAGGTCTAACGCAAGTAGAAACTGAATCCCGGTGGATTCATGGATCATGTCAGAGGCCGGGTGCTCTGTTCTTTCTATCAGGTGCCGTTTAACTACGTGCTCGTAATGGGTGTGAGTATAAGGAGTTTGGGCAACACGGTGTATGTCTTTCATTTTGGCATGTGATACAGTCATTACCTCAGGCAATACTTTTCCAATATAACACAATCCTTCAGAGTTTGGGGCAAGCCACTTATACGCCTTCCTCCCGCATATGAAATATGCATCATCGGGGAGAACATATGGGACGGAGTAGGACATAACCATATTACACATTTTCCATGTGAAATCTCCTAACCCTAATTCTCCCATCTGTCTAGTACACGTATCAGCTTGTACGATATGTGCACAGTATCCTGGTGATACCTCTCCAACTCTCGTAATCCTACTTCCTAGGGTATACCTATACCGGAAAGATTTTCCTCTACTGGCTATGTGGCGTATAAGCTCTGTATCTGTCGGCATTCTATCTGCTCTATATGAAAAGGTCATGGTTTGGTTACTCCATGACACTTCCCAATTTCCCGGCTTTCGGGGATTGGAAATGTTAAAACATATGAGGGATCTATCCACATGATATTGGTGGAGCTTCAAACTAGGAGGACTGGAGATATTAAACCTCCTGTCCACCGGTCTCCCACCACTTAGCTCAAGTACCTCCCCTATCGTTAAAGGAAATGGTACTAGTCCTGATTTGCTATGACCTTGAGGTACTTGAGAGCATACCCAACAATCTGTTTGATTTAACACGCTACCCACTAAGGAGTGATAGTCACTCAAGGGATGCCGGTCCATGTGGATATTAAAACTGGATTGGCATTTCTTAATGCACCCATCCTCGACTACGTTGTCACAGAGCCTACAGATACAGTTTTCTTCAGCTAACAATCCTTCACAATTCCTTCTATTGTCAATGCTATCGGATCGTTTTCTGATACTCGCCTTTGCTTGTTGATTATGTTGTTCTCGGAAAACTACGCCTCCATCTCTGTCATCAGAACCCATTCCAGAACCTCTCTCGACCTCCATGGTACTCTCGCCGGAACAGACTGCTCTGGTCAACATCATGGTCAACAGGAAAATCCGGATCACAGTCTCTTGGGGCAAGTCCATCTTATAGGAGGAAACGAAGAAGAATGAGAAGGGGGGGAAAATAATTTGAGGGAGAGGGGATGGGAAGTTGGAGAAAAACAATAAAAGGGAACAGGGAATCGACAACTGCTTTTGATCTTGTGATTTTCAATGCTCAGGTGCCGCCTCAGTCCTCCTGGAACAGACACTCCAGTGATACAACGTCCTCTACCGTCTGTTCCTTATCACGGGACCTCTCTGGATCAGCAACCTTCTTACAATGGGACGAATGAACCCAAGTCTCTCTCTCGGCAACTTTCAATGCTGTAGTGCTAGTCAATAAGACTTGGTATGGTCCTTCCCATCTGTCAATAAGGCAACCTGAGCGTAGAAAATTTCGTATCATTACATACTCCCCAGGTTCAATGTCATGACAATTACTATCTGGTAAATCAGGAATCACCAACTTCAAATTATTATTTTGATTCCTTAGCTGTTTACTCATATTAACCAGGTACTTTACAGTCACTTCATTGTTACACTTCAAATCATCCTGAGGGTTAATCATAACATGCGGTTGTCGACCAAACAAGATTTCAAAAGGGGACAGATTAAGAGGGGACCTGGGAGTGGTTCTGATGCTGTACAGTACAATGGGTAAAGCTTCTGGCCATGTCAATCCTGTTTCTGCCATAACTTTGCTCAAATTATTTTTAATAGTGCTATTCACTCTTTCCACCTTCGCACTCGCCTGTGGACGGTATGGAGTGTGCAGCTTGCTATCAATTCCCATCAACTTACACATTCCTTGAAAGACATCACCTGTAAAATGGGTACCCCTATCACTTTCGATAATTCTAGGGATACCATATCTACATACAAATTCCTGCACAATTTTCTTAGCAGTAAACATAGCGGTATTTGTGGCCGCCGGGAATGCTTCAACCCAATTTGAGAACACATCTATACAAACAAGTACATATTTCAAATTTCGACAAGGGGGTAATTGAATGAAGTCAATCTGTATTGCCTGGAAAGGTCCGCCTGCAGGTGGGATATGAGATGGTTCTGTTGGTATTGCCTTTCCGATATTCTTTCTCAAACAGGTAAGGCATGACATTGCTCTCTTACTTGCATGAGATGAAAATCCTGGGGCGCACCAATATGCTCTTACCAACTTGCACATTCCTTCCTTGCCCAGATGAGTCAGCCCGTGAGCTGCCTCAGCTAAACATGGAAGATATGCTCTGGGGGCCACCGGTTTACCTTGTCCATCCGTCCAGAGTCCTGAGGACTCCTGGCCATATCCCTTCGCCTTCCAGACTGCCTTTTCCTGTGTGGAACACAAATTTTGCATTTCACACAACTTCTGTGTGTTGATGGTATTAAATACCATCAGTTGTGTGGTGTCTGTCTGTCTGGGGGTACCAGCTGCTAACTTAGCTGCTTCATCTGCTCGGCTGTTACCAAGTGATACTGGGTCCTGGCTATATGTGTGTGCTTTACACTTGATAACAGCCACTCTGTCGGGTTCCTGTATCGCTGTTAGAAGCCTTTTGATGTGAGCTGCATGCGCTACCGGTGTACCAGCTGCCGTCATGAAATTTCTGAGGCGCCATAGGGCTCCGAAATCATGGACTACCCCGAATGCGTATCTAGAGTCGGTGTAGATATTGGCTGATTTGCCCTTAGCCAATTCACATGCTCTGGTTAGGGCGACCAGTTCAGCAACCTGGGCTGAGTGAGGTGGGCCTAGCGGTTCCGCTTCTATGGTGCCTTGGTCATCTACGACTGCGTATCCAGTACACAAGTCTCCCGAGTCTGACTGTCTGTGACAACTACCGTCCGTGTAGAAAGTTAGATCTACATTTTCCAGCGGGTTGTCACTGATGTCAGGCCTTGCGGTAAAATTTTGGGTCAAATATTCCATACAATCATGTGTGTCCTCCTGTGTGTTAAATTCTCCTTCCCCACCACTCTCATCCTCCACCCTTTGTGCCTGTCCAGGCACACCTGGGAGATATGTTGCAGGATTTAATGCACTGCATCTCCTTATGGTGATGTTTACGGGGGCCATTAGTGCCAATTCCCATCTTGTAAACCGCGCTGATGAGACGTGCCTGGTTTGGGCAGAATTTAGCAAGGCTGACATTGCATGTGGTGTATGAATTGTGAGGTTGTGACCTAGCACTACATCTTCGCTTTTCGTTACTAGCAATGCTATCGCAGCGACGCTTCGCAAGCATGTGGGGAGGGATCGCGCTACCGTGTCTAGCTGAGCGCTGTAGTATGCTACTGGCCTGCTGGCATCACCGTGCTTTTGGGTTAAGACGCCTGCCGCGCAACCAGCACTTTCTGTTCCGTACAGCTCAAAGGGTTTCCCATAGTCTGGCATACCTAATGCTGGTGCCTGCGTTAGGCACTGTTTAAGTCTCTCAAATGCCATCTCGGACTCGTCTGTATGCGAAATCCGATCAGGTTTGTTTGAGGAGACCATCTCCTGCAGAGGTAACGCTAGAATGGAAAACCCTGGGATCCAGTTACGGCAATACCCACACATTCCTAAAAATGTTCTGATCTGTTGCTGGGTTTTTGGCAGAGTCATGTCTCTAATTGCTTGAATTCTATCAGTGGTCAGGTGTCTCAGTCCTTGTGTTAGACAGTGTCCCAAATATTTTACCTTAGTTTGGCATAATTGCAACTTGTCTTTGGAAACCTTGTGTCCTGTGTCTGAAAGATGAAACAGGAGCTGTTTCGTATCCTTCAGGGATGCTTCCAATGAATCAGAACACAGTAGTAGATCATCCACGTACTGTATTAATACTGATCCACTCTCTGGTTGGAAAGACTGTAAACAATCATGCAAAGCCTGGGAAAATATACTTGGACTGTCTATGAAACCTTGTGGTAATCGAGTCCATGTGTATTGGACTCCTCTGTATGTGAATGCAAACAAATATTGGCTGTCAGGGTGCAGAGGTACCGAAAAGAAAGCGGAGCAGAGGTCAATAACAGTGAAAAATTTCGCAGTGGGAGGGATTTGCATAAGGATGACAGCTGGATTTGGCACTACGGGGAACTGACTCTCAACTATTTTGTTGATCCCCCTTAGATCCTGCACTAGCCGGTAACCCCTCCCCCCACTCTTTTTCACAGGGAAGATGGGACTATTGGCAGTGCTGGACGTTCTTACCAGAATACCCTGTTGTAGCAAGCGCTCTATTACGGGATACACTCCTAACTCCACCTCTGGCTTCAGAGGGTACTGTGGGATTTTTGGAGCTATCCTACCATCTTTTACTTGTACAACTACTGGAGCTACGTTTGCCATTAATCCAGTGTCCTGTCCATCTTTAGTCCAAAGTGACTCTGGTATCTGGGATGTCATTTCTTCTACTTTGGATGGAGTCCTATTTGTCATAATGGTATGTGACATTAATTTTGATGGGGAGTCTAACATGTCTCGCACTTCCTGAGCGTGATTCTCAGGTATGTCCAAGAATACACCTTCAGGAGTACAATAAATGACGCACCCCATTTTACACAATAAGTCTCTTCCCAGGAGATTAGTCGGTGCCGATGCAGCCAGCAAAAAGGAATGCTTGGTATGTAAAGGCCCTACTGTAATCTCGGCTGGTTTGCTAACAGGGTAGTGCTGGACTACTCCCGTTACCCCTATGGCTGGAATTGTCTTACCAGTGGTTCTCATGCCCACTGTCGAATTTATCACTGATTTGGCCGCCCCTGTGTCTACAAGAAAGTTTAATGATTTACCAGCTACATTGATTGCAATTTCAGGTTCACTCCCAAGGCTTGCAATCAATTTTACTGGCTGCAGATTACAGGTATGGCTACACCCCTATTGGGTATGGTGACCTCCCTGAATCCCGCTGGCAGCAACTACTTGTGAAGGGGTTAAATGGGAACTGCCAGGAGTTTGCCAGTCTCTGTTCGGGGGGTATCTTTTTGTTTCTCCTGCATGTGGCTCATAACTCCGTCTCTGCGGACCTTGCTCCCAATGTCGTGTGTCGTGTCGTTGTCTAGGGGGTTGGTAAGATCTTTGCGAATTTTTCGCTCTACAGTCTCGTGCTATGTGTCCCTGTTTATGACAAAAATAACATGTTACCACATTTGACTTACCCACAGGGTTTGGTGATATAAACACAGGCTGTTTTGTGGTCAGGGCCTGTATACTTACTGACATTAACTTATCACCTTGCGACTCCCTGTGTCTGGTGATATTCCGGTCGTGATCAATAGCAGCCTCTCTCAAAGTAGCCACTGACAGACCTCGCCAACATGGTTGCGTGGTCTGTACCCTTGTCTTTAATGCTTCTTTTAAACCATCCATTAGCACAGATACTGCTACTTCTTGATGGTTTGCATTGGTCCTAATGTCCTCTATGCCAGTGTACTTTGCCATTTCTAATAATGCCCGGTGAAAATAATCAGCAGCTGTTTCTGTCTCTTTTTGTTTAATGGAAAAAATTCTATTCCATTTGGCTACAGCTGGGAAATACTCCTTTAACTGTAAATTTATTCTTTTTACGTTATCTTTGTTGTACACATCTGTAAGAGGTACATCCAGATCCAATCCACAGTCAGCTAAAAATTGAGCTGAGTCGACATTGGAGGGTAAACATGCCCTCAGCAATATCTGCCAGTCTTTGTTATTGGGCTCTAAAGTGTTTCCTAGGTCTCTGATGTATTTTTGGCTAGCAACTAAGTATTTTCTGGGGTCAGGGAATTCAGACACTATGGTCCTTAATTCCATTCTGGAAAATGGGATATACATGGCAATGTTCCTGATAGGAGTGACTCCTGATGTGTCAGTTTTCCCATTTGGAACAGCTATTACCCTAACAGGATTAAGTCTACTAACATCATTCTGTGTAGATTCTACAGCCTGTGGTGAAATGGTTTCAGCATAGTGTAAGGTGCCGTACTTACCCGTTGATACGACCTCACCTGTCCCTCCGCTAGGGGGCTTTGTTACTAATCTTATGGGTTGGGCCGTGCCTACTGTCGTTTCTGATATAGTGGCTGCTAGAGAGAGCGCCGATATTGTTGCCGATTCGTCCTCTTGATCACACTCCTGGGGAAAGTTCAAAACAGGGTACAACTTGCACGGGTTAATGCTTGCATTGGTTAACTTATTAACATTATCCTTAACATTTATACAGTTGCTAAGTGCCTGTTTGTTACCCCCTAATGCGTCATTCTCCGCAACCAATTTCTCTCCTGATATGTATGGTGGCGGCGGGGCCGTGGCTATCAGTTTCCTGATAGGGCCAGATCCCGCCGCCAGAGCCAATCCTCTCTGTATTTCACCCTCCTGTTGCCATAGCTGCAAATAATCATAATGTTGGATTCGTCTCTTTGTTGATTTAATGAGACATATCCTCCTCCTTAAATTCATTAACACTTCTGGGCTGAAGCTACCTACTCTTGGGAATTTCTCCCCGTCATGTACTGTCATTCTCTCCCATTCATCACATAAAATTTCTGTATGTAAACCATATTTTTCACACATTACATACCTTGCCGACCCGACTGGTCGGTTTACTGAATCAACCCGAACCGAGGTTGATCGCCCCCTTCCTGAACAACTGGCCCCCATAATTTGCAGGTGTTGCTTGCTCTACCTCTGACCTTTATCTCAGGGTCTTCAGCGAACCCTTACAAAAAACCAAAATATTAAAAGATAGGTTGACGGTGAAGTTTACCGAGCACCTCACTCACTCGCCCACGCCGACCAATACGCCCACACACTGATATAGCGCTGGCGTACTCGACCCAGGGCCCCTATGAACCTCTATTTACTGGAACATGCGAGAGATATCCGAAGAACACTTACTCTTTCCAGTAACTATTGGTTGTTGGACAATTCCTGAGTGACCAGCGAACTTCCCTTCAGAAAATAAAAAATTACACAAATAACGTCAGAATGTACAAATAGTTTTATGACCGGGTTTGTACACAAATGGTACTGGTCAGACTAACTTAATGCACACAATTACGTGCGGTACAATCGTTCAGCACATAAGCAACTAATCTTATGTACGGAGCGACCAGTGGAATCGACATTCAGCAGCTGCGAATTCCTTCAGCCTGAGCTTTTTATGGCCTATATGGGTGTCGCACCAACCCTTCTTGGTGTTGTGCCTTGTCTCTATAGCGGACTTCCTTGTCTGCTGTACTTGGACCTCCTGGTCTGTTATGCGACCTCCTGGTCTGACCTCCTGGTCTGTTACAGTATGACCTCCTGGTCTGCTACACTCTAATGCTCAAATTTTATGTTTAACCAGAGATGCCTCCCTAGCCACCACGTATGTCACTTACACGTATGTACTTCACGAGAACTCGATGATTTCTGTGGTTCAATCCCCAAAATTGTAAAAACAAACACTCACTCACCACATACACACTTTTGTTTCTATTTCTATTTCTGCGCAGAAATTTTTCTTTAGACCAGATGTGTTGTAAATTTGGAGAAGGATCTGTTAATTTAAATTTCGGATTTAAAATAGATTTGCGCTATTTATCGCCTGTTGCGCTATTTATCGCTTGTTGCGCTATTTATCGCCTGTTGCGATATTTATCGCTTATTGCGCTATTTATCGCTTATTGTGCTATTTAAAAATCAACACTATCGTGTGATTTGAGTTACGTGGGCGTACCCAGACGCTCCGTTGCATAATTTACGCTGCGTGCGTCGGCCTTTGCGTACGCGAGTCTCAGCCTTTTGTTAGAGACACGTGTATACAAAACCAATGTCCACCGTAACACAACTAACACGTTTTATCAATGTAGATGATCCTCAGTCGTCTACCGTGCAACACACCAATCTCTCCTTTTACCTTTAGGTAGAGCTGCGTGTGTGCTTTACACTTTATCCCTTAACGCATTACTTTTACACTTTAACTATGAAATAGCGACAAATCTCTCTTAGCACGTTTTATCAATTATAAAATGGCAAACAGGAGAGTGATATATGAAAATACACGAATGAAAAAGAAATGCAGATATGCGTGTGTGCGTACGCAAGATAGAAATAAACAGTTTTAAAAGACACTAGTGTGTTGTTCTTACCTCCGGTTCCCGGATTCCTTCAGCACCCTTTACTAAGCGAAACAGACGCTTATCCCGTCAGCACTGCGAAGAATATGATCTCCCGCCCTTTGCTGATGGATAATGTCTGCTGAAATTACCTAGCAGAGATATGTGAAGGACAGGACGAGCCGCCAATTGATAAAGCTAAATATTTATCTTATTTAAAACCCTTTGTGAGGTCTAAGAACACTGTACGCTATTTGCGTATGGAGTACCGTAAGGGTACGCTCGTTGCGTAACAATCGCTTAGCCGTGGTCGAGACGCTCAAGCGTCACGTTCGCTCACGGCCAAGAGATCACAGGCAGGCACGCTATTGGCTGCTGACTAACGTAATGGTTCGCTATAGCGTAACGGACGCTGTATCGGGAGCGGGCTGCTCAAGCGATACAGACGCTCACGAGAATACGCTGTTGGTATCGGGCACACTTATAGGTGAGTGACTACCGTAATGCTACGCTATCAGCGTAGCGGACGCTCGAGACCACGAGGAGATCACGAGCGGCGCCGACGCTCACAATGTTAAACCTTTATGTCTAAACCACAAACAATGTAATTTGCTGTAAAACCTTAGTGTAGAGATAGGGTGTAAATGCAACACTGTATAACCTTATTAACTCAAAAGCTGTTCGAGCGTCACCGACGCTCTGAGAATACTTAACACTATAAGAAATACACAAATACCGTGCTTAGGGTCCAACGCCTAATATATATATTATGAATGTTATACTTGCAAAAGAATTAATACAATACAAGTCATACACTACAATATAACATAGACTAACTAACCAGGTAACTACACAGTAAATACAATACAAGTACGTTTAAGAGAAAATGAGAGAAAGAGAAGAGAGAGAGAGAAAGATATGGCCCATAATAACAAGAAAAGACAATATGATTACGGAGAAAACTTACGCACAAAGGAAACGATCGCATGCGCCTCTGGACATCCAGCTCCCGATTTTCAGCAATGATAACCGATGAAGAGTGAGTGCTGGATGTGATCGGCCTGTCTATTTATGCCCCACACACAATACAATTCAATGGTCCCTACAATCTCATTGTTCATTGGACACAGGAATTCGTCTTCGCATTATAACAAAAGGTCATAGGTTGATTCATACAGGTGGGCTGTGACTATTTCCAACAGCTCAGGTGGGAGGGAAACTGGGTTTCCCGCCGCATGGATAAGTAAGTGCAAATACAGTAAATGTTCATAAACTTCTTATGTCCATAACTATTCGCACGAGCGATTGATCCGCTTCAAACCAACACCGGAATATTGCTAATTAAATACTCTTCCGATGGATACTAAACACCACTGTATTACTCCTGTCTGACCCTTCATATCAAACAATGAGGGATCTCTCTGTCCAGGAACATACTACATTAACTAAACTTTCAGAATCTATCAAAGGGACCATAATTTACAAAATGCATTATATGGTGAAAATATGTAACGAAAGAGTCGCCTGCTAGACGCACACAATCTCTACCGTAAATGCGCATACCGTGCGCCTGCGGGTGCCCGCAACAGCGAGTATGCGCACGCACGGGAGAGCGCACGCATGCGCAGCAGGGACACATATGAGGTGCAAATATGGCAGTGTGCATCGTGATATTTTTCTGACTTTGACAGCTTACATGATTCTCCGCCCAGCGAAGAATTCTGGTGGCTTCCGCCATCGCCACTCTGCTCCTTGTGCCGCCTTGGCGGTTTACATGAACTAGTGCGGTGACGTTGTCTGACTGGATCAGAACTGGTTGGTCGCGAAGTAAGGTCTCCGCTTGACATAGGGCGTTGTATATGGCCCTTAGCTCCAGGATGTTGATGTGAAGACAAGTCTCCTGACTTGACCAAAGACCTTGGAAATTTCTTCCCTGTGTGGCTGCTCCCCAACCTCGGAGGCTCGCGTTCGTGGTCACCAGGATCCAGTCCTGAATGCCGAACCTGCGGCCCTCTAGAAGGTGAGCACTCTGCAGCCACCACAGGAGAGATACCCTGGCCCTGGGGGACAGGGTGATCAACTGATGAATCTGTAGATGTGACCCGGACCACTTGTCCAGTAGGTCCCATTGCAAGATCCTCGCATGGAACCTGCCGAAGGGAATGGCCTCGTATGATGCCACCATCATTCCCAGGACTCGAGTGCAGTGATGCACTGACACCTGTTTTGGTTTCAATAGGTTCCTGACCAGAGTCATGAGTTCCTGGGCCTTTTCTATCGGAAGATAAACCCTTTTCTGGTCCGTATCCAGAATAATGCCCAAGCAAAGTCAGACGAGTCGTAGGAACCAACTGCGACTTCGGGATATTGAGAATCCAGCCGTGTTGCTGTAACACCTTCAGTTAAAGTTATACGCTGTTCAGCAACTGCTCTCTTGATCTCGCTTTTATGAGGAGATCGTTCAAGTACGGGATAATTGTGACACCTTGCTTTCGCAGGAGCACCATAATTTCCGTCATTACCTTGGTGAAAATTCTCGGAGAAAATTCTGGAGAGACCAAACGGCAACGTCTGAAATTGGTAATGACAATACTGTACCGCAAATCTTAGGTACGCCTGATGAGGTGGATAAATGAGTACATGAAGGTATGCATCCTTTATGTCCAGAGATATCATAAAATCCCCCCCTTCTAGGCTGGCGATGACCGCTCTTAGCGATTCCATCTTGAACTTGAACCTTTTCAAGTATAGGTTCAGGGATTTTAAATTTAATATGGGTCTGACCAAACCGTCCGGTTTTGGGACTACAAACAGGGTCGAATAATTTCCATTTCCTTGTTGAAGCAGGGGAACCTTGACCACCACCTGTTGAAGATACAATTTGTGAATTGCATTTAACACTATCTCCCTTTCCTGGGGAGAAGATGGTAGGGCCGATTTGAAAAACCGGCGAGGAGGCACCTCTTCGAATTTCAGCTTGTAACCCTGAGAAACAATTTCTATTGCCTAGGGATCCACCTGCGAATGAACCCAGATGTGGCTGAAAACTCGAAGACGTGCCCCCAACTGGGCGGACTCCTTTAGCGGAGCCCCAGCGTCATGCAGTGGATTTTGTAGAGGCCGGGGAGGACTTCTGTTCCTGGGAACTAGCTGTGTTGTGCAGCTTCTTCCCTCTGCCCTTACCTCTGGCAAGAAAGGACACACCTCGTACTTTCTTGTTTCTCTGTGATCGAAAGGACTGCATTTGATAATGTGGTGCTTTCTTAGGCTGTGAGGGAATATAAGGCAAAAAATTTGATTTACCAGCTGTAGCTGTGGAGACTAGGTCCGAGAGACCTTCCCCAAACAATTCCTCACCCCTGTAAGGTAAAACCTCCATATACCTTTTTGAGTCGGCATCACCTGTCCATTGCCGGGTCCATAGGACTCGTCTAGCAGAAATTGACATAGCGTTTATTCTAGAACCCAGTAGACTAATGTCACTTTGAGCATCTCTTATATATAGGACAGCATCTTTTATATGCCCTATGGTCAATAACATAGCATCCTTATCTAGGGTCTCAATCTCTGCTGATAAGGTATCTGTCCATGCTGCCACCGCGCTACAACCCCGGCCGACGCAATTGCCGGTCTGAGTAAGGTACCAGAATGTGTGTAAATGGACTTTAGGGTAACCTCCTGCTTGCGGTCAGCATGGTCCCTGATGGTAGCCGTATCCTGGGATGGCAGCGCTACCTTTTTGGATAAGCGTGTCAATGCTTTATCCACCCTAGGGGAGGATTCCCACCATATCCTGTCCATTGGCGGGAAAGGATACGCCATAAGAATCCTTTTGGGAATCTGCAGCTTTTTGTCTGGAGATTCCCAAGCTTTTTCACATAATTCGTTCAACTCATGTGAGGGGGGAAAGGTTATCTCAGGTTTCTTTCCCTTATAGATGTGTACCCTCGTGTCAGGGACAGGGGACTCTGTGATGTGCAAAACATCTTTTATTGCAATAATCATATATCGAATACATTTAGCCAATTTTGGCTGTAACTTTGCATCATCGTAGTCGACACTGGAGTCAGAATCCGTGTCGGTATCTGTGTCAACTATTTGGGATAGTGGGCGCTTTTGAGACCCCGAAGGTCCCTGCGACATAGGGACAGGCATGGGTTGACTCCCTGACTGTTCCCTAGCTTCAGCTTTGTCTAATCTCTTGTGTAATAAGTTTACATTAGCACTTAAAACATTTCACATATCCATTCAGTCAGGTGTCGGCGTTGTCGATGGAGACACCACATTAATTTGCTCCTGCTCCTCTCTAGGAGAGCCTTCTACCTCAGACATGTCGACACACGTGTACCGACACACCATACACTCAGGGAATCCTCTTATCTGAGGACAGTTCCCCAACAAGGCCCTTTGGAGAGACAGAGAGAGAGAGTATGCCAGCACACACCCCAGCGCTATATGACCCAGGAAAAAAACACAATAATTTTATGTTTACCCAGTAGCGCTGTATTTCCATATATATATGCGCCTAATTATGTGCCCCCCTCTTCTTTAAGACCCTCTTTCTACCGTGGTATAAGCAGGGGAGAGTCCGTGGAGCTTCCCCTCAGCGGTGCTGTGGAGAAAATGGTGCTGGTGAGTGCTGAGGGAGAAGCCCCACCCCCTCAGCGACGGGCTTCTGTCCCGCTCAAATATAGTAAAAAAATGGCGGGGGCTCTTATATATATATATACAGTGCCTAGCTGCATATATATTTATTTTGCCAAAGAGAGGTCTATATTGCTGCCCAGGGCGTCCCCCCTGAGCCCTTCACCCTTACACTGACTGCCGTGTGTGAGGTGTATGGGAGCAATGGAGCACAGCTTTACTGCTGTGCGTTACCTCAGTGAAGATCATGAAGTCTTCCGCCGCCTCTGAAGTCTTCTTTTCTTCTCATACTCACCCGGCTTCTATCTTCCGGCTCTGCGAGGGGGACGGCGGCGCGGCTCTGGGACGGACGGCGAGGGTGAGACCTGCGTACCGATCCCTCTGGAGCTAATGCTGTACAGTAGCCTAAGAAGCAGAGCCTATCAACTCACAGAAGTAGGTGTGCATCTCTCCCCTCCGCCCCTCGATGCAGGGAGTCTGTTGCCAGCAGGCTCCCTGAAAATAAAAAAATCTAACAAATATACTTTCTGTCAGGAAACTCAGGAGAGCTCCCTGAAAAGCACCCAGTCTCCTCTGGGCACAGTAGTAAACTGAGGTCTGGAGGAGGGGCATAGAGGGAGGAGCCAGTGCACACCCAGATCTAAAGTCTTTCTTTAAGTGCCCATGTCTCCTGCGGAGCCCGTCTATCCCCCATGGTCCTTACGGAGTCCCCAGCATCCTCTAGGACGTAAGAGAAAAATTATGCTGGCAGAAAAATCCAATTGAGTGATTAAACAGCTCCAGAGCTGCTCTGTAAGGCAAGTAAAAGGGTGTGGGCCCTGCAGCACTACCTGTAGTTTGCATTGTGCATTGGAAGCCTAGTTTGCTGTCTGTTTCCACTTCTTTTTTCTTGAGCCCCTCCCGTCTATACCCTTGTGCACTATCCTGACTTCTCCTCCCGTCTGCTTACTTTGTGCCTTCCAATGCACAATGCAAACTACAGGTAGTGCTGCAGGGCCCACACCCTTTTACTTGCCTTACAGAGCAGCTCTTGAGCTGTTACAGTGCCCAGCTGCTGCAAGAAATCAGCGTGAATGCTTCAGGGGCTGGGGCATGGCCAACATGAGCCCCACACCGAAGGAGGGTGGGGGTGTTTAATGCGAACTAGGGGTCTCGCACAATGCGAACTACAGGTAGTGCTGCAGGGCCCACACCCTTTTACTTGCCTTACAGAGCAGCTCTGGAGCTGTTACAGTGCCCAGCTGCTGCAAGAAATCAGCTTGAATGCTTCAGGGGCTGGGGCATAGCCAACATGAGCCCCACACCGACGGAGGGTGGAGGTGTTTAATGCAAACTAGGGGTCATCCAAGTGCCGCAAAAGGCCGCCATGCCCTGCACGCCCCTTTTCTCTTTTCATATGCAGACGAGGGTTGAAGCCAACTTTGACCCACTGCTTGGATGACATCGCCATATGCAAATCCATCTGCTGCAGGCCTTCCCCCAGGAATGCTTGCACTAGTTGTTGCATTTGGTTTGTTGTTTGGGGGTGCTTCAGTATTAGGCAGCCTTCTGCCCTCCCATGTTCATCTGAAAATATGTGTTCTCCCTGCAGTTGTTGTCCCCAGATGAGAGTTCCCTTGTGCTGCCTCAGTTGAATCTCCTTTACTTGACAGAGATGTGCCTGAGCAGCGGCCCTCCCCAGCCCTATCCCAAATCATACTTATTTTGCATAGGAGATACCATGGTCATGAAGACTGTTCTCCCAGGGTGCGGTTCATTCATTGCATTCTGGGTATGCTGACCCCTGTGATTTCCCCAAATGTGGGAAACTCGACTGCATTATTTAATGCGAACTAGGGGTCATCCAAGCACCGCAAAAGGCCGCCATGCCCTGCATACCCCTTTTCTCTTTTCATAAGCAGACGAGGTTTGAAGCCAACTTTGACCCACTGCTTGGATGACATCACTTGCTGCCTTTCCAATGAAGCAAGTTTAATTTAATAATAGGTGAAAAACCATCCCTACAAAGGTGTTAATCAGATACTTGGCTTTGTGGACACTTTTCAGAGCACAAATTTGTTAGCATAAAAATAAAGCCAGAAAATGAAGAGCTGTTTAATCACTCAATTGGATTTTTCTGCCAGCATATTTCTTTTTCTCTGCAACCCACTGCTAAATTGTGCTTCGTGGCTGTTTTTTTTATAAAATCACTTAATCAAATCTAACTCTGATTACATCAGAGAAGGCCAGGTACCCTACACCATAAGAGGTGGTTTGAAATTTTTACTTGTCTACTTAAAGATCACCAAAATCTGATAACGAGGTCAATTACGTCCCTAGGTGGGATTGAACCACCAACCTTTTGGTTAACAACTGAACACGCTAACTGTTTGCGCCTCAGAGACACTTTGCAAAAGTACATACTGACAAAGGTTAATAAGCATTCATCTAGAACGTTTCCTAGAAAAACTTTAAAAAGTCAATAATCTGGAGAGTTTTTGTAAGATGTTCCTTCCATCAACCAATGAAGAAACACATTGGTACTTTCCCATGATGAGTGAGTGCTTCAGGATCTCTTGCACTTACATGTGCAGCAAAGGACTACAATGGAAGCATGCTGGGCCTATAACCCAGAGGTAGGCAGATTGCAACTGTCCTCTGCTATATGCATTTTTTTTGTTAATTAAAGTAATCCAAAACAGGGATTGATATTTTGGCTCTTTTATTTTTACTTAAAGTACAATAACTTTTACTGTTTTAATTTGTTTTAATAGTATATTGACAGTATTGTTTTCTTTCAAAAATCCACTTAATTTTCTTTACCCTATTATCAAAATGGTAATTGACAAAAACAAACTACATTTTCACCAGAAGAGCAATACAAAATGTACAAGTGATATATTAAAATCATCTTTTCAGCTTGAATTTCAATGATGCATTGAGGTAACGATTTTGTGAGAAACATCTTCACCCTTAAATAAAGATTTTCTTAATTCCCTACCTGTGTGCTAATTAGATATCACCTTGTTTTCACATTAAACAGACTTTCACATGAGAAAGCAGCAAGGATGCAGTGGCGTTAATGTTTCCTGGTGTCAACCTGTATTATTTCAGTAGACATTGAAATGAGGATGCATCTTGCTGCCTTTCCAATGAAGCAAGTTTAATTTAGTAATAGGTTAAAAACCATCCCTACAAAGGTGTTAATCAGAGACTTGGCTTTGTGGACACTTTTCAGAGAACAAATTTGTTAGCATAAAAATAAAGCCAGAAAATGAAGAGCTGTTTAATCACTCAATTGGATTTTTCTGCCAGCATTTTTCTTTTTCTCTGCAACCCACTGCTAAATTGTGCTTCCTAGCTGTTTTTTTTATAAAATCACTTAATCAAATCTAACTCTGATTACATCAGAGAAGGCCAGGTACCCTACACCATAAGAGGGGGTTTGAAATTTTGACTTGTCTACTTAAAGATCACCGAAATCTGATAACAAGGTCAATTAGGTCCCTGGGTGGGAATGAACCACCAACCTTTTGGTTAATAGCCTTATACACTAACTGATTGCGCCACAGCGACACTTTTCAAAAGTACATACTGACAAAGGCTAATAAGCATTCATCTAGAACGTTTCCTAGAAACATTTTAAAAAGTCAATAATGTGGAGAGTTTTTGTAAGATGTTTCTTCCATCAACCAATGAAGAAACACATTGGTACTTTCCTATGATGAGTGAGTGCTTCAGGATCTCTTGCACTTACATGTGCAGCAGAGTACTGTAATGGAAGCATGCTGGGTCCATAACCCAGAGGTAGGCAGATTGAAACTATCCTCTGCTATATGCATTGTTTTTATTAATTAAAGTAATCCAAAACTGGGATTGATATTTTTGCTCTTTTATTTTTACTTAAAGTACAATAACTTTTACCATTTTAATTTGTTTTAATAGTATATTGACAGTATTGTTTTCTTTCAAAAATCCAATTAATTTTCTTTACCCGATTATTAAAATGGTAATTGACAAAAACAATCTACATTGTCACCAGAAGAGCAGTACAAAATGTACAAGTGATATATTAAAATCATCTTTCCAGCTTGAATTTCAATGATGCCTTGGTGCAACAATTTTGTGAGAAACATCTTCACCCATAAAGAAAGATTTTCTTAATTCCTTACCTGTGTGCTGATTAGATATCACCTTGTTTTCACATTAAACAGACTTCCCCATGAGGAAGCAGCAAGGATGCAGTGACGTTTATGTTTCCTGGTGTCAACCTGTATTATTTCAGTAGACATTGAAATGAGGATGCATCTTGCTGCCTTTCCAATGAAGCAAGTTTAATTCAGTAATAGGTGAAAAACCATTCCTACAAAGGTGTTAATCAGAGACTTGGCTTTGTGGACACTTTTCAGAGAGCAAATTTGTTAGCATAAACATAAAATCAGAAAATGAAGAGCTGTTTAATCACTCAATTGGACTTTTCTGCCAGCATAATTTTTTTTCTCTGCAACCCACTGCTAAATTGTGCTTCCTAGCTGTTTTTTATAAAATCACTTAATCAAATCTAATTCTGATTACATCAGAGAAGGCCGGGTACCCTACACCATAAGAGGGGGTTTGAAATTTTGACTTGTCTACTTAAAGATCACCAAAATCTGATAACAAGGTCTATTACGTCCCTGGGTGGGATTGAATCACCAACCTTTAGGTTAATAGCCATACACACTAACTGATTGCGCCACAGCGACACTTTGCAAAAGTACATACTGACAAAGGCTAATAAGCATTCATCTAGAACGTTTCCTAGAAAAACTTTAAAAAGTCAATAATCTGGAGAATTTTTGTAAGAAACACATTGGTACATTCCCATGATGAGTGAGTGCTTCAGGATCTCTTGCACTTACATGGGCTATTAACCAAAAGGTTCCCACCCAGTGATGTAATTGACCTTGTGATCAGATTTTGGTGATCTTTAAGTAGACAAGTCAAAATTTCAAACCCCCTCTTATGGTGTAGGGTACCTGGCCTTCTCTGACGTAATCAGAGTTAGATTTAATTAAGGTGCACAAGGGCATAGAAGGGAGCGGTTTAAGAAAAGAGAAGTGGAAACAGACAGCAAACTAGGCTGGAGAGAGACCTGAGACAAAGAGATCTGAATTATACGAGAGCCGACCAGGGGAAACACAAATTATGCAGTCAAGTTTCCCACATTTGGGGAAATCGCAGGAGCAGCACACCCAGAGTGCAATGGGTGAGCCTTTCCCTGGGAGAAGCACCTTCCTGATCATAGTATCTCACCTGGCAGGTAAGTAGGAGTTGGGCTAGTGCTGGGGAGGGTCGCTGCTCGGGTACCCCCCTGTCAAGTGAAGGAGATCCAACTGAGGCAGCACAAGGGAACTCTCGAAAGAAGAACAAGGCTAGAGGAAGATCTGAGACAAAGAAATCTGACTTTTACCAGAGCTGACCAGAGGAAAGCACAAACACAGTACCCCACTACCACCAGGAAACATTAACGCCACTGCATCCTTGCTGCTTTCTCATGTGGAAGTCTATTTAATGTGAAAACAAGGTGATATCTAATTAGCACACAGAAAAGAAAATTAAGTGAATTTTTGAAAGAAAACAATACTGTCAATATACTATTAAAACAAATTAAAATGGTAAAAGTTATTGTACTTTAAGTAAAAATAAAAGAGCAAAAATATCAATCCCAGTTTTGGATTACTTTAATTAACAAAAAAAATGCATATAGCAGAGGATAGTTTCAATCTTTCTACCTCTGGGTTATGGGCCCAGCATGCTTCCATTGCAGTACTCTGCTGCACATGTAAGTGCAAGAGATCCTGAAGCACTCACTCATCATGGGAAAGTACCAATGTGTTTCTTCATTGGTTGATGGCAGAAACATCTTACAAAAACACTCCAGATTATTGACTTTTTAAAGTTTTTCTAGGAAACGTTCTAGATGATTGTTTATTAGCCTTTGTCAGTATGTAATTTTGCAAAGTGTCGCTGTGGCGCAATCAGTTAGTGTGTATGGCTATTAACCAAAAGGTTGGTGGTTCAATCCCACCCAGGGATGTAATTGACTTTGTTATCAGATTTTGGTGATCTTTAAGTAGACAAGTCAAAATTTCAAACCCCCTGTTATGGTGTTAGGTATTTAGACTTCTCTGATGTAATCAGAGTTAGATTTGATTCAGTGATTTTATAAAAACAGCTAGGAAGCACAATTTAGCAGTGGGTTGCAGAGAAAAAGAAATATGCTGGCAAAAAAATCCAATTGAGTGATTAAACAGCTCTTGGATGGTTTTTCACCTATTACTAAATTAAACTTGCTTCATTGGAAAGGCAGCAAGATGCATCCTCATTTCAATATCTACTGAAATAATACAGGTTGACACCAGGAAACATTAACGCCACTGCATCCTTGCTGCTTTCTCATGTGGAAGTCTGTTTAATGTGAAAACAAGGTGATATCTAATTAGCACACAGGTAAGGAATTAAGAAAATCTTTATTAAAGGGTGAAGATGTTTCTCACAAAATCGTTGCCCCAATGCATCATTGAAATTCAAGCTGGAAAGATGATTTTAATATATCACTTGTACATTTTGTATTGCTCTTCTGGTGACAATGTAGTTTGTTTTTGTCAATTACCATTTTAATAATTGGGTAAAGAAAATTAATTGGATTTTTGAAAGAAAACAATACTGTCAATATACTATTAAAACAAATTAAAATGGTAAAAGTTATTGTACTTTAAGTAAAAATAAAAGAGCAAAAATATCAATCCCAGTTTTGGATTACTTTAATTAACAAAAAAAAATGCATATAGCAGAGGATAGTTTCAATCTGCCTACCTCTGGGTTATGGTCCCAGCATGCTTCCATTACAGTACTCTGCTGCACATGTAAGTGCAAGAGGTCCTGAAGCACTCACTTATCATGGGAAAGTTCCAATGTGTTTCTTTATTGGTTGATGGAAGAAACATCTTACAAAAACTCTCCACATTATTGACTTTTTAAAATGTTTCTAGGAAACGTTCTAGATGAATGCTTATTAGCATTTGTCAGTATGTACTTTTGCAAAGTGTCGCTGTGGCGCAATCAGTCTGTGTGTATGGTTATTAACTAAAAGGTTGGTGGTTCAATCCCACCCAGGGACGTAATTGACCTTGTTATCAGATTTTGGTGATCTTTAAGTAGACAAGTCAAAATTTCAAACCCCCTGTTATGGTGTAGGGTACCTGGCCTTCTCTGATGTAATCAGAGTTAGATTTGATTCAGTGATTTTATAAAAACAGCTAGGAAGCACAATTTAGCAGTGAGTTGCAGAGAAAAAGAAATATGCTGGCAAAAAAATCCAATTGAGTGATTAAACAGCTCTTCATTTTCTGGCTTTATTTTTATGCTAACAAATTTGTTCTCTGAAAAGTGTCCACAAAGCCAAGTCTCTGATTAACACCTTTGTAGGGATGGTTTTTCACCTATTACTAAATTAAACTTGCTTCATTGGAAAGGCAGCAAGATGCATCCTCATTTCAATGTCTACTGAAATAATACAGGTTGACACCAGGAAACATTAACGCCACTGCATCCTTGCTGCTTTCGCATGTGGAAGTCTGTTTAATGTGAAAACAAGGTGATATCTAATTAGCACACAGGTAAGGAATTAAGAAAATCTTTATTTAAGGGTGAAGATGTTTCTCACAAAATCGTTGCCCCAATGCATCATTGAAATTCAAGCTGGAAAGATGATTTTAATATATCACTTGTACATTTTGTATTGCTCTTCTGGTGACAATGTAGTTTGCTTTTGTCAATTACCATTTTAATAATCGGGTAAAGAAAATTAATTGGATTTTTGAAAGAAAACAATACTGTCAATATACTATTAAAACAAATTAAAATGGTAAAAGTTATTGTACTTTAAGTAAAAATAAAAGAGCAAAAATATCAATCCCAGTTTTGGATTACTTTAATTAACAAAAAAAATGCATATAGCAGAGGATAGTTTCAATCTGCCTACCTCTGGGTTATGGACCCAGCATGCTTCCATTACAGTACTCTGCTGCACATGTAAGTGCAAGAGATCCTGAAGCACTCACTCATCATGGGAAAGTACCAATGTGTTTCTTCATTGGTTGATGGAAGAAACATCTTACAAAAACTCTCCACATTATTGACTTTTTAAAATGTTTCTAGGAATCGTTCTAGATGAATGCTTATTAGTCTTTGTCAGTAAGTACTTTTGCAAAGTGTCGCTGTGGCGCAATCAGTTAGTGTGTGAGGCTATTAACCAAAAGGTTGGTGGTTCAATCCCACCCAGGGACTTAATTGACCTTGTTATCAGATTTTGGTGATCTTTAAGTAGACAAGTCAAAATTTCAAACCCCCTGTTATGGTGTAGGGTACCTGGCCTTCTCTGATGTAATCAGAGTTAGATTTGATTTAGTGATTTTATAAAAACAGCTAGGAAGCACAATTTAGCAGTGAGTTGCAGAGAAAAAGAAATATGCTGGCAAAAAAATCCAATTTAGTGATTAAACAGCTCTTCATTTTCTGGCTTTATTTTTATGCTAACAAATTTGTTCTCTGAAAAGTGTCCACAAAGCCAAGTCTCTGATTAACATCTTTGTAGGGATGGTTTTTCACCTATTACTAAATTAAACTTGCTTCATTGGAAAGGCAGCAAGATGCATCCTCATTTCAATATCTACGGAAATAATACAGGTTGACACCAGGAAACATTAACGCCACTGCATCTTTACTGTTTTCTCATGTGGAAGTCTGTTTAATGTGAAAACAAGGTGATATCTAATTAGCACACAGGTAAGGAATTAAGAAAATCTTTATTTAAGGGTGAAGATGTTTCTCACAAAATCGTTGCCCCAATGCATCATTGAAATTCAAGCTGGAAAGATGATTTTAATATATCACTTGTACATTTTGTATTGCTCTTCTGGTGACAATGTAGTTTGTTTTTGTCAATTACCATTTTAATAATCGGGTAAAGAAAATTAAGTGGATTTTTGAAAGAAAACAATACTGTCAATATACTATTAAAACAAATTAAAATGGTAAAAGTTATTGTACTTTAAGTAAAAATAAAAGAGCAAAAATATCAATCCCAGTTTTGGATTACGTTAATTAACAAAAAAAAAATGCATATAGCAGAGGATAGTTTCAATCTGCCTACCTCTGGGTTATGGACCCAGCATGCTTCCATTACAGTACTCTGCTGCACATGTAAGTGCAAAAGATCCTGAAGCACTCACTCATCATGGGAAAGTACCAATGTGTTTCTTCATTGGTTGATGGAAGAAACATCTTACAAAAACTCTCCACATTATTGACTTTTTAAAATGTTTCTAGGAATCGTTCTAGATGAATGCTTATTAGCCTTTGTCAGTATGTACTTTTGCAAAGTGTCGCTGTGGCGCAATCAGTTAGTGTGTAAGGCTATTAACCAAAAGGTTGGTGGTTCAATCCCACCCAGGGACTTAATTGACCTTGTTATCAGATTTTGGTGATCTTTAAGTAGACAAGTCAAAATTTCAAACCCCCTGTTATGGTGTAGGGTACCTGGCCTTCTCTGATGTAGTTAGATTTGATTCAGTGATTTTATAAAAACAGCTAGGAAGCACAATTTAGCAGTGGGTTGCAGAGAAAAAGAAATATGCTGGCAGAAAAATCCAATTGAGTGATTAAACAGCTCTTCATTTTCTGGCTTTATTTTTATGCTAACTAATTTGTTCTCTGAAAAGTGTCCACAAAGCCAAGTATCTGATTAACATATTTGTAGGGATGGTTTTTCATCTATTACTAAATTAAACTTGCTTCATTGGAAAGGCAGCAAGATGCATCCTCATTTCAATATCTACTGAAATAATACAGGTTGACACCAGGAAACATTAACGCCACTGCATCCTTGCTGCTTTCTCATGTGGAAGTCTGTTTAATGTGAAAACAAGGTGATATCTAATTAGCACACAGGTAAGGAATTAAGAAAATCTTTATTTAAGGGTGAAGATGTTTCTCACATAATCGTTGCCCCAATGCATCATTGAAATTCAAGCTGGAAAGATGATTTTAATGTATCACTTGTACATTTTGTATTGCTCTTCTGGTGACAATGTAGTTTGTTTTTGTCAATTACCATTTTAATAATAGGGTAAAGAAAATTAAGTGGATTTTTGAAAGAAAACAATACTGTCAATATACTATTAAAACAAATTAAAATGGTAAAAGTTATTGTACTTTAAGTAAAAATAAAAGCTAAAATATCAATCCCAGTTTTGGATTACTTTAATGAACAAAAAAAAATGCATATAGCAAAGGATAGTTTCAATCTGCCTACCTCTGGGTTATGGGCCCAGCATGCTTCCATTGCAGTACTCTGCTGCACATTTAAGTGCAAGAGATCCTGAAGCACTCACTCATCATGCGAAAGTACCAATGTGTTTCTTCATTGGTTGCTGGAAGAAACATCTTACAAAAACTCTCCAGATTATTGACTTTTTAAAGTTTTTCTAGGAAACGTTCTAGATGAATGCTTATTAGTCTTTGTCAGTATGGACTTTTTGCAAAGTGTCTCTGTGGCGCAATCTGTTAGTGTGTTCAGCTATTAATCAAAAGGTTGGTGGTTCAATCCCACCCAGGGACGTAATTGACCTTGTGATCAGATTTTGGTGATATTTAAGTAGACAAGTCAAAATTGCAAACCCTCTCTTATGGTGTAGGGTACCTGGCCTTCTCTGATGTAATCAGAGTTAGATTTGATTAAGTGATTTTATAAAAAAAACAGCTAGGAAGCACAATTTAGCAGTGGGTTGCAGAGAAAAAGAAAAATGCTGGCAGAAAAATCCAATTGAGTGATTAAACAGCTCTTCATTTTCTGGCTTTATTTTTATGATAACAAATTTGTTCTCTGAAAAGTGTCCACAAAGCCAAGTATCTGATTAACATCTTTGTAGGGATGGTTTTTCACCTATTACTAAATTAAACTTGCTTCATTAAAAAGGCAGCAAGATGCATCCTCATTTCAATATCTACAGAAATAATACAGGTTGACACCAGGAAACATTAACACCACTGCATCTTTGCTGTTTTCTCATGTGGAAGTCTGTTTAATGTGAAAACAAGGTGATATCTAATTAGCACACAGGTAAAGAATTAAGAAAATCTTTATTTAAGGGTGAAGATGTTTCTCACAAAATCGTTGCCCCAATGCATCATTGAAATTCAAGCTGGAAAGATGATTTTAATATATCACTTGTACATTTTGTATTGCTCTTCTGGTGACAATGTAGTTTGTTTTTGTCAATTACCATTTTAATAATCGGGTAAAGAAAATTAATTGGATTTTTGAAAGAAAACAATACTGTCAATATACTATTAAAACAAATTAAAATGGTAAAAGTTATTGTACTTTAAGTAAAAATAAAAGCTAAAATATCAATCCCAGTTTTGGATTACTTTAATGAACAAAAAAAAATGCATATAGCAAAGGATAGTTTCAATCTGCCTACCTCTGGGTTATGGGCCCAGCATGCTTCCATTGCAGTACTCTGCTGCACATGTAAGTGCAAGAGATCCTGAAGCACTCACTCATCATGCGAAAGTACCAATGTGTTTCTTCGTTGGTTGCTGGAAGAAACATCTTACAAAAACTCTCCAGATTATTGACTTTTTAAAGTTTTTTTAGGAAACGTTCTAGATGAATGCTTATTAGTCTTTGTCAGTATGTACTTTTTGCAAAGTGTCTCTGTGGCGCAATTGGTTAGTGTGTTCAGCTATTAATCAAAAAGTTGGTGGTTCAATCCCACCCAGGGACATAATTGACCTTGTGATCAGATTTTGGTGATATTTAAGTAGACAAGTCAAAATTGCAAACCCCCTCTTATGGTGTAGGGTACCTGGCCTTCTCTGATGTAATCAGAGTTAGATTTGATTAAGTGATTTTATAAAAAAACAGCTAGGAAGCACAATTTAGCAGTGGGTTGCAGAGAAAAAGAAAAATGCTGGCAGAAAAATCCAATTGAGTGATTAAACAGCTCTTCATTTTCTGGCTTTATTTTTATGATAACAAATTTGTTCTCTGAAAAGTGTCCACAAAGCCAAGTATCTGATTAACATTTTTGTAGGGATGGTTTTTCACCTATTACTAAATTAAACTTGCTTCATTGGAAAGGCAGCAAGATGCATCCTCATTTCAATATCTACGGAAATAATACAGGTTGACACCAGGAAACATTAACGCCACTGCATCTTTGCTGTTTTCTCATGTGGAAGTCTGTTTAATGTGAAAACAAGGTGATATCTAATTAGCACACAGGTAAGGAATTAAGAAAATCTTTATTTAAGGGTGAAGATGTTTCTCACAAAATCGTTGCCCCAATGCATCATTGAAATTCAAGCTGGAAAGATGATTTTAATATATCACTTGTACATTTTGTATTGCTCTTCTGGTGACAATGTAGTTTGTTTTTGTCAATTACCATTTTAAAAATCGGGTAAAGAAAATTAATTGGATTTTTGAAAGAAAACAATACTGTCAATAAACTATTAAAACAAATTAAAATGGTAAAAGTTATTGTACTTTAAGTAAAAATAAAAGCTAAAATATCAATCCCAGTTTTGGATTACTTTAATGAACAAAAAAAAAATGCATATAGCAAAGGATAGTTTCAATCTGCCTACCTCTGGGTTATGGGCCCAGCATGCTTCCAGTGCAGTACTCTGCTGCACATGTAAGTGCAAGAGATCCTGAAGCACTCACTCATCATGCGAAAGTACCAATGTGTTTCTTCATTGGTTGCTGGAAGAAACATCTTACAAAAACTCTCCAGATTATTGACTTTTTAAAGTTTTTCTAGGAAACGTTCTAGATGAATGCTTATTAGTCTTTGTCAGTATGTACTTTTTGCAAAGTGTCTCTGTGGCGCAATCGGTTAGTGTGTTCAGCTATTAATCAGAAGGTTGGTGGTTCAATCCCACCCAGGGACGTAATTGACATTGTGATCAGATTTTGGTAATATTTAAGTAGACAAGTCAAAATTGCAAAACCCCTCTTATGGTGTAGGGTACCTGGCCTTCTCTGATGTAATCAGAGTTAGATTTGATTAAGTGATTTTATAAAAAAAACAGCTAGGAAGCACAATTTAGCAGTGGGTTGCAGAGAAAAAGAAAAATGCTGGCAGAAAAATCCAATTGAGTGATTAAACAGCTCTTCATTTTCTGGCTTTATTTTTATGATAACAAATTTGTTCTCTGAAAAGTGTCCACAAAGCCAAGTATCTGATTAACATCTTTGTAGGGATGGTTTTTCACCTATTACTAAATTAAACTTGCTTCATTGGAAAGGCAGCAAGATGCATCCTCATTTCAATATCTACGGAAATAATACAGGTTGACACCAGGAAACATTAACGCCACTGCATCTTTGCTGTTTTCTCATGTGGAAGTCTGTTTAATGTGAAAACAAAGTGATATCTAATTAGCACACAGGTAAGGAATTAAGAAAATCTTTATTTAAGGGTGAAGATGTTTCTCACAAAATCGTTGCCCCAATGCATCATTGAAATTCAAGCTGGAAAGATGATTTTAATATATCACTTGTACATTTTGTATTGCTCTTCTGGTGACAATGTAGTTTGTTTTTGTCAATTACCATTTTAATAATCGGGTAAAGAAAATTAATTGGATTTTTGAAAGAAAACAATACTGTCAATATACTATTAAAACAAATTAAAATGGTAAAAGTTATTGTACTTTAAGTAAAAATAAAAGAGCAAAAATATCAATCCCAGTTTTGGATTACTTTAATTAACAAAAAAAAAATGCATATAGCAGAGGATAGTTTCAATCTGCCTACCTCTGGGTTATGGACCCAGCATGCTTTCATAACAGTACTCTGCTGCACATGTAAGTGCAAGAGATCCTGAAGCACTCACTCATCATGGGAAAGTACCAATGTGTTTCTTCATTGGTTGATGGAAGAAACATCTTACAAAAACTCTCCAGATTATTGACTATTTAAAGTTTTTATAGGAAACGTTCTAGATGAATGCTTATTAGCCTTTGTCAGTATGTACTTTTGCAAAGTGTCGCTGTGGCGCAATCAGTTAGTGTGTACAGCTATTAACCAAAAGGTTGGTGGTTCAATCCCACCCAGGGACATAATTGACCTTGTTATCAGATTTTGTTGATCTTTAAGTAGACAAGTCAAAATTTCGAAAACCCCTGTTATGGTGTAGGGTACCTGGCCTTCTCTGATGTAATCAGAGTTAGATTTGATTCAGTGATTTTATAAAAACAGCTAGGAAGCACAATTTAGCAGTGGGTTGCAGAGAAAAAGAAATATGCTATCAAAAAAATCCAATTGAGTGATTAAACAGCTCTTCATTTTCTGGCTTTATTTTTATGCTAACAAATTTGTTCTCTGAAAAGTGTCCACAAAGCCAAGTCTCTGATTAACACCTTTGTAGGGATGGTTTTTCACCTATTACTAAATTAAACTTGCTTCATTGGAAAGGCAGCAAGATGCATCCTCATTTCAATATCTACTGAAATAATACAGGTTGACACCAGGAAACATTAACGCCACTGCATCCTTGCTGCTTTCTCATGTGGAAGTCTGTTTAATGTGAAAACAAGGTGATATCTAATTAGCACACAGGTAAGGAATTAAGAAAATCTTTATTTAAGGGTGAAGATGTTTCTCACAAAATCGTTGCCCCAATGCATCATTGAAATTCAAGCTGGAAAGATGATTTTAATATATCACTTGTACATTTTGTATTGCTCTTCTGGTGACAATGTAGTTTGTTTTTGTCAGTTACCATTTTAATAATCGGGTAAAGAAAATTAATTGGATTTTTGAAAGAAAACAATACTGTCAATATAATATTAAAACAAATTAAAATGGTAAAAGTTATTGTACTTTAAGTAAAAATAAAAGCTAAAATATCAATCCCAGTTTTGGATTACTTTAATGAACAAAAAAAAATGCATATAGCAGAGGATAGTTTCAATCTGCCTACCTCTGGGTTATGGACCCAGCATGCTTCCATTACAGTACTCTGCTGCACATGTAAGTGCAAGAGATCCTGAAGCACTCACTCATCATGGGAAAGTACCAATGTGTTTCTTCATTGGTTGATGGAAGAAACATCTTACAAAAACTCTCCACATTATTGACTTTTTAAAATGTTTCTAGGAATCGTTCTAGATGAATGCTTATTAGCCTTTGTCAGTAAGTACTTTTGCAAAGTGTCGCTGTGGCGCAATCAGTTAGTGTGTAAGGCTATTAACCAAAAGGTTGGTGGTTCAATCCCACCCAGGGACTTAATTGACCTTGTTATCAGATTTTGGTGATCTTTAAGCAGACAAGTCAAAATTTCAAACCCCCTGTTATGGTGTAGGGTACCTGGCCTTCTCTGATGTAATCAGAGTTAGATTTGATTCAGTGATTTTATAAAAACAGCTAGGAAGCACAATTTAGCAGTGGGTTGCAGAGAAAAAGAAATATGCTGGCAGAAAAATCCAATTGAGTGATTAAACAGCTCTTCATTTTCTTGCTTTATTTTTATGCTAACTAATTTGTTCTCTGAAAAGTGTCCACAAAGCCAAGTATCTGATTAACATATTTGTAGGGATGGTTTTTCACCTATTACTAAATTAAACTTGCTTCATTGGAAAGGCAGCAAGATGCATCCTCATTTCAATATCTACTGAAATAATACAGGTTGACACCAGGAAACATTAACGCCACTGCATCCTTGCTGCTTTCTCATGTGGAAGTCTGTTTAATGTGAAAACAAGGTGATATCTAATTAGCACACAGGTAAGGAATTAAGAAAATCTTTATTTAAGGGTAAAGATGTTTCTCACAAAATCATTGCCCCAATGCATCATTGAAATTCAAGCTGTAAAGATGATTTTAATATATCACTTGTACATTTTGTATTGCTCTTCTGGTGACAATGTAGTTTGTTTTTGTCAATTACCATTTTAATAATAGGGTAAAGAAAATTAAGTGGATTTTTGAAAGAAAACAATACTGTCAATATACTATTAAAACAAATTAAAATGGTAAAAGTTATTGTACTTTAAGTAAAAATAAAAGCTAAAATATCAATCCCAGTTTTGGATTACTTTAATGAACAAAAAAAAAAATGCATATAGCAAAGGATAGTTTCAATCTGCCTACCTCTGGGTTATGGGCCCAGCATGCTTCCATTGCAGTACTCTGCTGCACATGTAAGTGCAAGAGATCCTGAAGCACTCACTCATCATGCGAAAGTACCAATGTGTTTCTTCATTGGTTGCTGGAAGAAACATCTTACAAAAACTCTCCAGATTATTGACTTTTTAAAGTTTTTCTAGGAAACGTTCTAGATGAATGCTTATTAGTCTTTGTCAGTATATTCTTTTTGCAAAGTGTCTCTGTGGCGCAATCGGTTAGTGTGTTCAGCTATTAATCAAAAGGTTGGTGGTTCAATCCCACCCAGGGACGTAATTGACCTTGTGATCAGATTTTGGTGATATTTAAGTAGACGAGTCAAAATTGCAAACCCCCTCTTATGGTGTAGGGTACCTGGCCTTCTCTGATGTAATCAGAGTTAGATTTGATTAAGTGATTTTATAAAAAAACAGCTAGGAAGCACAATTTAGCAGTGGGTTGCAGAGAAAAAGAAAAATGCTGGCAGAAAAATCCAATTGAGTGATTAAACAGCTCTTCATTTTCTGGCTTTATTTTTATGATAACAAATTTGTTCTCTGAAAAGTGTCCACAAAGCCAAGTATCTGATTAACATCTTTGTAGGGATGGTTTTTCACCTATTACTAAATTAAACTTGCTTCATTGGAAAGGCAGCAAGATGCATCCTCATTTCAATATCTACGGAAATAATACAGGTTGACACCAGGAAACATTAACGCCACTGCATCTTTGCTGTTTTCTCATGTGGAAGTCTGTTTAATGTGAAAACAAAGTGATATCTAATTAGCACACAGGTAAGGAATTAAGAAAATCTTTATTTAAGGGTGAAGATGTTTCTCACAAAATCGTTGCCCCAATGCATCATTGAAATTCAAGCTGGAAAGATGATTTTAATATATCACTTGTACATTTTGTATTGCTCTTCTGGTGACAATGTAGTTTGTTTTTGTCAATTACCATTTTAATAATCGGGTAAAGAAAATTAATTGGATTTTTGAAAGAAAACAATACTGTCAATATACTATTAAAACAAATTAAAATGGTAAAAGTTATTGTACTTTAAGTAAAAATAAAAGAGCAAAAATATCAATCCCAGTTTTGGATTACTTTAATTAACAAAAAAAAAATGCATATAGCAGAGGATAGTTTCAATCTGCCTACCTCTGGGTTATGGACCCAGCATGCTTTCATAACAGTACTCTGCTGCACATGTAAGTGCAAGAGATCCTGAAGCACTCACTCATCATGGGAAAGTACCAATGTGTTTCTTCATTGGTTGATGGAAGAAACATCTTACAAAAACTCTCCAGATTATTGACTATTTAAAGTTTTTATAGGAAACGTTCTAGATGAATGCTTATTAGCCTTTGTCAGTATGTACTTTTGCAAAGTGTCGCTGTGGCGCAATCAGTTAGTGTGTACAGCTATTAACCAAAAGGTTGGTGGTTCAATCCCACCCAGGGACATAATTGACCTTGTTATCAGATTTTGTTGATCTTTAAGTAGACAAGTCAAAATTTCGAAAACCCCTGTTATGGTGTAGGGTACCTGGCCTTCTCTGATGTAATCAGAGTTAGATTTGATTCAGTGATTTTATAAAAACAGCTAGGAAGCACAATTTAGCAGTGGGTTGCAGAGAAAAAGAAATATGCTATCAAAAAAATCCAATTGAGTGATTAAACAGCTCTTCATTTTCTGGCTTTATTTTTATGCTAACAAATTTGTTCTCTGAAAAGTGTCCACAAAGCCAAGTCTCTGATTAACACCTTTGTAGGGATGGTTTTTCACCTATTACTAAATTAAACTTGCTTCATTGGAAAGGCAGCAAGATGCATCCTCATTTCAATATCTACTGAAATAATACAGGTTGACACCAGGAAACATTAACGCCACTGCATCCTTGCTGCTTTCTCATGTGGAAGTCTGTTTAATGTGAAAACAAGGTGATATCTAATTAGCACACAGGTAAGGAATTAAGAAAATCTTTATTTAAGGGTGAAGATGTTTCTCACAAAATCGTTGCCCCAATGCATCATTGAAATTCAAGCTGGAAAGATGATTTTAATATATCACTTGTACATTTTGTATTGCTCTTCTGGTGACAATGTAGTTTGTTTTTGTCAGTTACCATTTTAATAATCGGGTAAAGAAAATTAATTGGATTTTTGAAAGAAAACAATACTGTCAATATAATATTAAAACAAATTAAAATGGTAAAAGTTATTGTACTTTAAGTAAAAATAAAAGCTAAAATATCAATCCCAGTTTTGGATTACTTTAATGAACAAAAAAAAATGCATATAGCAGAGGATAGTTTCAATCTGCCTACCTCTGGGTTATGGACCCAGCATGCTTCCATTACAGTACTCTGCTGCACATGTAAGTGCAAGAGATCCTGAAGCACTCACTCATCATGGGAAAGTACCAATGTGTTTCTTCATTGGTTGATGGAAGAAACATCTTACAAAAACTCTCCACATTATTGACTTTTTAAAATGTTTCTAGGAATCGTTCTAGATGAATGCTTATTAGCCTTTGTCAGTAAGTACTTTTGCAAAGTGTCGCTGTGGCGCAATCAGTTAGTGTGTAAGGCTATTAACCAAAAGGTTGGTGGTTCAATCCCACCCAGGGACTTAATTGACCTTGTTATCAGATTTTGGTGATCTTTAAGCAGACAAGTCAAAATTTCAAACCCCCTGTTATGGTGTAGGGTACCTGGCCTTCTCTGATGTAATCAGAGTTAGATTTGATTCAGTGATTTTATAAAAACAGCTAGGAAGCACAATTTAGCAGTGGGTTGCAGAGAAAAAGAAATATGCTGGCAGAAAAATCCAATTGAGTGATTAAACAGCTCTTCATTTTCTTGCTTTATTTTTATGCTAACTAATTTGTTCTCTGAAAAGTGTCCACAAAGCCAAGTATCTGATTAACATATTTGTAGGGATGGTTTTTCACCTATTACTAAATTAAACTTGCTTCATTGGAAAGGCAGCAAGATGCATCCTCATTTCAATATCTACTGAAATAATACAGGTTGACACCAGGAAACATTAACGCCACTGCATCCTTGCTGCTTTCTCATGTGGAAGTCTGTTTAATGTGAAAACAAGGTGATATCTAATTAGCACACAGGTAAGGAATTAAGAAAATCTTTATTTAAGGGTAAAGATGTTTCTCACAAAATCATTGCCCCAATGCATCATTGAAATTCAAGCTGTAAAGATGATTTTAATATATCACTTGTACATTTTGTATTGCTCTTCTGGTGACAATGTAGTTTGTTTTTGTCAATTACCATTTTAATAATAGGGTAAAGAAAATTAAGTGGGTTTTTGAAAGAAAACAATACTGTCAATATACTATTAAAACAAATTAAAATGGTAAAAGTTATTGTACTTTAAGTAAAAATAAAAGCTAAAATATCAATCCCAGTTTTGGATTACTTTAATGAACAAAAAAAAAAATGCATATAGCAAAGGATAGTTTCAATCTGCCTACCTCTGGGTTATGGGCCCAGCATGCTTCCATTGCAGTACTCTGCTGCACATGTAAGTGCAAGAGATCCTGAAGCACTCACTCATCATGCGAAAGTACCAATGTGTTTCTTCATTGGTTGCTGGAAGAAACATCTTACAAAAACTCTCCAGATTATTGACTTTTTAAAGTTTTTCTAGGAAACGTTCTAGATGAATGCTTATTAGTCTTTGTCAGTATATTCTTTTTGCAAAGTGTCTCTGTGGCGCAATCGGTTAGTGTGTTCAGCTATTAATCAAAAGGTTGGTGGTTCAATCCCACCCAGGGACGTAATTGACCTTGTGATCAGATTTTGGTGATATTTAAGTAGACGAGTCAAAATTGCAAACCCCCTCTTATGGTGTAGGGTACCTGGCCTTCTCTGATGTAATCAGAGTTAGATTTGATTAAGTGATTTTATAAAAAAACAGCTAGGAAGCACAATTTAGCAGTGGGTTGCAGAGAAAAAGAAAAATGCTGGCAGAAAAATCCAATTGAGTGATTAAACAGCTCTTCATTTTCTGGCTTTATTTTTATGATAACAAATTTGTTCTCTGAAAAGTGTCCACAAAGCCAAGTATCTGATTAACATCTTTGTAGGGATGGTTTTTCACCTATTACTAAATTAAACTTGCTTCATTGGAAAGGCAGCAAGATGCATCCTCATTTCAATATCTACGGAAATAATACAGGTTGACACCAGGAAACATTAACGCCACTGCATCTTTGCTGTTTTCTCATGTGGAAGTCTGTTTAATGTGAAAACAAAGTGATATCTAATTAGCACACAGGTAAGGAATTAAGAAAATCTTTATTTAAGGGTGAAGATGTTTCTCACAAAATCGTTGCCCCAATGCATCATTGAAATTCAAGCTGGAAAGATGATTTTAATATATCACTTGTACATTTTGTATTGCTCTTCTGGTGACAATGTAGTTTGTTTTTGTCAATTACCATTTTAATAATCGGGTAAAGAAAATTAATTGGATTTTTGAAAGAAAACAATACTGTCAATATACTATTAAAACAAATTAAAATGGTAAAAGTTATTGTACTTTAAGTAAAAATAAAAGAGCAAAAATATCAATCCCAGTTTTGGATTACTTTAATTAACAAAAAAAAAATGCATATAGCAGAGGATAGTTTCAATCTGCCTACCTCTGGGTTATGGACCCAGCATGCTTTCATAACAGTACTCTGCTGCACATGTAAGTGCAAGAGATCCTGAAGCACTCACTCATCATGGGAAAGTACCAATGTGTTTCTTCATTGGTTGATGGAAGAAACATCTTACAAAAACTCTCCAGATTATTGACTATTTAAAGTTTTTATAGGAAACGTTCTAGATGAATGCTTATTAGCCTTTGTCAGTATGTACTTTTGCAAAGTGTCGCTGTGGCGCAATCAGTTAGTGTGTACAGCTATTAACCAAAAGGTTGGTGGTTCAATCCCACCCAGGGACATAATTGACCTTGTTATCAGATTTTGTTGATCTTTAAGTAGACAAGTCAAAATTTCGAAAACCCCTGTTATGGTGTAGGGTACCTGGCCTTCTCTGATGTAATCAGAGTTAGATTTGATTCAGTGATTTTATAAAAACAGCTAGGAAGCACAATTTAGCAGTGGGTTGCAGAGAAAAAGAAATATGCTATCAAAAAAATCCAATTGAGTGATTAAACAGCTCTTCATTTTCTGGCTTTATTTTTATGCTAACAAATTTGTTCTCTGAAAAGTGTCCACAAAGCCAAGTCTCTGATTAACACCTTTGTAGGGATGGTTTTTCACCTATTACTAAATTAAACTTGCTTCATTGGAAAGGCAGCAAGATGCATCCTCATTTCAATATCTACTGAAATAATACAGGTTGACACCAGGAAACATTAACGCCACTGCATCCTTGCTGCTTTCTCATGTGGAAGTCTGTTTAATGTGAAAACAAGGTGATATCTAATTAGCACACAGGTAAGGAATTAAGAAAATCTTTATTTAAGGGTGAAGATGTTTCTCACAAAATCGTTGCCCCAATGCATCATTGAAATTCAAGCTGGAAAGATGATTTTAATATATCACTTGTACATTTTGTATTGCTCTTCTGGTGACAATGTAGTTTGTTTTTGTCAGTTACCATTTTAATAATCGGGTAAAGAAAATTAATTGGATTTTTGAAAGAAAACAATACTGTCAATATACTATTAAAACAAATTAAAATGGTAAAAGTTATTGTACTTTAAGTAAAAATAAAAGCTAAAATATCAATCCCAGTTTTGGATTACTTTAATGAACAAAAAAAAATGCATATAGCAGAGGATAGTTTCAATCTGCCTACCTCTGGGTTATGGACCCAGCATGCTTCCATTACAGTACTCTGCTGCACATGTAAGTGCAAGAGATCCTGAAGCACTCACTCATCATGGGAAAGTACCAATGTGTTTCTTCATTGGTTGATGGAAGAAACATCTTACAAAAACTCTCCACATTATTGACTTTTTAAAATGTTTCTAGGAATCGTTCTAGATGAATGCTTATTAGCCTTTGTCAGTAAGTACTTTTGCAAAGTGTCGCTGTGGCGCAATCAGTTAGTGTGTAAGGCTATTAACCAAAAGGTTGGTGGTTCAATCCCACCCAGAGACTTAATTGACCTTGTTATCAGATTTTGGTGATCTTTAAGCAGACAAGTCAAAATTTCAAACCCCCTGTTATGGTGTAGGGTACCTGGCCTTCTCTGATGTAATCAGAGTTAGATTTGATTCAGTGATTTTATAAAAACAGCTAGGAAGCACAATTTAGCAGTGGGTTGCAGAGAAAAAGAAATATGCTGGCAGAAAAATCCAATTGAGTGATTAAACAGCTCTTCATTTTCTTGCTTTATTTTTATGCTAACTAATTTGTTCTCTGAAATGTGTCCACAAAGCCAAGTATCTGATTAACATATTTGTAGGGATGGTTTTTCACCTATTACTAAATTAAACTTGCTTCATTGGAAAGGCAGCAAGATGCATCCTCATTTCAATATCTACTGAAATAATACAGGTTGACACCAGGAAACATTAACGCCACTGCATCCTTGCTGCTTTCTCATGTGGAAGTCTGTTTAATGTGAAAACAAGGTGATATCTAATTAGCACACAGGTAAGGAATTAAGAAAATCTTTATTTAAGGGTAAAGATGTTTCTCACAAAATCATTGCCCCAATGCATCATTGAAATTCAAGCTGTAAAGATGATTTTAATATATCACTTGTACATTTTGTATTGCTCTTCTGGTGACAATGTAGTTTGTTTTTGTCAATTACCATTTTAATAATAGGGTAAAGAAAATTAAGTGGATTTTTGAAAGAAAACAATACTGTCAATATACTATTAAAACAAATTAAAATGGTAAAAGTTATTGTACTTTAAGTAAAAATAAAAGCTAAAATATCAATCCCAGTTTTGGATTACTTTAATGAACAAAAAAAAAATGCATATAGCAAAGGATAGTTTCAATCTGCCTACCTCTGGGTTATGGGCCCAGCATGCTTCCATTGCAGTACTCTGCTGCACATGTAAGTGCAAGAGATCCTGAAGCACTCACTCATCATGCGAAAGTACCAATGTGTTTCTTCATTGGTTGCTGGAAGAAACATCTTACAAAAACTCTCCAGATTATTGACTTTTTAAAGTTTTTCTAGGAAACGTTCTAGATGAATGCTTATTAGTCTTTGTCAGTATATTCTTTTTGCAAAGTGTCTCTGTGGCGCAATCGGTTAGTGTGTTCAGCTATTAATCAAAAGGTTGGTGGTTCAATCCCACCCAGGGACGTAATTGACCTTGTGATCAGATTTTGGTGATATTAAAGTAGACGAGTCAAAATTGCAAACCCCCTCTTATGGTGTAGGGTACCTGGCCTTCTCTGATGTAATCAGAGTTAGATTTGATTAAGTGATTTTATAAAAAAACAGCTAGGAAGCACAATTTAGCAGTGGGTTGCAGAGAAAAAGAAAAATGCTGGCAGAAAAATACAATTGAGTGATTAAACAGCTCTTCATTTTCTGGCTTTATTTTTATGATAACAAATTTGTTCTCTGAAAAGTGTCCACAAAGCCAAGTATCTGATTAACATATTTGTAGGGATGGTTTTTCACCTATTACTAAATTAAACTTGCTTCATTGGAAAGGCAGCAAGATGCATCCTCATTTCAATATCTACTGAAATAATACAGGTTGACACCAGGAAACATTAACGCCACTGCATCCTTGCTGCTTTCTCATGTGGAAGTCTGTTTAATGTGAAAACAAGGTGATATCTAATTAGCACACAGGTAAGGAATTAAGAAAATCTTTATTTAAGGGTAAAGATGTTTCTCACAAAATCATTGCCCCAATGCATCATTGAAATTCAAGCTGGAAAGATGATTTTAATATATCACTTGTACATTTTGTATTGCTCTTCTGGTGACAATGTAGTTTGTTTTTGTCAATTACCATTTTAATAATAGGGTAAAGAAAATTAAGTGGATTTTTGAAAGAAAACAATACTGTCAATATACTATTAAAACAAATTAAAATGGTAAAAGTTATTGTACTTTAAGTAAAAATAAAAGCTAAAATATCAATCCCAGTTTTGGATTACTTTAATGAACAAAAAAAAATGCATATAGCAAAGGATAGTTTCAATCTGCCTACCTCTGGGTTATGGGCCCAGCATGCTTCCATTGCAGTACTCTGCTGCACATGTAAGTGCAAGAGATCCTGAAGCACTCACTCATCATGCGAAAGTACCAATGTGTTTCTTCATTGGTTGCTGGAAGAAACATCTTACAAAAACTCTCCAGATTATTGACTTTTTAAAGTTTTTCTAGGAAACGTTCTAGATGAATGCTTATTAGTCTTTGTCAGTATATTCTTTTTGCAAAGTGTCTCTGTGGCGCAATCGGTTAGTGTGTTCAGCTGTTAATCAAAAGGTTGGTGGTTCAATCCCACCCAGGGACGTAATTGACCTTGTGTTCAGATTTTGGTGATATTTAAGTAGACAAGTCAAAATTGCAAACCCCCTCTTATGGTGTAGGGTACCTGGCCTTCTCTGATGTAATCAGAGTTAGATTTGATTAAGTGATTTTATAAAAAAACAGCTAGGAAGCACAATTTAGCAGTGGGTTGCAGAGAAAAAGAAAAATGCTGGCAGAAAAATACAATTGAGTGATTAAACAGCTCTTCATTTTCTGGCTTTATTTTTATGATAACAAATTTGTTCTCTGAAAAGTGTCCACAAAGCCAAGTATCTGATTAACATCTTTGTAGGGATGGTTTTTCACCTATTACTAAATTAAACTTGCTTCATTGGAAAGGCAGCAAGATGCATCCTCATTTCAATATCTACGGAAATAATACAGGTTGACACCATGAAACATTAACGCCACTGCATCTTTGCTGTTTTCTCATGTGGAAGTCTGTTTAATGTGAAAACAAGGTGATATCTAATTAGCACACAGGTAAGGAATTAAGAAAATCTTTATTTAAGGGTGAAGATGTTTCTCACAAAATCGTTGCCCCAATGCATCATTGAAATCCAAGCTGGAAAGATGATTTTAATATATCACTTGTACATTTTGTATTGCTCTTCTGGTGACAATGTAGTTTGTTTTTGTCAATTACCATTTTAATAATCGGGTAAAGAAAATTAAGTGGATTTTTGAAAGAAAACAATACTGTCAATATACTATTAAAACAAATTAAAATGGTAAAAGTTATTGTACTTTAAGTAAAAATAAAAGAGCAAAAATATCAATCCCAGTTTTGGTTTACTTTAATTAACAAAAAAAAATGCATATAGCAGAGGATAGTTTCAATCTGCCTACCTCTGGGTTATGGACCCAGCGAGCTTCCATTACAGTACTCTGCTGCACATGTAATTGCAAGAGATCCTGAAGCACTCACTCATCATGGGAAAGTACCAATGTGTTTCTTCATTGGTTGATGGAAGAAACATCTTACAAAAACTCTCCAGATTATTGACTATTTAAAGTTATTCTAGGAAACGTTCTAGATGAATGCTTATTAGCCTTTGTCAGTATGTACTTTTGCAAAGTGTCGCTGTGGCGCAATCAGTTAGTGTGTACGGCTATTAACCAAAAGGTTGGTGGTTCAATCCCATCCAGGGACGTAATTGACCTTGTTATCAGATTTTGGTGATCTTTAAGTAGACAAGTCAAAATTTCAAAAACCCCTGTTATGGTGTAGGGTACCTGGCCTTCTCTGATGTAATCAGAGTTAGATTTGATTCAGTGATTTTATAAAAACAGCTAGGAAGCACAATTTAGCAGTAATTTGCAGAGAAAAAGAAATATGCTGGCAAAAAAATCCAATTGAGTGATTAAACAGCTCTTCATTTTCTGGCTTTATTTTTATGCTAACAAATTTGTTCTCTGAAAAGTGTCCACAAAGCCAAGTATCTGATTAACATCTTTGTAGGGATGGTTTTTCACCTATTACTAAATTAAACTTGCTTCATTGGAAAGGCAGCAAGATGCATCCTCATTTCAATATCTACTGAAATAATACAGGTTGACACCAGGAAACATTAACGCCACTGCATCCTTGCTGCTTTCTCATGTGGAAGTCTGTTTAATGTGAAAACAAGGTGATATCTAATTAGCACACAGGTAAGGAATTAAGAAAATCTTTATTTAAGGGTAAAGATGTTTCTCACAAAATCATTGCCCCAATGCATCATTGAAATTCAAGCTGTAAAGATGATTTTAATATATCACTTGTACATTTTGTATTGCTCTTCTGGTGACAATGTAGTTTGTTTTTGTCAATTACCATTTTAATAATAGGGTAAAGAAAATTAAGTGGATTTTTGAAAGAAAACAATACTGTCAATATACTATTAAAACAAATTAAAATGGTAAAAGTTATTGTACTTTAAGTAAAAATAAAAGCTAAAATATCAATCCCAGTTTTGGATTACTTTAATGAACAAAAAAAAAAATGCATATAGCAAAGGATAGTTTCAATCTGCCTACCTCTGGGTTATGGGCCCAGCATGCTTCCATTGCAGTACTCTGCTGCACATGTAAGTGCAAGAGATCCTGAAGCACTCACTCATCATGCGAAAGTACCAATGTGTTTCTTCATTGGTTGCTGGAAGAAACATCTTACAAAAACTCTCCAGATTATTGACTTTTTAAAGTTTTTCTAGGAAACGTTCTAGATGAATGCTTATTAGTCTTTGTCAGTATATTCTTTTTGCAAAGTGTCTCTGTGGCGCAATCGGTTAGTGTGTTCAGCTATTAATCAAAAGGTTGGTGGTTCAATCCCACCCAGGGACGTAATTGACCTTGTGATCAGATTTTGGTGATATTTAAGTAGACGAGTCAAAATTGCAAACCCCCTCTTATGGTGTAGGGTACCTGGCCTTCTCTGATGTAATCAGAGTTAGATTTGATTAAGTGATTTTATAAAAAAACAGCTAGGAAGCACAATTTAGCAGTGGGTTGCAGAGAAAAAGAAAAATGCTGGCAGAAAAATCCAATTGAGTGATTAAACAGCTCTTCATTTTCTGGCTTTATTTTTATGATAACAAATTTGTTCTCTGAAAAGTGTCCACAAAGCCAAGTATCTGATTAACATCTTTGTAGGGATGGTTTTTCACCTATTACTAAATTAAACTTGCTTCATTGGAAAGGCAGCAAGATGCATCCTCATTTCAATATCTACGGAAATAATACAGGTTGACACCAGGAAACATTAACGCCACTGCATCTTTGCTGTTTTCTCATGTGGAAGTCTGTTTAATGTGAAAACAAAGTGATATCTAATTAGCACACAGGTAAGGAATTAAGAAAATCTTTATTTAAGGGTGAAGATGTTTCTCACAAAATCGTTGCCCCAATGCATCATTGAAATTCAAGCTGGAAAGATGATTTTAATATATCACTTGTACATTTTGTATTGCTCTTCTGGTGACAATGTAGTTTGTTTTTGTCAATTACCATTTTAATAATCGGGTAAAGAAAATTAATTGGATTTTTGAAAGAAAACAATACTGTCAATATACTATTAAAACAAATTAAAATGGTAAAAGTTATTGTACTTTAAGTAAAAATAAAAGAGCAAAAATATCAATCCCAGTTTTGGATTACTTTAATTAACAAAAAAAAAATGCATATAGCAGAGGATAGTTTCAATCTGCCTACCTCTGGGTTATGGACCCAGCATGCTTTCATAACAGTACTCTGCTGCACATGTAAGTGCAAGAGATCCTGAAGCACTCACTCATCATGGGAAAGTACCAATGTGTTTCTTCATTGGTTGATGGAAGAAACATCTTACAAAAACTCTCCAGATTATTGACTATTTAAAGTTTTTATAGGAAACGTTCTAGATGAATGCTTATTAGCCTTTGTCAGTATGTACTTTTGCAAAGTGTCGCTGTGGCGCAATCAGTTAGTGTGTACGGCTATTAACCAAAAGGTTGGTGGTTCAATCCCATCCAGGGACGTAATTGACCTTGTTATCAGATTTTGGTGATCTTTAAGTAGACAAGTCAAAATTTCAAAAACCCCTGTTATGGTGTAGGGTACCTGGCCTTCTCTGATGTAATCAGAGTTAGATTTGATTCAGTGATTTTATAAAAACAGCTAGGAAGCACAATTTAGCAGTAATTTGCAGAGAAAAAGAAATATGCTGGCAAAAAAATCCAATTGAGTGATTAAACAGCTCTTCATTTTCTGGCTTTATTTTTATGCTAACAAATTTGTTCTCTGAAAAGTGTCCACAAAGCCAAGTATCTGATTAACATCTTTGTAGGGATGGTTTTTCACCTATTACTAAATTAAACTTGCTTCATTGGAAAGGCAGCAAGATGCATCCTCATTTCAATATCTACTGAAATAATACAGGTTGACACCAGGAAACATTAACGCCACTGCATCCTTGCTGCTTTCTCATGTGGAAGTCTGTTTAATGTGAAAACAAGGTGATATCTAATTAGCACACAGGTAAGGAATTAAGAAAATCTTTATTTAAGGGTGAAGATGTTTCTCACAAAATCGTTGCCCCAATGCATCATTGAAATTCAAGCTGGAAAGATGATTTTAATATATCACTTGTACATTTTGTATTGCTCTTCTGGTGACAATGTAGTTTGTTTTTGTCAATTACCATTTTAATAATAGGGTAAAGAAAATTAAGTGGATTTTTGAAAGAAAACAATACTGTCAATATACTATTAAAACAAATTAAAATGGTAAAAGTTATTGTACTTTAAGTAAAAATAAAAGAGCAAAAATATCAATCCCAGTTTTGGATTACTTTAATTAACAAAAAAAAATGCATATAGCAGAGGATAGTTTCAATCTGCCTACCTCTGGGTTATGGGCCCAGCATGCTTCCATTGCAGTACTCTGCTGCACATGTAAGTGCAAGAGATCCTGAAGCACTCACTCATCATGGGAAAGTACCAATGCGTTTCTTCATTGGTTGATGGAAGAAACATCTTACAAAATCTCTCCAGATTATTGACTTTTTAAAGTTTTCTAGGAAACGTTCTAGATGAATGCTTATTAGCCTTTGTCAGTATGTACTTTTGCAAAGTGTCTCTGTGGTGCAATCGGTTAGTGTGTTTGGTTATTAACCAAAGGGTTGGTGGTTCAATCCCACCCAGGGATGTTATTGACCTTGTCATCAGATTTTGGTGATCTTTAAGTAGACAAGTCAAAATTTCAAACCCCCTCTTATGGTGTAGGGTACCTGGCCTACTCTGATGTAATCAGAGTTAGATTTGATTAAGTGATTTTATCAAAAAACAGCTAGGAAGCACAATTTAGCAGTGGGTTGCAGAGAAAATGAAATATGCTGGCAGAAAAATCCAATTGAGTGATTAAACAGCTCTTCATTTTCTGGCTTTATTTTTATGCTAACAAATTTGTTCTCTGAAAAGTGTCCACAAAGCCAAGTATCGGATTAACATCTTTGTAGGGATGGTTTTTCACCTATTACTAAATTAAACTTGCTTCATTGGAAAGGCAGCAAGATGCATCCTCATTTCAATATCTACTGAAATAATACAGGTTGACACCAGGAAACATTAACGCCACTGCATCCTTGCTGCTTTCTCATGTGGAAGTCTGTTTAATGTGAAAACAAGGTGATATCTAATTAGCACACAGGTAAGGAATTAAGAAAATCTTTATTTAAGGGTGAAGATGTTTCTCACAAAATCGTTGCCCCAATGCATCATTGAAATTCAAGCTGGAAAGATGATTTTAATATATCACTTGTACATTTTGTATTGCTCTTCTGGTGACAATGTAGTTTGTTTTTGTCAATTACCATTTTAATAATCGGGTAAAGAAAATTAAGTGGATTTTTGAAAGAAAACAATACTGTCAATATACTATTAAAACATATTAAAATGGTAAAAGTTATTGTACTTTAAGTAAAAATAAAAGAGAAAAAATATCAATCCCAGTTTTGGATTACTTTAATTAACAAAAAAAAAATGCATATAGCAGAGGATAGTTTCAATCTGCCTACCTCTGGGTTATGAACCCAGCATGCTTTCATTACAGTACTCTGCTGCACATGTAAGTGCAAGAGATCTTGAAGCACTCACTCATCATGGGAAAGTAACAATGTGTTTCTTCGTTGGTTGATGGAAGAAACATCTTACAAAAACTCTCCAGATTATTGACTTTTTAAAGTTTTTCTAGGAAACGTTCTAGATGAATGCTTATTAGCCTTTGTCAGTATGGACTTTTGCAAAGTGTCTCTGTGGCGCAATTGGTTAGTGTGATTGGTTATTAACCAAAGGGTTGGTGGTTCAATCCCACCCAGGGATGTAATTGACCTTGTTATCAGATTTTGGTGATCTTTAAGTAGACAAGTCAAAATTTCAAAAACCCCTGTTATGGTGTAGGGTACCTGGCCTTCTCTGATGTAATCAGAGTTAGATTTGATTCAGTGATTTTATAAAAACAGCTAGGAAGCACAATTTAGCAGTGGTTTGCAGAGAAAAAGAAATATGCTGGCAAAAAAATCCAATTGAGTGATTAAACAGCTCTTCATTTTCTGGCTTTATTTTTATGCTAACAAATTTGTTCTCTGAAAAGTGTCCACAAAGCCAAGTATCTGATTAACATCTTTGTAGGGATGGTTTTTCACCTATTACTAAATTAAACTTGCTTCATTGGAAAGGCAGCAAGATGCATCCTCATTTCAATATCTACTGAAATAATACAGGTTGACACCAGGAAACATTAACGCCACTGCATCCTTGCCGATGATAACCTCAAGTTGGGTCATTCGGTGCTGCAGAGTCGTACGCACTCTTCCACCCGTTCAAGAGCTTTGGTATAACCCCATGGTTCTTAATGTGACCCCAGCATCCTCTAGGTCGTATGAGAAAATAGGATTTTAATACCTACCGGTAAATCCTTTTCTCTTAGTCTGTAGAGGATGCTGGAGTTCCCTTGTGCTGCCTCAGTTGAATCTCCTTTACTTGACAGAGATGTGCCTGAGCAGCGGCCCTCCCCAGCCCTATCCCAAATCATACTTATTTTGCATAGGAGATACCATGGTCATGAAGATTATTCTCCCAGGGTGAGGTTCATTCATTGCATTCTGGGTATGCTGACCCCTGTGATTTCCCCAAATGTTGGTAACTCGACTGCATTATTTGTGGTAGTGGGGGACTGTGTTTGTGTTTTCCTCTGGTCAGCTCTGGTAAAAGTCAGATTTCTTTGTTTCAGATCTTCCTCTAGCCTTGTTCTTCTTTCGAGAGTTCCCTTGTGCTGCCTCAGTTGGATCTCCTTCACTTGACAGGGGGGTGCCCGAGCAGCGACCCTCCCCAGCTCAAGCCCAACTCCTACTTACCTGCCAGGTGAGATACTATGATCATGAAGGTGTTTCTCCCAGAGCAAGGCTCACCCATTGCACTCTGTGTGTGCTGCCCCTGCGATTTCCCCAAATGTGGGAAACTTGACTGCATAATTTGTGTTTCCCCTGGTCGGCTCTCGTATAATTCAGATCTCTTTGTCTCAGGTCTCTCTCCAGCCTAGTTTGCTGTCTGTTTCCACTTCTTTTTTCTTGAGCCCCTCCCTTTTATACCCTTGTGCACTATCCTGACTTCTCCTCCTGTCTGCTTACTTTGTGCCTTCCAATGCACAATGCAAACTACACACCCTTTTACTTGCCTTACAGAGCAGCTCTGGAGCTGTTACAGTGCCAAGCTGCTGTAAGAAATCAGCTTGAATGCTTCAGGGGCTGGGGCATTGTCAACATGAGCCCCACACCGAAGGAGGGTGGGGGTGTTTAATGCGAACTAAGGGTCATCCAAGCGCCGCAAAAGTCCGCCATGCCCTGCATACCCCTTTTCTCTTTTCATATGCAGATGAGGGTTCCAGCCAACTTTGGCCCACTGCTTGGATGACATCACCGTATGCAAATCCATCTTCTGCAGAACTTCCCCCAGGAATGCTTGTACTAGTTGTTGCATTTGGTTTGTTGTTTGGGGGTGCTTCAGTATTAGGCAGCCTTCTGCCCTCCCATGTTCATCTGAAAATATGTGTTCTCCCTGCAGTTGTTGTCTCCAGATGAGAGTTCCCTTGTGCTGCCTCAGTTGAATCTCCTTTACTTGACAGAGATGTGCCTGAGCAGCGGCCCTCCCCAGCCCTATCCCAAATCATACTTATTTTGCATAGGCGATACCATGGTCATGAAGATTGTTCTCCCAGGGTGAGGTTCATTCATTGCATTCTGGGTATGCTGACCCCTGTGATTTCCCCAAATGTGGGAAACTCGACTGCATTATTTGTGGTAGTGGGGGACTGTGTTTGTGCTTTCCTCTGGTCAGCTCTGGTAAAAGTCAGATTTCTTTGTCTCAGATCTTCCTCTAGCCTTGTTCTTCTTTCGAGAGTTCCCTTGTGCTGCATCAGTTGGATCTCCTTCACTTGACAGGGGGTGCCCGAGCAGCAATCCTCCACAGCTCTGGCCCAACTCCTACTTACCTGCCAGGAGAGATACTATGATCTTCACTGTTAGGGCAATCAGGATGTGGAATTCCCTGCCAGGGAAGGTGGTAATGGCGGACTCTGTAATTGGATTTAAAAAAGGAATGGATACATTTCTGAATGAAAAAGCTATCCAAGGTTATAATACTTAAAATATCAACATGGTTAATCCGGGGGTAACATGAGTTGTAGTAGCTAACTAGTCATAAAACATTATTCAGCAAGTATGTAGAATCATCACAACTTAAAACAGGTTGAACACGATGGGCAATTTGCCTCTATTCAACCTCAAAAACTATGTTACTATATGTTACTATATTACTATGTTACTGTAGTATACAGAACACCACAATGCAATGAGCAGTGATAGTGAGCACTGATGAGGATACTAGAACTGACACTGAGCAGCAAGATGCAGCACTGGACTATTAGTAATGTACTGTAGTATGCTGAGCACAACAATGCAGCACAAGACAATGAGCAGTGATACTGAGCACTGATGAGGATACTACTGAGAACTGACACTGAGCAGGAGAGACACACTACTAGTATTACTGAGCAGCAATAAGTATCCACTGATACTGAGCACTGATATTGAGATTTCCACTGAGAGAACATAGCCACGTCCTCTCCGCTCTCTCTTCAATGCACGAGTAAAAATGGCGGCAACGCGCAGCTCTTTATATGGAATCCGAATCTCGCGAGAATCCGACAGCGGGATGATGACATTTTCCCTTGTTCAGGTTTTCCGAGTCAGGCGGGAACAACCGAGCCTGCCTCGTACCAGTGTAAACCACGTGGAGTTCGTGGGGAATTCGGTTCTCGGAGAACCGAACCCGCTCCTCTCTACCTTATACCCATCAATTTTTTTTATTTTCAATCTAAGCCCCTGCAGTTTTCTGTAAGCATCTGCTTTGCTATGATGATCAACAAGTCACAAGGGCAAACACTCAGGGCTTGAGGCGTAGATCTTAGGACCAGCTGCTACAAGCATGGCAGAGGTGTCACTATCACTGGTGACACCCAGAGAGGTGGCGAGGGAGATTGTAATGCAGTGCGCGCAGATAAGCAGCGCAATGGTAAAAAGGAGGCATGGTTTCATAGGTAGGGGCGTGGCCTGGTGGCCTGAATCTACATTTTGTTGCTCCGGGTGTCCCGGGGGTTGGGGGCTGCACCGGGGACTAGTGTGTGAGCGGTGCTGGCTCCTGCACAGTGACATGGCATGGCCACTAGAGATGTGCACCGGAAATTTTTCGGGTTTTGTGTTTTGGTTTTGGGTTCGGTTCCGCGGCCGTGTTTTGGGTTCGAACGCGTTTTGGCTAAACCTCACCGAATTTTTTTTGTCGGATTCGGGTGTGTTTTGGATTCGGGTGTTTTTTTCAAAAAACCCTAAAAAACAGCTTAAATCATAGAATTTGGGAGTCATTTTGATCCCAAAGTATTATTAACCTCAATAACCATAATTTCCACTCATTTTCAGTCTATTCTTAACACCTCACACCTCACAATATTATTTTTAGTCCTAAAATTTGCACCGAGGTCGCTGGATGACTAAGCTCAGTGACCCAAGTGGCCGACACAAACACCTGGCCCATCTAGGAGTGGCACTGCAGTGTCACGCATGATGGCCCTTCCAAAAAACACTCCCCAAACAGCACATGACGCAAAGAAAAAAAGAGGCGCAATGAGGTAGCTGTGTGACTAAGCTCAGCGACCCAAGTGGCCGACACAAACACCTGGCCCATCTAGGAGTGGCACTGCAGTGTCACGCAGGATGGCCCTTCCAAAAAACACTCCCCAAACAGCACATGACGCAAAGAAAAAAAGAGGCGCAATGAGGTAGCTGTGTGACTAAGCTCAGCGACCCAAGTGGACGACACAAACACCTGGCCCATCTAGGAGTGTCACTGCAGTGTCACGCAGGATGGCCCTTCCAAAAAACACTCCCCAAACAGCACATGACGCAAAGAAAAAAAGAGGCGCAATGAGGTAGCTGTGTGACTAAGCTCAGCGACCCAAGTGGCCGACACAAACACCTGGCCCATCTAGGAGTGGCACTGCAGTGTCACGCAGGATGGCCCTTCCAAAAAACACTCCCCAAACAGCACATGACGCAAAGAAAAATAAAAGAAAAAAGAGGTGCAAGGTGGAATTGCCTTGGGCCCTCCCACCCACCCTTATGTTGTATAAACAGGACATGCACACTTTAACCAACCCATCATTTCAGTGACAGGGTCTGCCACACGACTGTGACTGAAATGACGGGTTGGTTTGGACCCCCACCAAAAAAGAAGCAATTAATCTCTCCTTGCACAAACTGGCTCTATAGAGGCAAGATGTCCACCTCATCATCCTCCGATTCATCACCGTGTACATCCCCCTCCTCACAGATTATCAATTCGTCCCCACTGGAATCCACCATCTCAGCTCCCTGTATACTTTGTGGAGGCAATTGCTGCTGGTCAATGTCTCCACGGAGAAATTGATTATAATTCATTTTAATGAACATCATCTTCTCCACATTTTCTGGAAGTAACCTCGTACGCCGATTGCTGACAAGGTGAGCGGCGGCACTAAACACTCTTTCGGAGTACACACTTGTGGGAGGGCAACTTAGGTAGAATAAAGCCAGTTTGTGCAAGGGCCTCCAAATTGCCTCTTTTTCCTGCCAGTATACGTACGGACTGTCTGACGTGCCTACTTGGATGCGGTCACTCATATAATCCTCCACCATTCTTTCAATGGTGAGAGAATCATATGCAGTGACAGTAGACGACATGTCCGTAATCGTTGGCAGGTCCTTCAGTCCGGACCAGATGTCAGCATCAGCAGTCGCTCCAGACTGCCCTGCATCACCGCCAGCGGGTGGGCTCGGAATTCTGAGCCTTTCCTCGCACCCCCAATTGCGGGAGAATGTGAAGGAGGAGCTGTTGACCGATCAAGTTCCGCTTGACTTGATAATTTTCTCACCAGCAGGTCTTTGAACCCCTGCAGACTTGTGTCTGCCGGAAAGAGAGATACAACGTAGGTTTTAAATCTAGGATCGAGCACGGTGGCCAAAATGTAGTGCTCTGATTTCAACAGATTGACCACCCGTGAATCCTGGTTAAGCGAATGAAGGGCTCCATCCACAAGTCCCACATGCCTAGCGGAATCGCTCTGTCTTAGCTCCTCCTTCAATGTCTCCAGCTTCTTCTGCAAAAGCCTGATGACGGGAATGACCTGACTCAGGCTGGCAGTGTCTGAACTGACTTCACGTGTGGCAAGTTCAAAAGGTTGCAGAACCTTGCACAACGTTGAAATCATTCTCCACTGCGCTTGAGACAGGTGCATTCCACCTCCTATATCGTGGTCAGATGTATAGGCTTGAATGGCCTTTTGCTGCTCCTCCATCCTCTGAAGCATATAGAGGGTTGAATTCCACCTCGTTACCACTTCTTGCTTCAGATGATGGCAGGGCAGGTTCAGGCGTTTTTGGTGTTGCTCCAGTCTTCTGTACGTGGTGCCTGTACGCCGAAAGTGTCCCGCAATTCTTGTTGCCACCGACAGCATCTCTTGCACGCCCCTGTCGTTTTTTAAATAATTCTGCACCACCAAATTCAAGGTATGTGCAAAACATGGGACGTGCTGGAATTTGCCCAGATATAATGCACGCACAATATTGCTGGCGTTGTCCGATGCCACAAATCCACAGGAGAGTCCAATTGGGGTAAGCCATTCTGTGATGATCTTCCTTAGTTGCCGTAAGAGGTTTTCAGCTGTGTGCGTATTCTGGAAAGCGGTGATACAAAGCGTAGCCTGCCTAGGAAAGAGTTGGCGTTTGCGAGATGCTGCTACTGGTGCCGCCGCTGCTGTTCTTGCGGCGGGAGTCAATACATCTACCCAGTGGGCTGTCACAGTCATATAGTCCTGAGTCTGCCCTGCTCCACTTGTCCACATGTCCGTGGTTAAGTGGACATTGGGTACAACTGCATTTTTTAGGACACTGGTGAGTCTTTTTCTGAGGTCTGTGTACATTTTCGGTATCGCCTGCCTAGAGAAATGGAACCTAGATGGTATTTGGTACCGGGGACACAGTACCTCAATCAAGTCTATAGTTGGCTCTGAAGTAATGATGGATACCGGAACCACGTTTCTCACTGCCCAGGATGCCAAGGCCTCAGTTATCCGCTTTGCAGCAGGATGACTGCTGTGATATTTCATCTTCCTTGCAAAAGACTGTTGGACAGTCAATTGCTTGGTGGAAGTAGTAAAAGTGGTCTTACGACTTCCCCTATGGGATGACCATCGACTCCCAGCAGCAACAACAGCAGCGCCAGCAGCAGTAGGCGTTACACTCAAGGATGCATCGGAGGAATCCCAGGCAGGAGAGAACTCGTCAGAATTGTCAGTGACATGGCCTGCAGGACTATTGGCATTCCTGGGGAAGGAGGAAATTGACACTGAGGGAGTTGGTGGGGTGGTTTGCGTGAGCTTGGTTACAAGAGGAAGGGATTTACTGGTCAGTGGACTGCTTCCGCTGTCGCCCAAAGTTTTTGAACTTGTCACTGACTTATGATGAATGCGCTGCAGGTGACGTATAAGGGAGGATGTTCCGAGGTGGTTAACGTCCGTACCCCTACTTATTACAGCTTGACAAAGGCAACACACGGCTTGACACCTGTTGTCCGCATTTCTGTTGAAATACTTCCACACCGAAGAGCTGATTTTTTTGGTATTTTCACCAGGCATGTCAATGGCCATATTCCTCCCACGGACAACAGGTGTCTCGCCGGGTGCCTGACTTAAACAAACCACCTCACCATCAGAATCCTCCTTGTCAATTTCCTCCCCAGCGCCAGCAACACCCATATCCTCCTCATCCTGGTGTACTTCAACACTGACATCTTCAATCTGACTATCAGGAACTGGACTGCGGGTGCTCCTTCCAGCACTTGCAGGGGGCGTGCAAATGGTGGAAGGTGCATGCTCTTCACGTCCAGTGTTGGGAAGGTCAGGCATCGCAACCGACACAATTGGACTCTCCTTGTGGATTTGTGATTTTGAAGAACGCACAGTTCTTTGCTGTGCTTTTGCCAGCTTAAGTCTTTTCATTTTTCTAGCGAGAGGCTGAGTGCTTCCATCCTCATGTGAAGCTGAACCACTAGCCATGAACATAGGCCAGGGCCTCAGCCGTTCCTTGCCACTCCGTGTGGTAAATGGCATATTGGCAAGTTTACGCTTCTCCTCCGACGATTTTTATTTAGATTTTTGAGTCCTTTTTTTACTGATCTTTTGTGTTTTGGATTTTACATGCTCTGTACTATGACATTGGGCATCGGCCTTGGCAGACGACGTTGATGGAATTTCATCGTCTCGGCCATGACTAGTGGCAGCAGCTTCAGCACGAGGTGGAAGTGGATCTTGATCTTTCCCTATTTTTGGAACCTCAACATTTTTGTTCTCCATATTTTAATAGGCACAACTAAAAGGCACCTCAGGTAAACAATGGAGATGGATGGATACTAGTATACTTATGGATGACGAGTGACTGACGACACAGAGGTAGCTACAGCCGTGGACTACCGTACTGCGTCTGCTAGTATAGAGATGATAATTAATGATATAAAAAAAATATATATATAACTACTGTAGGTATATATAATATAATGACGGACCTGGTGGACACTGTCAGCAGACTGCTAAACTACTAGTATGAAGAAGATAGAAAAAAACTTCCACCACAGGTAGGTAGGTATACAATTATGGACGAGCACTGACGACACAGAGATAGCCACAGCCGTGGACTACCGTACTGCGTCTGCTAGTATAGAGATGATAATTAATGATATAAAAAAATATATATATAACTACTGTAGGTATATATAATATAATGACGGACCTGGTGTAATTCAGATCTCTTTGTCTCAGGTCTCTCTCCAGCCTAGTTTGCTGTCTGTTTCCACTTCTCTTTTCTTGAGCCGCTGCCTTCTATGCCCTTGTGCACTCTCCTGACTTCTCCTGTCTGCTTACTTTGTGCCTTCCAACGCACAATGCAAACTACAGGTAGTGCTGCAGGGCCCACACCCTTTTACCTTGCCTTACAGAGCAGCTCTGGAGCTGTTACAGTGCCCAGCTGCAGCAAGAAATCAGCTTGAATGCTTCAGGTGCTGGGGCATAGCCAACAAGAGCCCCACACCGACGGAGGGTGGAGGTGTTTAATGCAAACTAGGGGTCAGCCAAGCGCCGCAAAAGGCCGCCATGCCCTGCATGCCCCTTTTCTCTTTTCATATGCAGACGAGGGTTGAAGCCAACTTTGACCCACTGCTTGGATGACATCACCATATGCAAATCCATCTGCGGCAGGCCTTCCCCCAGGAATGCTTGCACTAGTTGTTGCATTTGGTTTGTTGTTTGGGGGTGCTTCAGTATTAGGCAGCCTTCTGCCCTCCCATGTTCATCTGAAAATATGTGTTCTCCCTGCAGTTGTTGTCCCCAGATGAGAGTTCCCTTGTGCTGCCTCAGTTGAATCTCCTTTACTTGACAGAGATGTGCCTGAGCAGCGGCCCTCCCCAGCCCTATCCCAAATCATACTTATTTTGCATAGGAGATAACATGGTCATGAAGATTGTTCTCCCAGGGTTAGGTTCATTCATTGCATTCTGGGTATGCTGACCTCTGTGATTTCCCCAAATGTGGGAAACTCAACTGCATTATTTGTGGTAGTGGGGGACTGTGTTTGTGCTTTCCTCTGGTCAGCTCTGGTAAAAGTCAGATTTCTTTGTCTCAGATCTTCCTCTAGCCTTGTTCTTCTTTCAAGAGTTCCCTTGTGCTGCCTCAGTTGGATCTCCTTCACTTGACAGGGGGGTGCCCGAGCAGCGACCCTCCCCAGCTCTAGCCCAACTCCTACTTACCTGCCAGGTTAGATACTATGATCATGAAGTTGCTTCTCCCAGGGCAAGGCTCACCCATTGCACTCTGGGTGTGCTGCCCCTGCGATTTCCCCAAATGTGGGAAACTTGACTGCATAATTTGTGTTTCCCCTAGTCGGCTCTCATATAATTCAGATCTCTTTGTCTCAGGTCTCTCTCCAGCCTAGTTTGCTGTCTGTTTCCACTTCTTTTTTCTTGAGCCCCTCCCTTCTACACCCTTGTGCACTATCCTGACTTCTCCTCCTGTCTGCTTACTTTGTGCCTTCCGATGCACAATGCAAACTACAGGTAGTGCTGCAGGGCCCACACCCTTTTACTTGCCTTACAGAGCAGCTCTGGAGCTGTTACAGTGCCAAGCTGCTGAAAGAAATCAGCTTGAATGCTTCAGGGGCTGGGGCATGGCCAACATGAGCCCCACACCGAAGGAGGGTGGGTGTGTTTAATGCGAACTAAGGGTCATCCAAGCGCCGCAAAAGGCCGCCATGCCCTGCATACCCCTTTTCTCTTTTCATATGCAGATGAGGGTTCCAGCCAACTTTGGCCCACTGCTTGGATGACATCACTGTATGCAAATCCGTCTTCTGCAGACCTTCCCCCTGGAATGCTTGAACTAGTTGTTGCATTTGGTTTGTTGTTTGGGGGTGCTTCAGTATTAGGCAGCCTTCTGCCCTCCCATGTTCATCTGAAAATATGTGTTCTCCCGGCAGTTGTTGTCCCCAGATGAGAGTTCCTTTGTGCTGCCTCAGTTGAATCTCCTTTACTTGACAGAGATGTGCCTGAGCAGCGGCCCTCCCCAGCCCTTTCCCAAATCATACTTATTTTGCATAGGAGATACCATGGTCATAAAGATTGTTCTCCCAGGGTGAGGTTCATTCATTGCATTCTGGGTATGCTGACCCCTGTGATTTCCCCAAATGTGGGAAACTCAACTGCATTATTTGTGGTAGTGGGGGACTGTGTTTGTGTTTTCCTCTGGTCAGCTCTGGTAAAAGTCAGATTTCTTTGTCTCAGATCTTCCTCTAGCCTTGTTCTTCTTTCGAGAGTTCCATTGTGCTGCCTCAGTTTGATCTCCTTCACTTGACAGGGGGGTACCCAAGCAGCGACCCTCCCCAGCTCTAGCCCAACTCCTACATACCTGCCAGGTGAGATACTATGATCATGAAGGTGCTTCTCCCAGGGCAAGGCTCACCCATTGCACTCTGGGTGTGCTGCTCCTGCGATTTCCCCAAATGTGGGAAACTTGACTGCATAATTTGTGTTTCCCCTGGTCGGCTCTCGTATAATTCAGATCTCTTTGTCTCAGGTCTCTCTCCAGCCTAGTTTGCTGTCTGTTTCCACTTCTCTTTTCTTGAGCCGCTGCCTTCTATGCCCTTGTGCACTCTCCTGACTTCTCCTGTCTGCTTACTTTGTGCCTTCCAACGCACAATGCAAACTACAGGTAGTGCTGCAGGGCCCACACCCTTTTACTTGCCTTTCAGAGCAGCTCTGGAGCTGTTACAGTGCCCAGCTGCTGCAAGAAATCAGCTTGAATGCTTCAGGGGCTGGGGCATAGCCAACATGAGCCCCACACCGACGGAGGGTGGAGGTGTTTAATGCGAACTAAGGGTCATCCAAGCGCCGCAAAAGGCCGCCATGCCCTGCATACCCCTTTTCTCTTTTCATATGCAGATGAGGGTTCCAGCCAACTTTGGCCCACTGCTTGGATGACATCACCGTATGCAAATCCGTCTTCTGCAGACCTTTTCCCAGGAATGCTTGTACTAGTTGTTGCATTTGGTTTGTTGTTTGGGGGTGCTTCAGTATTAGGCAGCCTTCTGCTCTCCCATGTTCATCTGAAAATATGTGTTCTCCCTGCAGTTGTTGTCCCCAGATGAGAGTTCCCTTGTGCTGCCTCAGTTGAATCTCCTTTACTTGACAGAGATGTGCCTGAGCAGCGGCCCTCCCCAGCCCTATCCCAAATCATACTTATTTTGCATAGGAGATACCATTGTCATGAAGATTGTTCTCCCAGGGTGAGGTTCATTCATTGCATTCTGGGTATGCTGACCCCTGTGATTTCCCCAAATGTGGGAAACTCGACTGCATTATTTGTGGTAGTGGGGGACTGTGTTTGTGCTTTCCTCTGGTCAGCTCTGGTAAAAGTCAGATTTCTTTGTCTCAGATCTTCCTCTAGCCTTGTTCTTTTTTCGAGAGTTTCCTTGTGCTGCCTCAGTTGGAGCTCCTTCACTTGACAGGGGGGTGCCCGAACAGCGACCCTCCCCAGCTCTAGCCCAACTCCTACTTACCTGCCAGGTGAGATACTATGATCAGGAAGGTGCTTCTCCCAGGGCAAGGCTCACCCAATGCACTCTGGGTGTGCTGCTCCTACGATTTCCCCAAATGTGGGACACTTGATTACATAATTTGTGTTTCCTCTGGTCGGCTCTCGTATAATTCAGATCTCTTTGTCTCAGGTCTCTCTCCAGCCTAGTTTGCTGTCTGTTTCCACTTCTCTTTTCTTGAGCCGCTCCCTTCTATGCCCTTGTGCACTATCCTGACTTCTCCCGTCTGCTTACTTTGTGCCTTCCAAAGCACAATGCAAACTACAGGTAGTGCTGCAGGGCCCACACCCTTTTACTTGCTTTAAAGAGCAGCTCTGGAGCTGTTACAGTGCCCAGCTGCTGCAAGAAATCAGCTTGAATGCTTCAGGGGCTGGGGCATAGCCAACATGAGCCCCACACCGAAGGAAGGTGGAGGTGTTTAATGCGAACTAGGGGTCATCCAAGCGCCGCAAAAGGCCGCCATGCCCTGCACACTCCATTTTTATTTTCATATGCAGACGAGGGTTGAAGCCAACTTTGACCCACTGCTTGGATGACATCACCATATGCAAATCCATCTGCTGCAGGCCTTCCCCCAGGAATGCTTGCACTAGTAGTTGCATTTGGTTTGTTGTTTGGGGGTGCTTCAGTATTAGGCAGCCTTCTGCCCTCCCATGTTCATCTGAAAATATGTGTTCTCCCTGCAGTTGTTGTCCCCAGATGAGAGTTCCCTTGTGTTGCCTCAGTTGAATCTCCTTTACTTGACAGAGATGTGCCTGAGCAGCGGCCCTCCCCAGCCCTATCCCAAATCATACTTATTTTGCATAGGAGATACCATGGTCATGAAGATTGTTCTCCCAGGGTGAGGTTCATTCATTGCACTCTGGGTATGCTGACCCCTGTGATTTCCCCAAATGTGGGAAACTCGACTGCATTATTTGTGGTAGTGGGGGACTGTGTTTGTGCTTTCCTCTGGTCAGCTCTGGTAAAAGTCAGATTTCTTTGTCTCAGATCTTCCTCTAGCCTTGTTCTTCTTTCGAGAGTTCCCTTGTGCTGCCTCAGTTGGATCTCCTTCACTTGACAGGGGGTGCCCGAGCAGCAATCCTCCACAGCTCTAGCCCAACTCCTACTTACCTGCCAGGTGAGATACTATGATCTTCACTGTTAGGGCAATCAGGATGTGGAATTCCCTGCCAGGGAAGGTGGTAATGGCGGACTCTGTAATTGGATTTAAAAAAGGAATGGATACATTTCTGAATGAAAAAGCTATCCAAGGTTATAATACTTAAAATATCAACATGGTTAATCCGGGGGTAACATGAGTTATAGTAGTTAACTAGTCATAAAACATTATTCAGCAAGTATGTAGAATCATCACAACTTAAAACAGGTTGAACACGATGGGCAATTTGCCTCTATTCAACCTCAAAAACTATGTTACTATATGTTACTATATTACTATGTTACTGTAGTATACAGAACACCACAATGTAATGAGCAGTGATAGTGAGCACTGATGAGGATACTAGAACTGACACTGAGCAGCAAGATGCAGCACTGGACTATTAGTAATGTACTGTAGTATGCTGAGCACCACAATACAGCACAAGACAATGAGCAGTGATACTGAGCACTGATGAGGATACTACTGAGAACTGACACTGAGCAGGAGAGACACACTACTAGTATTACTGAGCAGCAATAAGTAACCACTGATACTGAGCACTGATATTGAGATTTCCACTGAGAGAACATAGCCACGTCCTCTCCGCTCTCTCTTCAATGCACGAGTAAAAATGGCGGCAACGCGCAGCTCTTTATATGGAATCCGAATCTCGCGAGAATCCGACAGCGGGATGATGACATTTTCCCTTGTTCAGGTTTTCCGAGTCAGGCGGGAACAACCGAGCCTGCCTCGGACCAGTGTAAACCACGTGGAGTTCGTCGGGAATTCGGTTCTCGGAGAACCGAACCCGCTCCTCTCTACCTTATACCCATCAATTTTTTTATTTTCAATCTAAGCCCCTGCAGTTTTCTGTAAGCATCTGCTTCGCTATGATGATCAACAAGTCACAAGGGCAAACACTCAGGGCTTGAGGCGTAGATCTTAGGACCAGCTGCTACAAGCATGGCAGAGGTGTCACTATCACTGGTGACACCCAGAGAGGTGGCGAGGGAGATTGTAATGCAGTGCGCGCAGATAAGCAGTGCAATGGTAAAAAGGAGGCATGGTTTCATAGGTAGGGGCGTGGCCTGGTGGCCTGAATCTACATTTTGTTGCTCCGGGTGTCCCGGGGGTTGGGGGCTGCACCCGGGGACTAGTGTGTGTGCGGTGCTGGCTCCTGCACAGTGACAGTGCATGGCCACCGAGCATGACGCCTCCATTCTTGACCATGCTGTAATTGCAGTCGCACTGCAGTTCAGCGTGATCATATAAAATGGTGTAGCCTCCTGCTGGTGCAGACTGTATGTGCGCGCAGGAAGCCGCCACCATTTTTGTGATCACAGCGGCTGAATGTGATGTCATACAGCCGCTGTGACCACGCCCCCTGTGTCTCCTCCGTTGCAGACCCCATTTTGAAGCCTTGCCCCCGCACCGCTCCATCCCTGACTTGGAAATGGAGTGTTGCTGACCCCCCTCTCCCCCCCCCCCCCGCCCCGATTGACAGGCAGAGGCGATCGCATTCTCTGCGGGGTGCCGCAGAAAATGCAGGCACATGCGTATGCTCTTAGCAATTTTTGCAGTTGGATCGCTTATTGTGATTGCAATCCAACCTGAATCAGGCCCTATTACCTATCACAATGCGCTGCGGGCAGTACAAAATTGGGTTAATATAGGAGTAAAACTCCCAGACCTGTGCTCCTTAACTGTACCTGGTGGCTAGTGGAGCGGCTGCCCAGTAATCAGTGTCCACGCCAGTGCGCACACGGTCCACCCCCTACGGCCACGCTCCCCTTCATCAGCGGCCTCGTGATCCGGAAGGGCGGTGTGTGTGTGACTGACCTTAGGAAGAAACTGGAGCCTCCGCTGCAGTGACCCAGCAACCAGGGCACGGGAGTATACAGCGCCGCTGGGAGTGATGAAGCTGCAGTAAAGATGTCTATTAGACCTAGCCTGCTGCAGCCCTTGTAGATTCTCATAAAACAAGTTCTTCTTTTCTTGTCAAAATTAATAGCTAAGAATAGGCTGCTTGAGGCAGGCCCTTGTTAAGAGGCCTGCTACTGAAGGCACCAACTACAAACTGAGCTCCCTGTTCATGGAAGCGGGGTTATAGAGGAGAATGCACTGAGCATCTTGGGAACAGTCAAAAGCTTTGAGCCGGTTGGTGCCTCAGATCAAGATCCTACTCTACACCCCAATGTGAATCCTTGTGGAGTCCAGTGTACCCCACAGAAGAAATTAATGTGTCACACCCATTGGCAGCAACCTTAGAATAGCTGCTGACGGGCACAATTGAGAAAGGAAGGGGGGGGGGGGACATTTGAATCCAGCACATAGATGCAATTCAAATATGTAATTTGTACCTTCCTATTTTAAAATATAATGGATGAACCTCACCCTGTGAGAACAATCTTCATGATCAAGAGATCTCATATGCAAAATAAGTATGAGTTGGGATAGGGCTGGGGAGGGTGGCTGCTCGGGCAGCCCCTCCCCCGTCAAGTTAAGGAGATTCAACTGAGGACGCACAAGGGAACTCTCGTCTGGGGACAACAACTGCAGGGAGACCACATCTGTTCAGATGAACATGGGAGGGTGGAAGGCTGCCTAATATTGAAGCACCATCAAATATCAAACCATATGCAACAACTAGTACAAGCATTCCAGGGGGAAGGTCTGCAGAAGACGGATTTGCATACGGTGATGTCATCCAAGCAGTGGACCAAAGTTGGCTGGAACCCTCATCTGCATATGAAAAGAGAAAAGGGGCATGCAGGGCATGGCGGCCTTTTGCGGTGCTTGGATGACCCCTAGTTCGCATTAAACACCCCCACCCTCCTTTGGTGTGGGGCTCATGTTGGCCATGCCCCATCCCCTGAAGCATTCAAGCTGATTTCTTGCAGCAGCTGGGCACTGTAACAGCTCCAGAGCTGTTCTGTAAGGCAAGTAAAAGGGTGTGGGCCCTGCAGCACCACCTGTAGCTCGCATTGTGCGTTGGAAGGCACAAAGTAAGCAGACGGGAGGAGAAGTCAGGATAGTGCGCAAGGGCATCCTTTTCTCTTAGTCCGTAGAGGATGCTGGGGTCACATTAAGAACCATGGGGTATAGACGGGATCCGCAAGAGACATGGGCACTTTAAGACTTTCAAAGGGTGTGAACTGGCTCCTCCCTCTATGCCCCTCCTCCAGACTCCAGTTATAGGAACTGAGCCCAGGGAGACGGACATTTCGAGGAAAGGATTTATTGTTAAACTAAGGTGAGCATCTTACCAGCTCACACCTTAAGCATGCCGCAGAACGTGGCATTCAACAGAACACAAGCCAACGGCATGAACAATTGCAGCAAAAAGCTGACCAGAACCATAACACAACATGTGTATAACCACAAGTAATAACTGCAGACACAGTATGGACTGGGACGGGTGCCCAGCATCCTCTACGGACTAAGAGAAAAGGATTTACCGGTAGGTATTAAAATCCTATTTTCTCATACGACCTAGAGGATGCTGGGGTCACATTAAGAACCATGGGGTTATACCAAAGCTCTTGAACGGGTGGGAGAGTGCGTACGACTCTGCAGCACCGAATGACCCAACTTGAGGTTATCATCAGCCAAGGTATCAAACTTGTAAAACTTAGCAAAAGTGTTTACTAAATAGCTGCTCGGCAAAATTGCAATGCCGAGACTCCCCGACCAGCTGCCCAGGATGAACCCACCTTTCTAGTAGAATGGGTCTTCACCTATTTCAGTAACGGCAATCCTGCCGTGGAATGAGCATGCTGAATCTTACCACAGATCCAGCGCATAATGGTCTACATGGAAGCAGGACACCCAATCCTGTTGGGAGCATACAGGACAAACAGAGCCTCTGTTTTCCTAATCTGAACCGTTCTGGTGACATAAATTTTCAAAGTTCTGACCACAGCCAGAGACTTTGACTCAACGAAGGTGTCAGTGGCCAAAGGCACCATGTGGAAAGATGAACCACCTTCGGCAGAAATTGTTGACGTGTCCTCAATTCTGCTCTATCTTCATGAAAGATCAAATAAAGGCTCTTGTGATACTGCATGGTTTGTACTGTTTTCCATGTGCTCCCAGATCTTTCAAGCAAGTAGCATGGTCAAGAAAGTTCTGTTTGAAAAGTAACAACATTTACTGTCATTGTTATAGAATTTGGGAGAAAAAACAAGAAGAAATCTGCACTGTTGACGCACTGGACAGAATGAATGAATCATAAAATATAACCTTTATTAAGTATGTATTAAAATTGGATAAATATTAATATTATTATCCCAAACTGCAGTGAAACATAAAGGTTAAAATCACAGAACTGACATACATGTGCATAAGAAGAATAAAGAGATGTGAAAAAAAGGTTTAAAAAGCGTGTCCGTGTGTGATTATTTTTGAAGGCACAACCCTGGCGGGGTTGTTTATATAGATATATATGTTGCTAATAATCACTTTCTAGCGTAATGTTATTAAATAGCTGTTAGTATCTATGTCGTCAGGTACCACTGGGTCGTATCCTATATACTCCCTTCACTCAATAGGGGTTACCTCCCGGGAAGCCATCCCCATTGGCGAATTTGTGGGGGTGATTGAGTATAACCGGTAAGCTAACCTCCAATTTGTGGGGTGCTTAGGTAGATGGGGATCACTTATTTCTCTGTGTCCCCTAAGACTATATTCCTAAATTCAATACCATAGGGGGATAGCTTTCTATATCGGATAAGGAATCACTTGATAGGGAAATCTCTATGCATCATGGAAAGATCATATTTATTAATATCCAAACTAAAAAAATGATGAATAGCTTTAATTTAGCTGTTTAGATATAGTTAATTGGCGAGATATACCAACAGGTGCGGTTGCCTTAAGGAATATGGCAATTCCAATATAAATAGCAGCCCTCCTTCATATAATCAGCCAGATCTTATTAAATCTGGTCCAGATATAGCCGTTCAGATATACTTAATTGACAACATATATCAATCGGTGGGGTTGCCTTAAGGAATATAGCAATTCCAATTCTCATATAAATAGCAACCTTCCTTCATATATTCAGCCAGATCTTATTTAATCTGATCTAGGCGTAGGCAATAATGCTTTCCTTAGAGGTATAGCCACCTCAATTCTTATTAGGAAGCAAAGTGTCTGTCATAATGGTTTATCCAATTCATCTAAGAAATAATATATTCCATGTGTCAGAGATTCATTACTCTCTATTTACACTGTTAAAGAGTTAATTCTTATTATGTTACAGTGTAATGAAATTATCATATAGGGAGATGTGGCAATTCCATGTGCTATATATATAATAACCCTTAGTGGTCCAGATTCCACAATGAGGAATTTTCTTATAAACCGCTGAAACACACAGCTGTTTGACTGACTTCCAAATATATCTATCTCACTTTGTAACAGTCTTATGATAGAGAAACTGTTACATATTCGGTCACTTAGTTATCTAAAGGTAAACAGACTCAGTGTGAGGGTAATATAATATATCAAATGCGCTGTCAATAATCGTGGTAACTGGTGTAATAATGTGGTATATTGAGTATGCTAGTAAGGCATATAACTGCTCTCCAGCCTTTAAGTGTTACCAATCAATTTGTTACACTGTAAAGGATTTATGGTGTCCTGTTAGGACATGCAGCTGCTAGGCTGACTCAAAGATTTATCCATTTGTAACAATTATGTAACAGTTATATACATGTTACTGGTATTACATAGAAATAGTATGACACAGGCCAGCAGTCCCATGTGTCTAGATTCCACAATAGGAGATTTTCTTTGTCTTATAAACTGCTGGAACACACAGCTGCTAGACTGACTTCAAATATATATATTACTTTGTAACAGTCTTATAGTAAAGAGACTGTTACACACTGTCATTTAGTTATCTCAAGGTTAGCAGATTCTGTGTGAGGATAGTGTTCTGTTAGAACATGCAGCTGCTAGGCTGACTCATAGAAAATGTATCCATTTGTAACAAATGACACATACAGCATTAAATTAATATCTATAGCAGCCCATGTGACATCTCTACTCTTATCATAATTGTCTGGTTATTGCCAATCTGGACAGCAGGAGTGATATATATTCACTAGTCCCAATATCCCATCATATAAATATACCCACACTGATATACTTTCTTATCAAGAGTTATTAGTAGCTATCTGTATGCACTTTAGACATTGTAATTGCTAAGTGACATCATATCTAGTGTATTCCTTTCTTATAGCTCAGCTTCTATTCCCTATTAGTGGAGACTAACAGCTAACATCATAATCATATATTTTTGTTTTATAACATTTCACATGAGTCAAATACACGAGGACACGCCGTGCCCTACACGCGTGTTTCACTGCATCTATGGCAACTTACATTAAAGCTAACAAGAAAGCACACTCGTTCTGTCTTTAAACAGATAAAAGAAACCCCAATAATATGGGGCATGCAAAAATTTAGATAAAACTCAGTTTTGCTCCTCTCCACGGAAATCTTTAGTAAAAGGCGAAAGATTTGTTCGTTCTGAAGAGAAACCAGAGCATGACCAAGATTCCACCTGTCGCCTGAGTGCCATGCCAGCAGTCCTCATTCAGCTCAAAGTGAGCACCCAATATGAAAGAAAGAAAGCAGATTTCTCACCAGGCTTCCCCTTGCTATAAGCATGGTTTGTACTCTTTTCCATGTGCTCCCAGATCTTTCAAGCAATTAGTATGGTCAAGAAAGTTCTGCTTGAAAAGAAACAGACATTTACTGTCATTGTTATACAAATAAACTTACATTAAAGCCAACAAGAAAGCTCACTCGTTCTGTCTTTAAACTGATAAAAGAAACCCCAATAATATGGGGCATGCAAAAATTGAGATAAAACTCAGTTTTGCTCCTCTCCACGGATAATCTTTAATAAAAGGCGAAAGATTTGTTCATTCTGAAGAGAAACCAGAGCATGACCAAGATTCCACCTGTCGCCTGAGTGCCATGCCAGCAGTCCTCATTCAGATCAAAGTGAGCGCCCAATTTGAAAGAAAGCAGATTTCTCACCTGGCTTCTCCTTGCTATAAGCATGGTTTGTACTGTATTCCATGTGCTCCCAGATCTTTCAAGCAAGTAGCATGGTCAAGAAAGTTCTGTTTGAAAAGAAACAAACATTTACTGTAATTTCTATGCAAATGAGCTTTCATTAAAGCACACTCATTCTATCTTTAAACCGATAAAAGAAACCCCAAAAAGATGGGGCATGCAAAAATTGAGGTAAAACTCAGTTTTGCTCCTCTCCACGGAAATCTTTAGTAAAAGGCGAAAGATTTGTTCGTTCTGAAGAGAAACCAGAGCATGACCAAGATTTTCATCTGAAAATATGTGTTCTCCCTGCAGTTGTTGTCCCCAGATGAGAGTTCCCTTGTGCTGCCTCAGTTGAATCTCCTTTACTTGACAGAGATGTGCCTGAGCAGCGGCCCTCCCCAGCCCTATCCCAAATCATACTTATTTTGCATAGGAGATACCATGGTCATGAAGATTGTTCTCCCAGGGTGAGGTTCATTCATTGCATTCTGGGTATGCTGACCCCTGTGATTTCCCCAAATGTGGGAAACTCGACTGCATTATTTGTGGTAGTGGGGGACTGTGTTTGTGCTTTCCTCTGGTCAGCTCTGGTAAAAGTCAGATTTCTTTGTCTCAGATCTTCCTCTAGCCTTGTTCTTCTTTCGAGAGTTCCCTTGTGCTGCCTCAGTTGGATCTCCTTCACTTGACAGGGGGTGCCCGAGCAGCAATCCTCCACAGCTCTAGCCCAACTCCTACTTACCTGCCAGGTGAGATACTATGATCTTCACTGTTAGGGCAATCAGGATGTGGAATTCCCTGCCAGGGAAGGTGGTAATGGCGGACTCTGTAATTGGATTTAAAAAAGGAATGGATACATTTCTGAATGAAAAAGCTATCCAAGGTTATAATACTTAAAATATCAACATGGTTAATCCGGGGGTAACATGAGTTATAGTAGCTAACTAGTCATAAAACATTATTCAGCAAGTATGTAGAATCATCACAACTTAAAACAGGTTGAACACGATGGGCAATTTGCCTCTATTCAACCTCAAAAACTATGTTACTATATGTTACTATATTACTATGTTACTGTAGTATACAGAAAACCAAAATGCAATGAACAGTGATAGTGAGCACTGATGAGGATACTAGAACTGACACTGAGCAGCAAGATGCAGCACTGGACTATTAGTAATGTACTGTAGTATGCTGAGCACCACAATGCAGCACAAGACAATGAGCAGTGATCTGAGCACTGATGAGGATACTACTGAGAACTGACACTGAGCAGGAGAGACACACTACTAGTATTACTGAGCAGCAATAAGTAACCACTGATACTGAGCACTGCTATTGAGATTTCCACTGAGAGAACATAGCCACGTCCATTCCGCTCTCTCTTCAATGCACGAGTAAAAATGGCGGCAACGCGCAGCTCTTTATATGGAATCCGAATCTCGCGAGAATCCGACAGCGGGATGATGACATTTTCCCTTGTTCAGGTTTTCCGAGTCAGGCGGGAACAACCGAGCCTGCCTCGGACCAGTGTAAACCACGTGGAGTTCGTGGGGAATTCGGTTCTCGGAGAACCGAACCCGCTCCTCTCTACCTTATACCCATCAATTTTTTTATTTTCAATCTAAGCCCCTGCAGTTTTCTGTAAGCATCTGCTTCGCTATGATGATCAACAAGTCACAAGGGCAAACACTCAGGGCTTGAGGCGTAGATCTTAGGACCAGCTGCTACAAGCATGGCAGAGGTGTCACTATTACTGGTGACACCAAGAGAGGTGGCGAGGGAGATTGTAATGCAGTGCGCGCAGATAAGCAGCGCAATGGTAAAAAGGAGGCATGGTTTCATAGGTAGGGACGTGGCCTGGTGGCCTGAATCTACATTTTGTTGCTCCGGGTGTCCCGGGGGTTGGGGACTGCACCCGGGGACTAGTGTGTGAGCGGTGCTGGCTCCTGCACAGTGAAAAGGCATGGCCACCCAGCATGACGCCTCCCTTCTTGACCATGCTGTAATTGCAGTCGCACTGCAGTTCAGCGTGATCATAAAAAATGGTGTAGCCTCCTGCTGGTGCAGACTGTATGTGCGCGCAGGAAGCCGCCACCATTTTTGTGATCACAGCGGCTGAATGTGATTTCATACAGCCGCTGTGACCACGCCCCCTGTGTCTCCTCCATTGCAGACCCCATTTTGAAGCCTTGCACCCGCACCGCTCCATCCCTCACTTGGAAATGGAGTGTTGCTGACCCACCTATCCCCCCCCCCCGCCCCGATTGACAGGCAGAGGCGATCGCATTCTCTGCGGGGTGCCGCAGAAAATGCAGGCACATGCGTATGCTCTTAGCAATTTTTGCAGTTGGATCGCTTATTGTGATTGCAATCCAACCTGAATCAGGCCCTATTACCTATCACAATGCGCTGCGGGCAGTACAAAATTGGGTTAATATAGGAGAAAAACCCCCAGACCTGTGCTCCTTAACTGTACCTGGTGGCTAGTGGAGCGGCTGCCCAGTAATCAGTGTCCACGCCAGTGCGCACACGGTCCACCCCCTACGGCCACGCTCCCCTTCAACAGCGGCCTCGTGATCCGGAAGGGTGGTGTGTGTGTGACTGACCTTAGGATGAAACCGGAGCCTCCGCTGCAGTGACCCAGCAACCAGGGCACGGGAGTATACAGCGTCGCTGGGAGTGATGAAGCTGCAGTAAAGATGTCTATTAGACCTAGCCTGCTGCAGCCCTTGTAGATTCTCATAAAACAAGTTCTTCTTTTCTTGTCAAAATTTATAGCTAAGAATAGGCTGCCTGAGGCAGGCCCCTGTTAAGTGGCCTGCTACTGAAGGCACCAACTACAAACTGAGCTCCCTGTTCATGGAAGCGGGGTTATAGAGGAGAATGCACTGAGCATCTTGGGAACAGTCAAAAGCTTTGAGCCGGTTGGTGCCTCAGATCAAGATCCTACTCTACACCCCAATGTGAATCCTTGTGGAGTCCAGTGTACCCCACAGAAGAAATTAATGTGTCACACCCATTGGCAGCAACCTTAGAATAGCTGCTGACGGGCACAATTGAGAATGGAAGGGGGGGGGGGGGACATTTGAATCCAGCACATAAATGCAATTCAAATATGTAATTTGTACCTTCCTATTTTAAAATATAATGGATGAACCTCACCCTGTGAGAACAATCTTCATGATCAAGAAATCTCATATGCAAAATAAGTATGAGTTGGGATAGGGCTGGGGAGGGTGTCTGCTCTGGCAGCCCCTCCCCCGTCAAGTTAAGGAGATTCAACTGAGGAAGCACAAGGGAACTCTCGTCTGGGGACAACAACTGCAGGGAGACCACATCTTTTCAGATGAACATGGGAGGGCGGAAGGCTGCCTAATACTGAAGCACCATCAAATATCAAACCATATGCAACATCTAGTACAAGCATTCCTGGGGGAAGGTCTGCAGCAGACGGATTTGCATACAGTGATGTTATCCAAGCAGTGGGCCAAAGTTGGCTGGAACCCTCATCTGCATATGAAAAGAGAAAAGGGGCGTGCAGGGCATGGCGGCCTTTTGCAGTGCTTGGATGACCCCTAGTTCTCATTAAACACCCCCACCCTCCTTTGGTGTGGGGCTCATGTTGGCCATGCCCCATCCCCTGAAGCATTCAAGCTGATTTCTTGCAGCAGCTGGGCACTGTAACAGCTCCAGAGCTGTTCTGTAAGGCAAGTAAAAGGGTGTGGGCCCTGCAGCACCACCTGTAGTTCGCATTGTGCGTTGGAAGGCACAAAGTAAGCAGACGGGAGGAGAAGTCAGGATAGTGCGCAAGGGCATCCTTTTCTCTTAGTCCGTAGAGGATGCTGGGGTCACATTAAGAACCATGGGGTATAGACGGGATCCGCAAGAGACATGGGCACTTTAAGACTATCAAAGGGTGTGAACTGGCTCCTCCCTCTATGCCCCTCCTCCAGACTCCAGTTATAGGAACTGTGCCCAGGGAGACGGACATTTCGAGGAAAGGATTTATTGTTAAACTAAGGTGAGCATCTTACCAGCTCACACCTTAAGCATGCCGCAGAACGTGGCATTCAACAGAACACAAGCCAACGGCATGAACAATTGCAGCGTGGCCTAAGTAAAAGGGGGTGTGACTTCGCGGGAGGACCCGCGATCGCGAGTCACGCCCCCGTTTTCGGCACTGAGGGGGCATGCCCAGCGCTCTGTGAGCCGCTGGCATGCCACCTCTCCCTCTGACTTCAGTGAATAGACGCTGTGCGCATGCGCACAGCGTCTATTCACCGCTGCTCTGCTAAGCAGGGCAGCGACAGACAGAGCCTCCCAACTGTCCTCCCCACCGCGGGACACTGCGGCCCGCAGGTGGGACAGCGGGACAGTCCCCAAAAAACGGGACTGTCCCGCGAAAATCGGGACAGTTGGGAGGTATGATATGGGGCATGCAAAAATTGAGATAAAACTCAGTTTTGCTCCTCTCCACGGAAATCTTTAATAAAAGGCGAAATATTTGTTAGTTCTGAAGAGAAACCAGAGCATGACCAAGATTCCACCTGTCGCCTGAGTGCCATGCCAGCAGTTCTCATTCAGCTGAAAGTGAGCACCCAATTTGAATGAAAGAAAGCAGATTTCTCACCAGGCTTACCCTTGCTATAAACATGGTTTGTACTCTTTTCCATGTGCTCCCAGATCTTTCAAGCAATTAGTGTGGTCAAGAAAGTTCTGTTTGAAAAGAAACAAACATTTACTGTAATTTCTATGCAAATGAGCTTACATTAAAGCACACTCGTTCTATCTTTAAACAGATAAAATAAAACCCCAATAAGATGGGGCAATGAAAAAATGAGATAAAACTCAGTTTTGCTCCTCTCCACGGAAATCTTTAGTAAAAGGCGAAAGATTTGTTCGTTCTGAAGAGAAACCAGAGCATGACCAAGATTCCACCTGTCGCCTGAGTGCCATGCCAGCAGTTCTTATTCAGCTCAAAGTGAGCACCCAATTTGAAAGAAAGAAAGCAGATTTCTCACCAGGCTTCCCCTAGCTATAAACATGGTTTGTATTTTTTTCCATGTGTTCCCAGATCTTTCAAGCAATTAGTATAGTCAAGAAAGTTCTGTTTGAAAAGAAACAAACATTTACTGTCATTTCTATGCAAATGAGCTTACATTAAAGCACACTCGTTCTATCTTTAAACCGATAAAATAAAACCCCAATAAGATGGGGCATGCAAAATTTGAGATAAAACTCAGTTTTGCTCCTCTCCACGGAAATCTTTAGTAAAAGGCGAAAGATTTGTTCGTTCTGAAGAGAAACCAGAGCATGACCAAGATTCCACCTGTCGCCTGAGTGCCATGCCAGCCAGGGCCGGCTCCAGGCCTACTAGCACCCTGAGCGAGAAAATGTAAAAGTGCCCCCCCCCATGCGCGCGCCGAAGGCGCGCGCGCCCTTGGAAAAGTGGGCGTGGCCTCTTGAAAAAGTGGGCGTGGTCTCGTCCCCCAGCAGTGCCAGCTACACATGACATGCCCTCCAGCAGTGCCAGCTACACGTGCTAGTGTTCACTTTTTAGGGCAGGTTGCTGATCACAGGGAGGGCACATTTTTAAGTTAGGTGGGCAAAATGATGTACATACTGTAATGCTTGTTGTTCCCATTTCCACACGCTAAAGCATGGACAGTGCGCGCCCAAGGCGCGCAGCAAAAATTTAGGGGAGTTACTTCGTGGGGAAGGTGCGTAGCCACATTATAGTGGCAATTCACATTACACCACACAGTAGTGCAGCTAATACACATTGCACCAGGTAGAACCTCCTATAAGAGCACGTTAGACACATTGCGCCAGGTAGAGCACTGAGACACACTGCCCAGCCACAGACGCCTAGCGGGAACACTACATGATATGCCCCCCAGCAGTGCCAGCTTCACATGACATGCCCCCCAGCAGTGCCAGCTACACGTGACATGCCCCCCAGCAGTGCCAGCTACATAAATGGCCACACAGTTCCAGATGGATAAATGCCCCCACAGCGCAGATATGCCCCCACAGTGCCACATACATTAATGCCCTCACAGTGCAAGATATGCCCCCACAGTGCAAGAAATGTCCCCACAGTGCAAGAAATGCCCCCACAGTGCAAGAAATGCCCCCACGGTGCCAGATACATAAATGCCCCCACGGTGCCAGATACATAAATGCCCCCACGGTGCCAGATACATAAATGCCCCCACGGTGCCTGATACATAAATGCCCCCACGGTGCCAGATACATAAATGCCCCCACGGTGCCAGATACATAAATGCCCCCACGGTGCCAGATACATAAATGTCCCCACGGTGCCTGATACATAAATGCCCCCACGGTGCATGATACATAAATGCCCCCACGGTGCATGATACATAAATGCCCCCACGGTGCCTGATACATAAATGCCCCCACGGTGCCTGATACATAAATGCCCCCACAGAGCCAGATAAATGCCCCCACAATGCCAGATATGTCCCCACAGTGCCAGATATGCCCCCACAGTGCCAGATATGCCCCCACGGTGCCAGAAATGCCCCCACAGTGCCAGATAAATGCCCCCAGTGCCAGATAAATGCCCCCACAGTGCCAGATAAATGCCCCCACAGAGCCAGATAAATGCCGCCACAGTGCCAGAAATGCCCCCACAGTGCCAGAAATGCCCCCACAGTGCCAGATATGCCCCCACAGTGCCAGATATGCCCCCACAGTGCCAGATATGCCCCCACAGTGCCTGATATGTCCCCACAGTGCCAGAAATGCCCCCACAGTGCCAGAAATGCCCCCACAGTGCCAGATAAATGCCCCCACAGAGCCAGATAAATGCCCCCACAGAGCCAGATAAATGCCCCCACAGAGCCAGATAAATGCCCCCACAGTGCCAGAAATGCCCCCACAGTGCCAGAAATGCCCACACAGTGCCAGAAATGCCCCCACAGTGCCAGAAATGTCCCCACAGTGCCTGATATGCCCCCACAGGGCCAGATATGTCCCCACAGTGCCAAATATGCCCCCACAGAGCCAGATATGCAATGCCCCCACAGTGCCAGAAATGCCCCCACAGTGCCAGAAATGCCCCCCACAGAGCCAGAAATGCCCCCACAGTGCCAGAAATGCCCCCACATAACCAAAAATGCCCCCTGTGTGCCAGAAATGCCCCCACAGTGCGGATCTCCCCCCCCCCCCAAAAAAAAAAATACCTGCGGCGCTGGGGAGGAGTACTGCTGTCCGCCTGTGTGGGAGCGCTGGCGGGCGGGCGGGAGGCCGGGCGAGTGAGCCTGAGCCTGGGTCCGGGCTGGCGGGCGGGTGGGCGGCCACTTGTGCAGGCGGGCTATGCGCGGCGCCGGCGTCTGACGTTAGATACCGGCGCCGCGCAGCGCGCATACACAGCGCGACCGCCAAATGCTGCAGCAGCACACACACAGGGCCGGCTCCAGCATCGAATATGGCGGCGCCAGCGCGTGGCGCCCATTAAGGGTGGCGCCCTGCGCGGCCGCTCTATTCGAACATGCCTAGAGCCGGCCCTGATGCCAGCAGTCCTCATTCAGCTCAAAGTGAGCACCCAATTTGAAAGAAAGAAAGCAGATTTCTCACCAGGCTTCCCCTTGCTATAAGCATGGTTTGTACTCTTTTCCATGTGCTCCCAGATCTTTCAAGCAATTAGTATGGTCAAGAAAGTTCTGCTTGAAAAGAAACAGACATTTACTGTCATTGTTATACAAATAAACTTACATTAAAGCTAACAAGAAAGCACACTCGTTCTGTCTTTAAACTGATAAAAGAAACCCCAATAATATGGGGCATGCAAAAATTGAGATAAAACTCAGTTTTGCTCCTCTCCACGGAAATCTTTAATAAAAGGCGAAATATTTGTTAGTTCTGAAGAGAAACCAGAGCATGACCAAGATTCCACCTGTCGCCTGAGTGCCATGCCAGCAGTCCTCATTCAGATCAAAGTGAGCGCCCAATTTGAAAGAAAGCAGATTTCTCACCTGGCTTCTCCTTGCTATAAGCATGGTTTGTACTGTATTCCATGTGCTCCCAGATATTTCAAGCAAGTAGCATGGTCAAGAAAGTTCTGTTTGAAAAGAAACAAACATTTACTGTAATTTCTATGCAAATGAGCTTTCATTAAAGCACACTCATTCTATCTTTAAACCGATAAAAGAAACCCCAAAAAGATGGGGCATGCAAAAATTGAGGTAAAACTCAGTTTTGCTCCTCTCCACGGAAATCTTTAGTAAAAGGCGAAAGATTTGTTCGTTCTGAAGAGAAACCAGAGCATGACCAAGATTTTCATCTGAAAATATGTGTTCTCCCTGCAGTTGTTGTCCCCAGATGAGAGTTCCCTTGTGCTGCCTCAGTTGAATCTCCTTTACTTGACAGAGATGTGCCTGAGCAGCAGCCCTCCCCAGCCCTATCCCAAATCATACTTATTTTGCATAGGAGATACCATGGTCATGAAGATTGTTCTCCCAGGGTGAGGTTCATTCATTGCATTCTGGGTATGCTGACCCCTGTGATTTCCCCAAATGTGGGAAACTCGACTGCATTATTTGTGGTAGTGGGGGACTGTGTTTGTGCTTTCCTCTGGTCAGCTCTGGTAAAAGTCAGATTTCTTTGTCTCAGATCTTCCTCTAGCCTTGTTCTTCTTTCGAGAGTTCCCTTGTGCTGCCTCAGTTGGATCTCCTTCACTTGACAGGGGGTGCCCGAGCAGCAATCCTCCACAGCTCTAGCCCAACTCCTACTTACCTGCCAGGTGAGATACTATGATCTTCACTGTTAGGGCAATCAGGATGTGGAATTCCCTGCCAGGGAAGGTGGTAATGGTGGACTCTGTAATTGGATTTAAAAAAGGAATGGATACATTTCTGAATGAAAAAGCTATCCAAGGTTATAATACTTAAAATATCAACATGGTTAATCCGGGGGTAACATGAGTTATAGTAGCTAACTAGTCATAAAACATTATTCAGCAAGTATGTAGAATCATCACAACTTAAAACAGGTTGAACACGATGGGCAATTTGCCTCTATTCAACCTCAAAAACTATGTTACTATATGTTACTATATTACTATGTTACTGTAGTATACAGAAAACCAAAATGCAATGAACAGTGATAGTGAGCACTGATGAGGATACTAGAACTGACACTGAGCAGCAAGATGCAGCACTGGACTATTAGTAATGTACTGTAGTATGCTGAGCACCACAATGCAGCACAAGACAATGAGCAGTGATACTGAGCACTGATGAGGATACTACTGAGAACTGACACTGAGCAGGAGAGACACACTACTAGTATTACTGAGCAGCAATAAGTAACCACTGATACTGAGCACTGATATTGAGATTTCCACTGAGAGAACATAGCCACGTCCATTCCGCTCTATCTTCAATGCACGAGTAAAAATGGCGGCAACGCGCAGCTCTTTATATGGAATCCGAATCTCGCGAGAATCCGACAGCGGGATGATGACATTTTCCCTTTTTCAGGTTTTCCGAGTCAGGCGGGAACAACCGAGCCTGCCTCGGACCAGTGTAAACAACGTGGAGTTCGTGGGGAATTCGGTTCTCGGAGAACCGAACCCGCTCCTCTCTACCTTATACCTATCAATTTTTTTATTTTCAATCTAAGCCCCTGCAGTTTTCTGTAAGCATCTGCTTCGCTATGATGATCAACAAGTCACAAGGGCAAACACTCAGGGCTTGAGGCGTAGATCTTAGGACCAGCTGCTACAAGCATGGCAGAGGTGTCACTATCACTGGTGACACCCAGAGAGGTGGCGAGGGAGATTGTAATGCAGTGCGCGCAGATAAGCAGCGCAATGGTAAAAAGGAGGCATGGTTTCATAGGTAGGGGCGTGGCCTGGTGGCCTGAATCTACATTTTGTTGCTCCGGGTGTCCCGGGGGTTGGGGGCTGCACCCGGGGACTAGTGTGTGAGCGGTGCTGGCTCCTGCACAGTGAAAGGGCATGGCCACCCAGCATGACGCCTCCCTTCTTGACCATGCTGTAATTGCAGTCGCACTGCAGTTCAGCGTGATCTTAAAAAATGATGTAGCCTCCTGCTGGTGCAGACTGTATGTGCGCGCAGGAAGCCGCCACCATTTTTGTGATCACAGCGGCTGAATGTGATGTCATACAGCCGCTGTGACCCCGCCCCCTGTGTCTCCTCCGTTGCAGACCCCATTTTGAAGCCTTGCCCCCGCACCGCTCCATCCCTGACTTGGAAATGGAGTGTTGCTGACCCACCTATCCCCCCCCCCCCGCCCCGATTGACAGGCAGAGGCGATCGCATTCTCTGCGGGGTGCCACAGAAAATGCAGGCACATGCGTATGCTCTTAGCAATTTTTGCAGTTGGATCGCTTATTGTGATTGCAATCCAACCTGAATCAGGCCCTATTACCTATCACAATGCGCTGCGGGCAGTACAAAATTGGGTTAATATAGGAGAAAAACCCCCAGACCTGTGCTCCTTAACTGTACCTGGTGGCTAGTGGAGCGGCTGCCCAGTAATCAGTGTCCACGCCAGTGCGCACACGGTCCACCCCCTACGGCCACGCTCCCCTTCATCAGCGGCCTCGTGATCCGGAAGGGTGGTGTGTGTGTGACTGACCTTAGGATGAAACCGGAGCCTCCGCTGCAGTGACCCAGCAACCAGGGCATGGGAGTATACAGCGCCGCTGGGAGTGATGAAGCTGCAGTAAAGATGTCTATTAGACCTAGCCTGCTGCAGCCCTTGTAGATTCTCATAAAACAAGTTCTTCTTTTCTTGTCAAAATTTATAGCTAAGAATAGGCTGCCTGAGGCAGGCCCCTGTTAAGTGGCCTGCTACTGAAGGCACCAACTACAAACTGAGCTCCCTGTTCATGGAAGCGGGGTTATAGAGGAGAATGCACTGAGCATCTTGGGAACAGTCAAAAGCTTTGAGCCGGTTGGTGCCTCAGATCAAGATCCTACTCTACACCCCAATGTGAATCCTTGTGGAGTCCAGTGTACCCCACAGAAGAAATTAATGTGTCACACCCATTGGCAGCAACCTTAGAATAGCTGCTGACGGGCACAACTGAGAATGGAAGGGGGGGGGGGGGGACATTTGAATCCAGCACATAAATGCAATTCAAATATGTAATTTGTACCTTCCTATTTTAAAATATAATGGATGAACCTCACCATGTGAGAACAATCTTCATGATCAAGAGATCTCATATGCAAAATAAGTATGAGTTGGGATAGGGCTGGGGAGGGTGGCTGCTCGGGCAGCCCCTCCCCCGTCAAGTTAAGGAGATTCAACTGAGGAAGCACAAGGGAACTCTCGTCTGGGGACAACAACTGCAGGGAGACCACATCTTTTCAGATGAACATGGGAGGGCGGAAGGCTGCCTAATACTGAAGCACCATCAAATATCAAACCATATGCAACATCAAGTACAAGCATTCCTGGGGGAAGGTCTGCAGCAGACGGATTTGCATACAGTGATGTTATCCAAGCAGTGGGCCAAAGTTGGCTGGAACCCTCATCTGCATATGAAAAGAGAAAAGGGGCGTGCAGGGCATGGCGGCCTTTTGCAGTGCTTGGATGACCCCTAGTTCTCATTAAACACCCACACCCTCCTTTGGTGTGGGGCTCATGTTGGCCATGCCCCATCCCCTGAAGCATTCAAGCTGATTTCTTGCAGCAGCTGGGCACTGTAACAGCTCCAGAGCTGTTCTGTAAGGCAAGTAAAAGGGTGTGGGCCCTGCAGCACCACCTGTAGTTCGCATTGTGCGTTGGAAGGCACAAAGTAAGCAGACGGGAGGAGAAGTCAGGATAGTGCGCAAGGGCATCCTTTTCTCTTAGTCCGTAGAGGATGCTGGGGTCACATTAAGAACCATGGGGTATAGACGGGATCCGCAAGAGACATGGGCACTTTAAGACTATCAAAGGGTGTGAACTGGCTCCTCCCTCTATGCCCCTCCTCCAGACTCCAGTTATAGGAACTGTGCCCAGGGAGACGGACATTTCGAGGAAAGGATTTATTGTTAAACTAAGGTGAGCATCTTACCAGCTCACACCTTAAGCATGCCGCAGAACGTGGCATTCAACAGAACACAAGCCAACGGCATGAACAATTGCAGCAAAAAGCTGACCAGAACCATAACACAACATGTGTATAACCACAAGTAATAACTGCAGACACAGTATGGACTGGGACGGGTGCCCAGCATCCTCTACAGACTAAGAGAAAAGGATTTACCGGTAGGTATTAAAATCCTATTTTCTCATACGACCTAGAGGATGCTGGGGTCACATTAAGAACCATGGGGTTATACCAAAGCTCTTGAACGGGTGGAAGAGTGCGTACGACTCTGCAGCACCGAATGACCCAACTTGAGGTTATCATCGGCAAGGATGCAGTGGCGTTAATGTTTCCTGGTGTCAACCTGTATTATTTCAGTAGATATTGAAATGAGGATGCATCTTGCTGCCTTTCCAATGAAGCAAGTTTAATTTAGTAATAGGTGAAAAACCATCCCTACAAAGATGTTAATCAGATACTTGGCTTTGTGGACACTTTTCAGAGAACAAATTTGTTAGCATAAAAATAAAGCCAGAAAATGAAGAGCTGTTTAATCACTCAATTGGATTTTTTTGCCAGCATATTTCTTTTTCTCTGCAAACCACTGCTAAATTGTGCTTCCTAGCTGTTTTTATAAAATCACTGAATCGAATCTAACTCTGATTACATCAGAGAAGGCCAGGTACCCTACACCATAACAAGGGTTTTTGAAATTTTGACTTGTCTACTTAAAGATCACCAAAATCTGATAACAAGGTCAATTACATCCCTGGGTGGGATTGAACCACCAACCCTTTGGTTAATAACCAATCACACTAACCAATTGCACCACAGAGACACTTTGCAAAAGTCCATACTGACAAAGGCTAATAAGCATTCATCTAGAACGTTTCCTAGAAAAACTTTTAAAAGTCAATAATCTGGAGAGTTTTTGTAAGATGTTTCTTCCATCAACCAACGAAGAAACACATTGTTACTTTCCCATGATGAGTGAGTGCTTCAAGATCTCTTGCACTTACATATGCAGCAGAGTACTGTAATGAAAGCATGCTGGGCCCATAACCCAGAGGTAGGCAGATTGAAACAATCCTCTGCTATATGCATTTTTTTTTGTTAATTAAAGTAATCCAAAACTGGGATTGATATTTTTGCTCTTTTATTTTTACTTAAAGTACAATAACTTTTACCATTTTAATGTGTTTTAATAGTATATTGACAGTATTGTTTTCTTTCAAAAATCCACTTAATTTTCTTTACCCTATTATTAAAATGGTAATTGACAAAAACAAACTACATTGTCACCAGAAGAGCAATACAAAATGTACAAGTGATATATTAAAATCATCTTTCCAGCTTGAATTTCAATGATGCATTGGGGCAACGATTTTGTGAGAAACATCTTCACCCTTAAATAAAGATTTTCTTAATTCCTTACCTGTGTGCTAATTAGATATCACCTTGTTTTCACATTAAACAGACTTCCACATGAGAAAGCAGCAAGGATGCAGTGGCGTTAATGTTTCCTGGTGTCAACCTGTATTATTTCAGTAGATATTGAAATGAGGATGCATCTTGCTGCCTTTCCAATGAAGCAAGTTTAATTTAGTAATAGGTGAAAAACCATCCCTACAAAGATGTTAATCAGATACTTGGCTTTGTGGACACTTTTCAGAGAACAAATTTGTTAGCATAAAAATAAAGCCAGAAAATGAAGAGCTGTTTAATCACTCAATTGGATTTTTTTGCCAGCATATTTCTTTTTCTCTGCAAACCACTGCTAAATTGTGCTTCCTAGCTGTTTTTATAAAATCACTGAATCAAATCTAACTCTGATTACATCAGAGAAGGCCAGGTACCCTACACCATAACAGGGGTTTTTGAAATTTTGACTTGTCTACTTAAATATCACCAAAATCTGATCACAAGGTCAATTACGTCCCTGGGTGGGATTGAACCACCAACCTTTTGATTAATAGCTGAACACACTAACCGATTGCGCCACAGAGACACTTTGCAAAAAGAATATACTGACAAAGACTAATAAGCATTCATCTAGAACGTTTCCTAGAAAAACTTTAAAAAGTCAATAATCTGGAGAGTTTTTGTAAGATGTTTCTTCCAGCAACCAATGAAGAAACACATTGGTACTTTCGCATGATGAGTGAGTGCTTCAGGATCTCTTGCACTTACATGTGCAGCAGAGTACTGCAATGGAAGCATGCTGGGCCCATAACCCAGAGGTAGGCAGATTGAAACTATCCTTTGCTATATGCATTTTTTTTTTGTTCATTAAAGTAATCCAAAACTGGGATTGATATTTTAGCTTTTATTTTTACTTAAAGTACAATAACTTTTACCATTTTAATTTGTTTTAATAGTATATTGACAGTATTGTTTTCTTTCAAAAATCCACTTAATTTTCTTTACCCTATTATTAAAATGGTAATTGACAAAAACAAACTACATTGTCACCAGAAGAGCAATACAAAATGTACAAGTGATATATTAAAATCATCTTTCCAGCTTGAATTTCAATGATGCATTGGGGCAATGATTTTGTGAGAAACATCTTTACCCTTAAATAAAGATTTTCTTAATTCCTTACCTGTGTGCTAATTAGATATCACCTTGTTTTCACATTAAACAGACTTCCACATGAGAAAGCAGCAAGGATGCAGTGGCGTTAATGTTTCCTGGTGTCAACCTGTATTATTTCAGTAGATATTGAAATGAGGATGCATCTTGCTGCCTTTCCAATGAAGCAAGTTTAATTTAGTAATAGGTGAAAAACCATCCCTACAAATATGTTAATCAGATACTTGGCTTTGTGGACACTTTTCAGAGAACAAATTTGTTATCATAAAAATAAAGCCAGAAAATGAAGAGCTATTTAATCACTCAATTGTATTTTTCTGCCAGCATTTTTCTTTTTCTCTGCAACCCACTGCTAAATTGTGCTTCCTAGCTGTTTTTTTATAAAATCACTTAATCAAATCTAACTCTGATTACATCAGAGAAGGCCAGGTACCCTACACTATAAGAGGGGGTTTGCAATTTTGACTTGTCTACTTAAATATCACCAAAATCTAATCACAAGGTCAATTACGTCCCTGGGTGGGATTGAACCACCAACCTTTTGATTAATAGCTGAACACACTAACCGATTGCGCCACAGAGACACTTTGCAAAAAGAATATACTGACAAAGACTAATAAGCATTCATCTAGAACGTTTCCTAGAAAAACTTTAAAAAGTCAATAATCTGGAGAGTTTTTGTAAGATGTTTCTTCCAGCAACCAATGAAGAAACACATTGGTACTTTCGCATGATGAGTGAGTGCTTCAGGATCTCTTGCACTTACATGTGCAGCAGAGTACTGCAATGGAAGCATGCTGGGCCCATAACCCAGAGGTAGGCAGATTGAAACTATCCTTTGCTATATGCATTTTTTTTTTTTGTTCATTAAAGTAATCCAAAACTGGGATTGATATTTTAGCTTTTATTTTTACTTAAAGTACAATAACTTTTACCATTTTAATTTGTTTTAATAGTATATTGACAGTATTGTTTTCTTTCAAAAATCCACTTAATTTTCTTTACCCTATTATTAAAATGGTAATTGACAAAAACAAACTACATTGTCACCAGAAGAGCAATACAAAATGTACAAGTGATATATTAAAATCATCTTTCCAGCTTGAATTTCAATGATGCATTGGGGCAATGATTTTGTGAGAAACATCTTTACCCTTAAATAAAGATTTTCTTAATTCCTTACCTGTGTGCTAATTAGATATCACCTTGTTTTCACATTAAACAGACTTCCACATGAGAAAGCAGCAAGGATGCAGTGGCGTTAATGTTTCCTGGTGTCAACCTGTATTATTTCAGTAGATATTGAAATGAGGATGCATCTTGCTGCCTTTCCAATGAAGCAAGTTTAATTTAGTAATAGGTGAAAAACCATCCCTACAAATATGTTAATCAGATACTTGGCTTTGTGGACACTTTTCAGAGAACAAATTAGTTAGCATAAAAATAAAGCCAGAAAATGAAGAGCTGTTTAATCACTCAATTGGATTTTTCTGCCAGCATATTTCTTTTTCTCTGCAACCCACTGCTAAATTGTGCTTCCTAGCTGTTTTTATAAAATCACTGAATCAAATCTAACTCTGATTACATCAGAGAAGGCCAGGTACCCTACACCATAACAGGGGGTTTGAAATTTTGACTTGTCTGCTTAAAGATCACCAAAATCTGATAACAAGGTCAATTAAGTCCCTGGGTGGGATTGAACCACCAACCTTTTGGTTAATAGCCTTACACACTAACTGATTGCGCCACAGCGACACTTTGCAAAAGTACTTACTGACAAAGGCTAATAAGCATTCATCTAGAACGATTCCTAGAAACATTTTAAAAAGTCAATAATGTGGAGAGTTTTTGTAAGATGTTTCTTCCATCAACCAATGAAGAAACACATTGGTACTTTCCCATGATGAGTGAGTGCTTCAGGATCTCTTGCACTTACATGTGCAGCAGAGTACTGTAATGGAAGCATGCTGGGTCCATAACCCAGAGGTAGGCAGATTGAAACTATCCTCTGCTATATGCATTTTTTTTTGTTCATTAAAGTAATCCAAAACTGGGATTGATATTTTAGCTTTTATTTTTACTTAAAGTACAATAACTTTTACCATTTTAATTTGTTTTAATAGTATATTGACAGTATTGTTTTCTTTCAAAAATCCAATTAATTTTCTTTACCCGATTATTAAAATGGTAACTGACAAAAACAAACTACATTGTCACCAGAAGAGCAATACAAAATGTACAAGTGATATATTAAAATCATCTTTCCAGCTTGAATTTCAATGATGCATTGGGGCAACGATTTTGTGAGAAACATCTTCACCCTTAAATAAAGATTTTCTTAATTCCTTACCTGTGTGCTAATTAGATATCACCTTGTTTTCACATTAAACAGACTTCCACATGAGAAAGCAGCAAGGATGCAGTGGCGTTAATGTTTCCTGGTGTCAACCTGTATTATTTCAGTAGATATTGAAATGAGGATGCATCTTGCTGCCTTTCCAATGAAGCAAGTTTAATTTAGTAATAGGTGAAAAACCATCCCTACAAAGGTGTTAATCAGAGACTTGGCTTTGTGGACACTTTTCAGAGAACAAATTTGTTATCATAAAAATAAAGCCAGAAAATGAAGAGCTGTTTAATCACTCAATTGTATTTTTCTGCCAGCATTTTTCTTTTTCTCTGCAACCCACTGCTAAATTGTGCTTACTAGCTGTTTTTTTATAAAATCACTTAATCAAATCTAACTCTGATTACATCAGAGAAGGCCAGGTACCCTACACCATAAGAGGGGGTTTGCAATTTTGACTTGTCTACTTAAATATCACCAAAATCTGATCACAAGGTCAATTACGTCCCTGGGTGGGATTGAACCACCAACCTTTTGATTAATAGCTGAACACACTAACCGATTGCGCCACAGAGACACTTTGCAAAAAGAATATACTGACAAAGACTAATAAGCATTCATCTAGAACGTTTCCTAGAAAAACTTTAAAAAGTCAATAATCTGGAGAGTTTTTGTAAGATGTTTCTTCCAGCAACCAATGAAGAAACACATTGGTACTTTCGCATGATGAGTGAGGGCTTCAGGATCTCTTGCACTTACATGTGCAGCAGAGTACTGCAATGGAAGCATGCTGGGCCCATAACCCAGAGGTAGGCAGATTGAAACTATCCTTTGCTATATGCATTTTTTTTTTGTTCATTAAAGTAATCCAAAACTGGGATTGATATTTTAGCTTTTATTTTTACTTAAAGTACAATAACTTTTACCATTTTAATTTGTTTTAATAGTATATTGACAGTATTGTTTTCTTTCAAAAATCCACTTAATTTTCTTTACCCTATTATTAAAATGGTAATTGACAAAAACAAACTACATTGTCACCAGAAGAGCAATACAAAATGTACAAGTGATATATTAAAATCATCTTTCCAGCTTGAATTTCAATGATGCATTGGGGCAATGATTTTGTGAGAAACATCTTTACCCTTAAATAAAGATTTTCTTAATTCCTTACCTGTGTGCTAATTAGATATCACCTTGTTTTCACATTAAACAGACTTCCACATGAGAAAGCAGCAAGGATGCAGTGGCGTTAATGTTTCCTGGTGTCAACCTGTATTATTTCAGTAGATATTGAAATGAGGATGCATCTTGCTGCCTTTCCAATGAAGCAAGTTTAATTTAGTAATAGGTGAAAAACCATCCCTACAAATATGTTAATCAGATACTTGGCTTTGTGGACACTTTTCAGAGAACAAATTAGTTAGCATAAAAATAAAGCCAGAAAATGAAGAGCTGTTTAATCACTCAATTGGATTTTTCTGCCAGCATATTTCTTTTTCTCTGCAACCCACTGCTAAATTGTGCTTCCTAGCTGTTTTTATAAAATCACTGAATCAAATCTAACTCTGATTACATCAGAGAAGGCCAGGTACCCTACACCATAACAGGGGGTTTGAAATTTTGACTTGTCTGCTTAAAGATCACCAAAATCTGATAACAAGGTCAATTAAGTCCCTGGGTGGGATTGAACCACCAACCTTTTGGTTAATAGCCTTACACACTAACTGATTGCGCCACAGCGACACTTTGCAAAAGTACTTACTGACAAAGGCTAATAAGCATTCATCTAGAACGATTCATAGAAACATTTTAAAAAGTCAATAATGTGGAGAGTTTTTGTAAGATGTTTCTTCCATCAACCAATGAAGAAACACATTGGTACTTTCCCATGATGAGTGAGTGCTTCAGGATCTCTTGCACTTACATGTGCAGCAGAGTACTGTAATGGAAGCATGCTGGGTCCATAACCCAGAGGTAGGCAGATTGAAACTATCCTCTGCTATATGCATTTTTTTTTGTTCATTAAAGTAATCCAAAACTGGGATTGATATTTTAGCTTTTATTTTTACTTAAAGTACAATAACTTTTACCATTTTAATTTGTTTTAATAGTATATTGACAGTATTGTTTTCTTTCAAAAATCCAATTAATTTTCTTTACCCGATTATTAAAATGGTAACTGACAAAAACAAACTACATTGTCACCAGAAGAGCAATACAAAATGTACAAGTGATATATTAAAATCATCTTTCCAGCTTGAATTTCAATGATGCATTGGGGCAACGATTTTGTGAGAAACATCTTCACCCTTAAATAAAGATTTTCTTAATTCCTTACCTGTGTGCTAATTAGATATCACCTTGTTTTCACATTAAACAGACTTCCACATGAGAAAGCAGCAAGGATGCAGTGGCGTTAATGTTTCCTGGTGTCAACCTGTATTATTTCAGTAGATATTGAAATGAGGATGCATCTTGCTGCCTTTCCAATGAAGCAAGTTTAATTTAGTAATAGGTGAAAAACCATCCCTACAAAGGTGTTAATCAGAGACTTGGCTTTGTGGACACTTTTCAGAGAACAAATTTGTTAGCATAAAAATAAAGCCAGAAAATGAAGAGCTGTTTAATCACTCAATTGGATTTTTTTGATAGCATATTTCTTTTTCTCTGCAACCCACTGCTAAATTGTGCTTCCTAGCTGTTTTTATAAAATCACTGAATCAAATCTAACTCTGATTACATCAGAGAAGGCCAGGTACCCTACACCATAACAGGGGTTTTCGAAATTTTGACTTGTCTACTTAAAGATCAACAAAATCTGATAACAAGGTCAATTATGTCCCTGGGTGGGATTGAACCACCAACCTTTTGGTTAATAGCTGTACACACTAACTGATTGCGCCACAGCGACACTTTGCAAAAGTACATACTGACAAAGGCTAATAAGCATTCATCTAGAACGTTTCCTATAAAAACTTTAAATAGTCAATAATCTGGAGAGTTTTTGTAAGATGTTTCTTCCATCAACCAATGAAGAAACACATTGGTACTTTCCCATGATGAGTGAGTGCTTCAGGATCTCTTGCACTTACATGTGCAGCAGAGTACTGTTATGAAAGCATGCTGGGTCCATAACCCAGAGGTAGGCAGATTGAAACTATCCTCTGCTATATGCATTTTTTTTTTGTTAATTAAAGTAATCCAAAACTGGGATTGATATTTTTGCTCTTTTATTTTTACTTAAAGTACAATAACTTTTACCATTTTAATTTGTTTTAATAGTATATTGACGGTATTGTTTTCTTTCAAAAATCCAATTACTTTTCTTTACCCGATTATTAAAATGGTAATTGACAAAAACAAACTACATTGTCACCAGAAGAGCAATACAAAATGTACAAGTGATATATTAAAATCATCTTTCCAGCTTGAATTTCAATGATGCATTGGGGCAACGATTTTGTGAGAAACATCTTCACCCTTAAATAAAGATTTTCTTAATTCCTTACCTGTGTGCTAATTAGATATCACTTTGTTTTCACATTAAACAGACTTCCACATGAGAAAACAGCAAAGATGCAGTGGCGTTAATGTTTCCTGGTGTCAACCTGTATTATTTCCGTAGATATTGAAATGAGGATGCATCTTGCTGCCTTTCCAATGAAGCAAGTTTAATTTAGTAATAGGTGAAAAACCATCCCTACAAAGATGTTAATCAGATACTTGGCTTTGTGGACACTTTTCAGAGAACAAATTTGTTATCATAAAAATAAAGCCAGAAAATGAAGAGCTGTTTAATCACTCAATTGGATTTTTCTGCCAGCATTTTTCTTTTTCTCTGCAACCCACTGCTAAATTGTGCTTCCTAGCTGTTTTTTTTATAAAATCACTTAATCAAATCTAACTCTGATTACATCAGAGAAGGCCAGGTACCCTACACCATAAGAAGGGTTTTGCAATTTTGACTTGTCTACTTAAATATTACCAAAATCTGATCACAAGGTCAATTACGTCCCTGGGTGGGATTGAACCACCAACCTTCTGATTAATAGCTGAACACACTAACCGATTGCGCCACAGAGACACTTTGCAAAAAGTACATACTGACAAAGACTAATAAGCATTCATCTAGAACGTTTCCTAGAAAAACTTTAAAAAGTCAATAATCTGGAGAGTTTTTGTAAGATGTTTCTTCCAGCAACCAATGAAGAAACACATTGGTACTTTCGCATGATGAGTGAGTGCTTCAGGATCTCTTGCACTTACATGTGCAGCAGAGTACTGCACTGGAAGCATGCTGGGCCCATAACCCAGAGGTAGGCAGATTGAAACTATCCTTTGCTATATGCATTTTTTTTTTGTTCATTAAAGTAATCCAAAACTGGGATTGATATTTTAGCTTTTATTTTTACTTAAAGTACAATAACTTTTACCATTTTAATTTGTTTTAATAGTATATTGACAGTATTGTTTTCTTTCAAAAATCCAATTAATTTTCTTTACCCGATTTTTAAAATGGTAATTGACAAAAACAAACTACATTGTCACCAGAAGAGCAATACAAAATGTACAAGTGATATATTAAAATCATCTTTCCAGCTTGAATTTCAATGATGCATTGGGGCAACGATTTTGTGAGAAACATCTTCACCCTTAAATAAAGATTTTCTTAATTCCTTACCTGTGTGCTAATTAGATATCACCTTGTTTTCACATTAAACAGACTTCCACATGAGAAAACAGCAAAGATGCAGTGGCGTTAATGTTTCCTGGTGTCAACCTGTATTATTTCCGTAGATATTGAAATGAGGATGCATCTTGCTGCCTTTCCAATGAAGCAAGTTTAATTTAGTAATAGGTGAAAAACCATCCCTACAAAAATGTTAATCAGATACTTGGCTTTGTGGACACTTTTCAGAGAACAAATTTGTTATCATAAAAATAAAGCCAGAAAATGAAGAGCTGTTTAATCACTCAATTGGATTTTTCTGCCAGCATTTTTCTTTTTCTCTGCAACCCACTGCTAAATTGTGCTTCCTAGCTGTTTTTTTTATAAAATCACTTAATCAAATCTAACTCTGATTACATCAGAGAAGGCCAGGTACCCTACACCATAAGAGGGGGTTTGCAATTTTGACTTGTCTACTTAAATATCACCAAAATCTGATCACAAGGTCAATTATGTCCCTGGGTGGGATTGAACCACCAACTTTTTTGATTAATAGCTGAACACACTCACCAATTGCGCCACAGAGACACTTTGCAAAAAGTACATACTGACAAAGACTAATAAGCATTCATCTAGAACGTTTCCTAAAAAAACTTTAAAAAGTCAATAATCTGGAGAGTTTTTGTAAGATGTTTCTTCCAGCAACCAACGAAGAAACACATTGGTACTTTCGCATGATGAGTGAGTGCTTCAGGATCTCTTGCACTTACATGTGCAGCAGAGTACTGCAATGGAAGCATGCTGGGCCCATAACCCAGAGGTAGGCAGATTGAAACTATCCTTTGCTATATGCATTTTTTTTTGTTCATTAAAGTAATCCAAAACTGGGATTGATATTTTAGCTTTTATTTTTACTTAAAGTACAATAACTTTTACCATTTTAATTTGTTTTAATAGTATATTGACAGTATTGTTTTCTTTCAAAAATCCAATTAATTTTCTTTACCCGATTATTAAAATGGTAATTGACAAAAACAAACTACATTGTCACCAGAAGAGCAATACAAAATGTACAAGTGATACATTAAAATCATCTTTCCAGCTTGAATTTCAATGATGCATTGGGGCAACTATTATGTGAGAAACATCTTCACCCTTAAATAAAGATTTTCTTAATTCCTTACCTGTGTGCTAATTAGATATCACCTTGTTTTCACATTAAACAGACTTCCACATGAGAAAGCAGCAAGGATGCAGTGGCGTTAATGTTTCCTGGTGTCAACCTGTATTATTTCAGTAGATATTGAAATGAGGATGCATCTTGCTGCCTTTCCAATGAAGCAAGTTTAATTTAGTAATAGATGAAAATCCATCCCTACAAATATGTTAATCAGATACTTGGCTTTGTGGACACTTTTCAGAGAACAAATTAGTTAGCATAAAAATAAAGCCAGAAAATGAAGAGCTGTTTAATCACTCAATTGGATTTTTCTGCCAGCATATTTCTTTTTCTCTGCAACCCACTGCTAAATTGTGCTTCCTAGCTGTTTTTATAAAATCACTGAATCAAATCTAACTACATCAGAGAAGGCCAGGTACCCTACACCATAACAGGGAATTTGAAATTTTGACTTGTCTACTTAAAGATCACCAAAATCTGATAACAAGGTCAATTAAGTCCCTGGGTGGGATTGAACCACCAACCTTTTGGTTAATAGCCTTACACACTAACTGATTGCGCCACAGCGACACTTTGCAAAAGTACATACTGACAAAGGCTAATAAGCATTCATCTAGAACGATTCCTAGAAACATTTTAAAAAGTCAATAATGTGGAGAGTTTTTGTAAGATGTTTCTTCCATCAACCAATGAAGAAACACATTGGTACTTTCCCATGATGAGTGAGTGCTTCAGGATCTTTTGCACTTACATGTGCAGCAGAGTACTGTAATGGAAGCATGCTGGGTCCATAACCCAGAGGTAGGCAGATTGAAACTATCCTCTGCTATATGCATTTTTTTTTGTTAATTAACGTAATCCAAAACTGGGATTGATATTTTTGCTCTTTTATTTTTACTTAAAGTACAATAACTTTTACCATTTTAATTTGTTTTAATAGTATATTGACAGTATTGTTTTCTTTCAAAAATCCACTTAATTTTCTTTACCCGATTATTAAAATGGTAATTGACAAAAACAAACTACATTGTCACCAGAAGAGCAATACAAAATGTACAAGTGATATATTAAAATCATCTTTCCAGCTTGAATTTCAATGATGCATTGGGGCAACGATTTTGTGAGAAACATCTTCACCCTTAAATAAAGATTTTCTTAATTCCTTACCTGTGTGCTAATTAGATATCACCTTGTTTTCACATTAAACAGACTTCCACATGAGAAAACAGTAAAGATGCAGTGGCGTTAATGTTTCCTGGTGTCAACCTGTATTATTTCCGTAGATATTGAAATGAGGATGCATCTTGCTGCCTTTCCAATGAAGCAAGTTTAATTTAGTAATAGGTGAAAAACCATCCCTACAAAGATGTTAATCAGATACTTGGCTTTGTGGACACTTTTCAGAGAACAAATTTGTTATCATAAAAATAAAGCCAGAAAATGAAGAGCTGTTTAATCACTCAATTGGATTTTTCTGCCAGCATTATTCTTTTTCTCTGCAACCCACTGCTAAATTGTGCTTCCTAGCTGTTTTTTTATAAAATCACTTAATCAAATCTAACTCTGATTACATCAGAGAAGGCCAGGTACCCTACACCATAACAGGGGGTTTGCAATTTTGACTTGTCTACTTAAATATCACCAAAATCTGATCACAAGGTCAATTATGTCCCTGGGAGGGATTGAACCACCAACCTTTTGATTAATAGCTGAACACACTAACCGATTGCGCCACAGAGACACTTTGCAAAAAGTCCATACTGACAAAGACTAATAAGCATTCATCTAGAACGTTTCCTAGAAAAACTTTAAAAAATCAATAATCTGGAGAGTTTTTGTAAGATGTTTCTTCCAGCAACCAATGAAGAAACACATTGGTACTTTCGCATGATGAGTGAGTGCTTCAGGATCTCTTGCACTTACATGTGCAGCAGAGTACTGCAATGAAAGCATGCTGGGCCCATAACCCAGAGGTAGGCAGATTGAAACTATCCTTTGCTATATGCATTTTTTTTTTTGTTCATTAAAGTAATCCAAAACTGGGATTGATATTTTAGCTTTTATTTTTACTTAAAGTACAATAACTTTTACCATTTTAATTTGTTTTAATAGTATATTGACAGTATTGTTTTCTTTCAAAAATCCACTTAATTTTCTTTACCCTATTATTAAAATGGTAATTGACAAAAACAAACTACATTGTCACCAGAAGAGCAATACAAAATGTACAAGTGATATATTAAAATCATCTTTCCAGCTTGAATTTCAATGATGCATTGGGGCAACGATTTTGTGAGAAACATCTTCACCCTTAAATAAAGATTTTCTTAATTCCTTACCTGTGTGCTAATTAGATATCACCTTGTTTTCACATTAAACAGACTTCCACATGAGAAAGCAGCAAGGATGCAGTGGCGTTAATGTTTCCTGGTGTCAACCTGTATTATTTCAGTAGATATTGAAATGAGGATGCATCTTGCTGCCTTTCCAATGAAGCAAGTTTAATTTAGTAATAGGTGAAAAACCATCCCTACAAATATGTTAATCAGATACTTGGCTTTGTGGACACTTTTCAGAGAACAAATTAGTTAGCATAAAAATAAAGCCAGAAAATGAAGAGCTGTTTAATCACTCAATTGGATTTTTCTGCCAGCATATTTCTTTTTCTCTGCAACCCACTGCTAAATTGTGCTTCCTAGCTGTTTTTATAAAATCACTGAATCAAATCTAACTCTGATTACATCAGAGAAGGCCAGGTACCCTACACCATAACAGGGGGTTTGAAATTTTGACTTGTCTACTTAAAGATCACCAAAATCTGATAACAAGATCAATTAAGTCCCTGGGTGGGATTGAACCACCAACTTTTTGGTTAATAGCCTTACACACTAACTGATTGCGCCACAGTGACACTTTGCAAAAGTACTTACTGACAAAGGCTAATAAGCATTCATCTAGAACGATTCCTAGAAACATTTTAAAAAGTCAATAATGTGGAGAGTTTTTGTAAGATGTTTCTTCCATCAACCAATGAAGAAACACATTGGTACTTTCCCATGATGAGTGAGTGCTTCAGGATCTCTTGCACTTACATGTGCAGCAGAGTACTGTTATGAAAGCATGCTGGGTCCATAACCCAGAGGTAGGCAGATTGAAACTATCCTCTGCTATATGCATTTTTTTTTTGTTAATTAAAGTAATCCAAAACTGGGATTGATATTTTTGCTCTTTTATTTTTACTTAAAGTACAATAACTTTTACCATTTTAATTTGTTTTAATAGTATATTGACAGTATTGTTTTCTTTCAAAAATCCAATTACTTTTCTTTACCCGATTATTAAAATGGTAATTGACAAAAACAAACTACATTGTCACCAGAAGAGCAATACAAAATGTACAAGTGATATATTAAAATCATCTTTCCAGCTTGAATTTCAATGATGCATTGGGGCAACGATTTTGTGAGAAACATCTTCACCCTTAAATAAAGATTTTCTTAATTCCTTACCTGTGTGCTAATTAGATATCACCTTGTTTTCACATTAAACAGACTTCCACATGAGAAAGCAGCAAGGATGCAGTGGCGTTAATGTTTCCTGGTGTCAACCTGTATTATTTCAGTAGATATTGAAATGAGGATGCATCTTGCTGCCTTTCCAATGAAGCAAGTTTAATTTAGTAATAGGTGAAAAACCATCCCTACAAATATGTTAATCAGATACTTGGCTTTGTGGACACTTTTCAGAGAACAAATTAGTTAGCATAAAAATAAAGCCAGAAAATGAAGAGCTGTTTAATCACTCAATTGGATTTTTTCTGCCAGCATATTTCTTTTTCTCTGCAACCCACTGCTAAATTGTGCTTCCTAGCTGTTTTTATAAAATCACTGAATCAAATCTAACTCTGATTACATCAGAGAAGGCCAGGTACCCTACACCATAACAGGGGGTTTGAAATTTTGACTTGTCTACTTAAAGATCACCAAAATCTGATAACAAGATCAATTAAGTCCCTGGGTGGGATTGAACCACCAACTTTTTGGTTAATAGCCTTACACACTAACTGATTGCGCCACAGTGACACTTTGCAAAAGTACTTACTGACAAAGGCTAATAAGCATTCATCTAGAACGATTCCTAGAAACATTTTAAAAAGTCAATAATGTGGAGAGTTTTTGTAAGATGTTTCTTCCATCAACCAATGAAGAAACACATTGGTACTTTCCCATGATGAGTGAGTGCTTCAGGATCTCTTGCACTTACATGTGCAGCAGAGTACTGTAATGGAAGCATCCTGGGTCCATAACCCAGAGGTAGGCAGATTGAAACTATCCTCTGCTATATGCATTTTTTTTTTGTTAATTAAAGTAATCCAAAACTGGGATTGATATTTTTGCTCTTTTATTTTTACTTAAAGTACATTAACTTTTACCATTTTAATTTGTTTTAATAGTATATTGACAGTATTGTTTTCTTTCAAAAATCCAATTAATTTTCTTTACCCGATTATTAAAATGGTAATTGACAAAAGCAAACTACATTGTCACCAGAAGAGCAATACAAAATGTACAAGTGATATATTAAAATCATCTTTCCAGCTTGAATTTCAATGATGCATTGGGGCAACGATTTTGTGAGAAACATCTTCACCCTTAAATAAAGATTTTCTTAATTCCTTACCTGTGTGCTAATTAGATATCACCTTGTTTTCACATTAAACAGACTTCCACATGAGAAAGCAGCAAGGATGCAGTGGCGTTAATGTTTCCTGGTGTCAACCTGTATTATTTCAGTAGATATTGAAATGAGGATGCATCTTGCTGCCTTTCCAATGAAGCAAGTTTAATTTAGTAATAGGTGAAAAACCATCCCTACAAAGATGTTAATTAGATACTTGGCTTTGTGGACACTTTTCAGAGAACAAATTTGTTAGCATAAAAATAAAGCCAGAAAATGAAGAGCTGTTTAATCACTCAATTGGATTTTTTTGCCAGCATATTTCTTTTTCTCTGCAACCCACTGCTAAATTGTGCTTCCTAGCTGTTTTTATAAAATCACTGAATCAAATCTAACTCTGATTACATCAGAGAAGGCCAGGTACCCTACACCATAACAGGGGTTTTCGAAATTTTGACTTGTCTACTTAAAGATCAACAAAATCTGATAACAAGGTCAATTACGTCCCTGGGTGGGATTGAACCACCAACCTATTGGTTAATAGCCGTACACACTAACTGATTGCGCCACAGCGACACTTTGCAAAAGTACTTACTGACAAAGGCTAATAAGCATTCATCTAGAACGATTCCTAGAAACATTTTAAAAAGTCAATAATGTGGAGAGTTTTTGTAAGATGTTTCTTCCATCAACCAACGAAGAAACACATTGGTACTTTCCCATGATGAGTGAGTGCTTCAGGATCTCTTGCACTTACATGTGCAGCAGAGTACTGCATTGGAAACATGCTGGGCCCATAACCCAGAGGTAGGCAGAATGAAACTATCCTCTGCTATATGCATTTTTTATTGTTAATTAAAGTAATCCAAAACTGGGATTGATATTTTTGCTCTTTTATTTTTACTTAAAGTACAATAACTTTTACCATTTTAATTTGTTTTAATAGTATATTGACAGTATTGTTTTCTTTCAAAAATCCACTTAATTTTCTTTACCCTATTATTATAATGGTAATTGACAAAAACAAACTACATTGTCACCAGAAGAGCAATACAAAATGTACAAGTGATATATTAAAATCATCTTTCCAGCTTGAATTTCAATGATGCATTGGGGCAACGATTTTGTGAGAAACATCTTCACCCTTAAATAAAGATTTTCTTAATTCCTTACCTGTGTGCTAATTAGATATCACCTTGTTTTCACATTAAACAGACTTCCACATGAGAAAACAGCAAAGATGCAGTGGCGTTAATGTTTCCTGGTGTCAACCTGTATTATTTCCGTAGATATTGAAATGAGGATGCATCTTGCTGCCTTTCCAATGAAGCAAGTTTAATTTAGTAATAGGTTAAAAACCATCCCTACAAAGATGTTAATCAGACACTTGGCTTTGTGGACACTTTTCAGAGAACAAATTAGTTAGCATAAAAATAAAGCCAGAAAATGAAGAGCTGTTTAATCACTCAATTGGATTTTTCTGCCAGCATATTTCTTTTTCTCTGCAACCCACTGCTAAATTGTGCTTCCTAGCTGTTTTTTTATAAAATCACTTAATCAAATCTAACTCTGATTACATCAGAGAAGGCCAGGTACCCTACACCATAAGAGGGGGTTTGAAATTTTGACTTGTCTACTTAAAGATCACCAAAATCTGATAACAAGGTCAATTACATCCCTGGGTGGTATTGAACCACCAACCCTTTGATTAATAACCAAACACACTAACCGATTGCGCCACAGAGACACTTTGCAAACTTACATACTGACAAAGGCTAATAAGCATTCATCTAGAACGTTTCCTAGAAAAACTTTAAAAAGTCAATAATCTGGAGAGTTTTTGTAAGATGTTTCTTCCATCAACCAACGAAGAAACACATTGGTACTTTCCCATGATGAGTGAGTGCTTCAGGATCTCTTGCACTTACATGTGCAGCAGAGTACTGCATTGGAAACATGCTGGGCCCATAACCCAGAGGTAGGCAGATTGAAACTATCCTCTGCTATATGCATTTTTTATTGTTAATTAAAGTAATCCAAAACTGGGATTGATATTTTTGCTCTTTTATTTTTACTTAAAGTACAATAACTTTTACCATTTTAATTTGTTTTAATAGTATATTGACAGTATTGTTTTCTTTCAAAAATCCACTTAATTTTCTTTACCCTATTATTATAATGGTAATTGACAAAAACAAACTACATTGTCACCAGAAGAGCAATACAAAATGTACAAGTGATATATTAAAATCATCTTTCCAGCTTGAATTTCAATGATGCATTGGGGCAACGATTTTGTGAGAAACACCTTCACCCTTAAATAAAGATTTTCTTAATTCCTTACCTGTGTGCTAATTAGATATCACCTTGTTTTCACATTAAACAGACTTCCACATGCGAAAGCAGCAAGGATGCAGTGGCGTTAATGTTTCCTGGTGTCAACCTGTATTATTTCAGTAGACATTGAAATGAGGATGCATCTTGCTGCCTTTCCAATGAAGCAAGATTAATTTAGTAATAGGTGAAAAACCATCCCTACAAAGATGTTAATCAGAGACTTGGCTTTGTGGACACTTTTCAGAGAACAAATTTGTTAGCATAAAAATAAAGCCAGAAAATGAAGAGCTGTTTAATCACTCAATTGGATTTTTTTGCCAGCATATTTCTTTTTCTCTGCAACTCACTGCTAAATTGTGCTTCCTAGCTGTTTTTATAAAATCACTAAATCAAATCTAACTCTGATTACATCAGAGAAGGCCAGGTACCCTACACCATAACAGGGGGTTTGAAATTTTGACTTGTCTACTTAAAGATCACCAAAATCTGATAACAAGGTCAATTAAGTCCCTGGGTGGGATTGAACCACCAACCTTTTGGTTAATAGCCTCACACACTAACTGATTGCGCCACAGCGACACTTTGCAAAAGTACTTACTGACAAAGACTAATACGCATTCATCTAGAACGATTCCTAGAAACATTTTAAAAAGTCAATAATGTGGAGAGTTTTTGTAAGATGTTTCTTCCTTCAACCAATGAAGAAACACATTGGTACTTTCCCATGATGAGTGAGTGCTTCAGGATCTCTTGCACTTACATGTGCAGCAGAGTACTGTAATGGAAGCATGCTGGGTCCATAACCCAGAGGTAGGCAGATTGAAACTATCCTCTGTTATATGCATTTTTTTTGTTAATTAAAGTAATCCAAAACTGGGATTGATATTTTTGCTCTTTTATTTTTACTTAAAGTACAATAACTTTTACCATTTTAATTTGTTTTAATAGTATATTGACAGTATTGTTTTCTTTCAAAAATCCAATTAATTTTCTTTACCCGATTATTAAAATGGTAATTGACAAAAGCAAACTACATTGTCACCAGAAGAGCAATACAAAATGTACAAGTGATATATTAAAATCATCTTTCCAGCTTGAATTTCAATGATGCATTGGGGCAACGATTTTGTGAGAAAAATCTTCACCCTTAAATAAAGATTTTCTTAATTCCTTACCTGTGTGCTAATTAGATATCACCTTGTTTTCACATTAAACAGACTTCCACATGAGAAAGCAGCAAGGATGCAGTGGCGTTAATGTTTCCTGGTGTCAACCTGTATTATTTCAGTAGATATTGAAATGAGGATGCATCTTGCTGCCTTTCCAATGAAGCAAGTTTAATTTAGTAATAGGTGAAAAACCATCCCTACAAAGATGTTAATCAGATACTTGGCTTTGTGGACACTTTTCAGAGAACAAATTTGTTAGCATAAAAATAAAGCCAGAAAATGAAGAGCTGTTTAATCACTCAATTGGATTTTTTTGCCAGCATATTTCTTTTTCTCTGCAACCCACTGCTAAATTGTGCTTCCTAGCTGTTTTTATAAAATCACTGAATCAAATCTAACTCTGATTACATCAGAGAAGGCCAGGTACCCTACACCATAACAGCGGTTTTCGAAATTTTGACTTGTCTACTTAAAGATCAACAAAATCTGATAACAAGGTCAATTATGTCCCTGGGTGGGGTTGAACCAACAACCTTTTGGTTAATAGCCATACACACTAACTGATTGAGCCACAGCGACACTTTGCAAAAGTACTTACTGACAAAGGCTAATAAGCATTCATCTAGAACGTTTCCTATAAAAACTTTAAATAGTCAATAATCTGGAGAGTTTTTGTAAGATGTTTCTTCCATCAACCAATGAAGAAACACACTGGTACTTTCCCATGATGAGTGAGTGCTTCAGGATCTCTTGCACTTACATGTGCAGCAGAGTACTGTAATGGAAGCATGCTGGGTCCATAACCCAGAGGTAGGCAGATTGAAACTATCCTCTGCTATATGCATTTTTTTTGTTAATTAAAGTAATCCAAAACTGGGATTGATATTTGTGCTCTTTTATTTTTACTTAAAGTACAATAACTTTTACCATTTTAATTTGTTTTAATAGTATATTGACAGTATTGTTTTCTTTCAAAAATCCAATTAATTTTCTTTACCCGATTATTAAAATGGTAATTGACAAAAACAAACTACATTGTCACCAGAAGAGCAATACAAAATGTACAAGTGATATATTAAAATCATCTTTCCAGCTTGAATTTCAATGATGCATTGGGGCAACGATTTTGTGAGAAACATCTTCACCCTTAAATAAAGATTTTCTTAATTCCTTACCTGTGTGCTAATTAGATATCACCTTGTTTTCACATTAAACAGACTTCCACATGAGAAAACAGCAAAGATGCAGTGGCGTTAATGTTTCCTGGTGTCAACCTGTATTATTTCCGTAGATATTGAAATGAGGATGCATCTTGCTGCCTTTCCAATGAAGCAAGTTTAATTTAGTAATAGGTGAAAAACCATCCCTACAAAGATGTTAATCAGACACTTGGCTTTGTGGACACTTTTCAGAGAACAAATTAGTTAGCATAAAAATAAAGCCAGAAAATGAAGAGCAGTTTAATCACTCAATTGGATTTTTCTGCCAGCATATTTCTTTTTCTCTGCAACCCACTGCTAAATTGTGCTTCCTAGCTGTTTTTTTATAAAATCACTTAATCAAATCTAACTCTGATTACATCAGAGAAGGCCAGGTACCCTACACCATAAGAGGGGGTTTGAAATTTTGACTAGTCTACTTAAAGATCACCAAAATCTGATAACAAGGTCAATTACATCCCTGGGTGGGATTGAACCACCAACCCTTTGATTAATAACCAAACACACTAACCGATTGCGCCACAGAGACACTTTGCAAACTTACATACTGACAAAGGCTAATAAGCATTCATCTAGAACGTTTCCTAGAAAAACTTTAAAAAGTCAATAATCTGGAGAGTTTTTGTAAGATGTTTCTTCCATCAACCAACGAAGAAACACATTGGTACTTTCCTATGATGAGTGAGTGCTTCAGGATCTCTTGCACTTACATGTGCAGCAGAGTACTGCATTGGAAACATGCTGGGCCCATAACCCAGAGGTAGGCAGATTGAAACTATCCTCTGCTATATGCATTTTTTATTGTTAATTAAAGTAATCCAAAACTGGGATTGATATTTTTGCTCTTTTATTTTTACTTTAAAGTACAATAACTTTTACCATTTTAATTTGTTTTAATAGTATATTGACAGTATTGTTTTCTTTCAAAAATCCACTTAATTTTCTTTACCCTATTTTTATAATGGTAATTGACAAAAACAAACTACATTGTCACCAGAAGAGCAATACAAAATGTACAAGTGATATATTAAAATCATCTTTCCAGCTTGAATTTCAATGATGCATTGGGGCAACGATTTTGTGAGAAACATCTTCACCCTTAAATAAAGATTTTCTTAATTCCTTACCTGTGTGCTAATTAGATATCACCTTGTTTTCACATTAAACAGACTTCCACATGCGAAAGCAGCAAGGATGCAGTGGCGTTAATGTTTCCTGGTGTCAACCTGTATTATTTCAGTAGACATTGAAATGAGGATGCATCTTGCTGCCTTTCCAATGAAGCAAGTTTAATTTAGTAATAGGTGAAAAACCATCCCTACAAAGGTGTTAATCAGAGACTTGGCTTTGTGGACACTTTTCAGAGAACAAATTTGTTAGCATAAAAATAAAGCCAGAAAATGAAGAGCTGTTTAATCACTCAATTGGATTTTTTTGCCAGCATATTTCTTTTTCTCTGCAACTCACTGCTAAATTGTGCTTCCTAGCTGTTTTTATAAAATCACTGAATCAAATCTAACTCTGATTACATCAGAGAAGGCCAGGTACCCTACACCATAACAGGGGGTTTGAAATTTTGACTTGTCTACTTAAAGATCACCAAAATCTGATAACAAGGTCAATTACGTCCCTGGGTGGGATTGAACCACCAACCTTTTGGTTAATAACCATACACACAGACTGATTGCGCCACAGCGACACTTTGCAAAAGTACATACTGACAAATGCTAATAAGCATTCGTCTAGAACGTTTCCTAGAAACATTTTAAAAAGTCAATAATGTGGAGAGTTTTTGTAAGATGTTTCTTCCATCAACCAATGAAGAAACACATTGGAACTTTCCCATGATAAGTGAGTGCTTCAGGACCTCTTGCACTTACATGTGCAGCAGAGTACTGTAATGGAAGCATGCTGGGTCCATAACCCAGAGGTAGGCAGATTGAAACTATCCTCTGCTATATGCATTTTTTTTTGTTAATTAAAGTAATCCAAAACTGGGATTGATATTTTTGCTCTTTTATTTTTACTTAAAGTACAATAACTTTTACCATTTTAATTTGTTTTAATAGTATATTGACAGTATTGTTTTCTTTCAAAAATCCAATTAATTTTCTTTACCCGATTATTAAAATGGTAATTGACAAAAACAAACTACATTGTCACCAGAAGAGCAATACAAAATGTACAAGTGATATATTAAAATCATCTTTCCAGCTTGAATTTCAATGATGCATTGGGGCAACGATTTTGTGAGAAACATCTTCACCCTTTAATAAAGATTTTCTTAATTCCTTACCTGTGTGCTAATTAGATATCACCTTGTTTTCACATTAAACAGACTTCCACATGAGAAAGCAGCAAGGATGCAGTGGCGTTAATGTTTCCTGGTGTCAACCTGTATTATTTCAGTAGATATTGAAATGAGGATGCATCTTGCTGCCTTTCCAATGAAGCAAGTTTAATTTAGTAATAGGTGAAAAACCATCCAAGAGCTGTTTAATCACTCAATTGGATTTTTTTGCCAGCATATTTCTTTTTCTCTGCAACCCACTGCTAAATTGTGCTTCCTAGCTGTTTTTATAAAATCACTGAATCAAATCTAACTCTGATTACATCAGAGAAGTCTAAATACCTAACACCATAACAGGGGGTTTGAAATTTTGACTTGTCTACTTAAAGATCACCAAAATCTGATAACAAAGTCAATTACATCCCTGGGTGGGATTGAACCACCAACCTTTTGGTTAATAGCCATACACACTAACTGATTGCGCCACAGCGACACTTTGCAAAATTACATACTGACAAAGGCTAATAAACAATCATCTAGAACGTTTCCTAGAAAAACTTTAAAAAGTCAATAATCTGGAGTGTTTTTGTAAGATGTTTCTGCCATCAACCAATGAAGAAACACATTGGTACTTTCCCATGATGAGTGAGTGCTTCAGGATCTCTTGCACTTACATGTGCAGCAGAGTACTGCAATGGAAGCATGCTGGGCCCATAACCCAGAGGTAGAAAGATTGAAACTATCCTCTGCTATATGCATTTTTTTTGTTAATTAAAGTAATCCAAAACTGGGATTGATATTTTTGCTCTTTTATTTTTACTTAAAGTACAATAACTTTTACCATTTTAATTTGTTTTAATAGTATATTGACAGTATTGTTTTCTTTCAAAAATTCACTTAATTTTCTTTTCTGTGTGCTAATTAGATATCACCTTGTTTTCACATTAAATAGACTTCCACATGAGAAAGCAGCAAGGATGCAGTGGCGTTAATGTTTCCTGGTGGTAGTGGGGTACTGTGTTTGTGCTTTCCTCTGGTCAGCTCTGGTAAAAGTCAGATTTCTTTGTCTCAGATCTTCCTCTAGCCTTGTTCTTCTTTCGAGAGTTCCCTTGTGCTGCCTCAGTTGGATCTCCTTCACTTGACAGGGGGGTACACGAGCAGCGACCCTCCCCAGCACTAGCCCAACTCCTACTTACCTGCCAGGTGAGATACTATGATCAGGAAGGTGCTTCTCCCAGGGAAAGGCTCACCCATTGCACTCTGGGTGTGCTGCTCCTGCGATTTCCCCAAATGTGGGAAACTTGACTGCATAATTTGTGTTTCCCCTGGTCGGCTCTCGTATAATTCAGATCTCTTTGTCTCAGGTCTCTCTCCAGCCTAGTTTGCTGTCTGTTTCCACTTCTCTTTTCTTAAACCGCTCCCTTCTATTCCCTTGTGCACCTTAATTAAATCTAACTCTGATTACGTCAGAGAAGGCCAGGTACCCTACACCATAAGAGGGGGTTTGAAATTTTGACTTGTCTACTTAAAGATCACCAAAATCTGATCACAAGGTCAATTACATCACTGGGTGGGAACCTTTTGGTTAATAGCCCATGTAAGTGCAAGAGATCCTGAAGCACTCACTCAACATGGGAATGTACCAATGTGTTTCTTACAAAAATTCTCCAGATTATTGACTTTTTAAAGTTTTTCTAGGAAACGTTCTAGATGAATGCTTATTAGCCTTTGTCAGTATGTACTTTTGCAAAGTGTCGCTGTGGCGCAATCAGTTAGTGTGTATGGCTATTAACCTAAAGGTTGGTGATTCAATCCCACCCAGGGACGTAATAGACCTTGTTATCAGATTTTGGTGATCTTTAAGTAGACAAGTCAAAATTTCAAACCCCCTCTTATGGTGTAGGGTACCCGGCCTTCTCTGATGTAATCAGAATTAGATTTGATTAAGTGATTTTATAAAAAACAGCTAGGAAGCACAATTTAGCAGTGGGTTGCAGAGAAAAAAAATTATGCTGGCAGAAAAGTCCAATTGAGTGATTAAACAGCTCTTCATTTTCTGATTTTATGTTTATGCTAACAAATTTGCTCTCTGAAAAGTGTCCACAAAGCCAAGTCTCTGATTAACACCTTTGTAGGAATGGTTTTTCACCTATTACTGAATTAAACTTGCTTCATTGGAAAGGCAGCAAGATGCATCCTCATTTCAATGTCTACTGAAATAATACAGGTTGACACCAGGAAACATAAACGTCACTGCATCCTTGCTGCTTCCTCATGGGGAAGTCTGTTTAATGTGAAAACAAGGTGATATCTAATCAGCACACAGGTAAGGAATTAAGAAAATCTTTCTTTATGGGTGAAGATGTTTCTCACAAAATTGTTGCACCAAGGCATCATTGAAATTCAAGCTGGAAAGATGATTTTAATATATCACTTGTACATTTTGTACTGCTCTTCTGGTGACAATGTAGATTGTTTTTGTCAATTACCATTTTAATAATCGGGTAAAGAAAATTAATTGGATTTTTGAAAGAAAACAATACTGTCAATATACTATTAAAACAAATTAAAACAGTAAAAGTTATTGTACTTTAAGTAAAAATAAAAGAGCCAAAATATCAATCCCAGTTTTGGATTACTTTAATTAACAAAAAAAATGCATATAGCAGAGGACAGTTGCAATCTGCCTACCTCTGGGTTATAGGCCCAGCATGCTTCCATTGTAGTCCTTTGCTGCACATGTAAGTGCAAGAGATCCTGAAGCACTCACTCATCATGGGGAAGTACCAATGTGTTTCTTCATTGGTTGATGGAAGGAACATCTTACAAAAACTCTCCAGATTATTGACTTTTTAAAGTTTTTCTAGGAAACGTTCTAGATGAATGCTTATTAACCTTTGTCAGTATGTACTTTTGCAAAGTGTCTCTGAGGCGCAAACAGTTAGCGTGTTCAGTTGTTAACCAAAAGGTTGGTGGTTCAATCCCACCTAGGGACGTAATTGACCTCGTTATCAGATTTTGGTGATCTTTAAGTAGACAAGTAAAAATTTCAAACCACCTCTTATGGTGTAGGGTACCTGGCCTTCTCTGATGTAATCAGAGTTAGATTTGATTAAGTGATTTTATAAAAAAAACAGCCACGAAGCACAATTTAGCAGTGGGTTGCAGAGAAAAAGAAATATGCTGGCAGAAAAATCCAATTGAGTGATTAAACAGCTCTTCATTTTCTGGCTTTATTTTTATGCTAACAAATTTGTGCTCTGAAAAGTGTCCACAAAGCCAAGTATCTGATTAACACCTTTGTAGGGATGGTTTTTCACCTATTATTAAATTAAACTTGCTTCATTGGAAAGGCAGCAAGTGATGTCATCCAAGCAGTGGGTCAAAGTTGGCTTCAAACCTCGTCTGCTTATGAAAAGAGAAAAGGGGTATGCAGGGCATGGCGGCCTTTTGCGGTGCTTGGATGACCCCTAGTTCGCATTAAATAATGCAGTCGAGTTTCCCACATTTGGGGAAATCACAGGGGTCAGCATACCCAGAATGCAATGAATGAACCGCACCCTGGGAGAACAGTCTTCATGACCATGGCATCTCCTATGCAAAATAAGTATGATTTGGGATAGGGCTGGGGAGGGCCGCTGCTCAGGCACATCTCTGTCAAGTAAAGGAGATTCAACTGAGGCAGCACAAGGGAACTCTCATCTGGGGACAACAACTGCAGGGAGAACACATATTTTCAGATGAACATGGGAGGGCAGAAGGCTGCCTAATACTGAAGCACCCCCAAACAACAAACCAAATGCAACAACTAGTGCAAGCATTCCTGGGGGAAGGCCTGCAGCAGATGGATTTGCATATGGCGATGTCATCCAAGCAGTGGGTCAAAGTTGGCTTCAACCCTCGTCTGCATATGAAAAGAGAAAAGGGGCGTGCAGGGCATGGCGGCCTTTTGCGGCACTTGGATGACCCCTAGTTTGCATTAAACACCTCCACCCTCCGTCGGTGTGGGGCTCATGTTGGCTATGCCCCAGCCCCTGAAGCATTCAAGCTGATTTCTTGCAGCAGCTGGGCACTGTAACAGCTCCAGAGCTGCTCTGTAAGGCAAGTAAAAGGGTGTGGGCCCTGCAGCACTACCTGTAGTTCGCATTGTGCAAGACCCCTAGTTCGCATTAAACACCCCCACCCTCCTTCGGTGTGGGGCTCATGTTGGCCATGCCCCAGCCCCTGAAGCATTCACGCTGATTTCTTGCAGCAGCTGGGCACTGTAACAGCTCAAGAGCTGCTCTGTAAGGCAAGTAAAAGGGTGTGGGCCCTGCAGCACTACCTGTAGTTTGCATTGTGCATTGGAAGGCACAAAGTAAGCAGACGGGAGGAGAAGTCAGGATAGTGCACAAGGGTATAGACGGGAGGGGCTCAAGAAAAAAGAAGTGGAAACAGACAGCAAACTAGGCTTCCAATGCACAATGCAAACTACAGGTAGTGCTGCAGGGCCCACACCCTTTTACTTGCCTTACAGAGCAGCTCTGGAGCTGTTTAATCACTCAATTGGATTTTTCTGCCAGCATAATTTTTCTCTTACGTCCTAGAGGATGCTGGGGACTCCGTAAGGACCATGGGGGATAGACGGGCTCCGCAGGAGACATGGGCACTTAAAGAAAGACTTTAGATCTGGGTGTGCACTGGCTCCTCCCTCTATGCCCCTCCTCCAGACCTCAGTTTACTACTGTGCCCAGAGGAGACTGGGTGCTTTTCAGGGAGCTCTCCTGAGTTTCCTGACAGAAAGTATATTTGTTAGATTTTTTTATTTTCAGGGAGCCTGCTGGCAACAGACTCCCTGCATCGAGGGGCGGAGGGGAGAGATGCACACCTACTTCTGTGAGTTGATAGGCTCTGCTTCTTAGGCTACTGTACAGCATTAGCTCCAGAGGGATCGGTACGCAGGTCTCACCCTCGCCGTCCGTCCCAGAGCCGCGCCGCCGTCCCCCTCGCAGAGCCGGAAGATAGAAGCCGGGTGAGTATGAGAAGAAAAGAAGACTTCAGAGGCGGCGGAAGACTTCATGATCTTCACTGAGGTAACGCACAGCAGTAAAGCTGTGCTCCATTGCTCCCATACACCTCACACACGGCAGTCAGTGTAAGGGTGAAGGGCTCAGGGGGGACGCCCTGGGCAGCAATATAGACCTCTCTTTGGCAAAATAAATATATATGCAGCTAGGCACTGTATATATATATATAAGAGCCCCCGCCATTTTTTTACTATATTTGAGCGGGACAGAAGCCCGTCGCTGAGGGGGTGGGGCTTCTCCCTCAGCACTCACCAGCACCATTTTCTCCACAGCACCGCTGAGGGGAAGCTCCACGGACTCTCCCCTGCTTATACCACGGTAGAAAGAGGGTCTTAAAGAAGAGGGGGGCACATAATTAGGCGCATATATATATGGAAATACAGCGCTACTGGGTAAACATAAAATTATTGTGTTTTTTTCCTGGGTCATATAGCGCTGGGGTGTGTGCTGGCATACTCTCTCTCTCTCTGTCTCTCCAAAGGGCCTTGTTGGGGAACTGTCCTCAGATAAGAGGATTCCCTGAGTGTATGGTGTGTCGGTACACGTGTGTCGACATGTCTGAGGTAGAAGGCTCTCCTAGAGAGGAGCAGGAGCAAATTAATGTGGTGTCTCCATCGACAACGCCGACACCTGACTGAATGGATATGTGAAATGTTTTAAGTGCTAATGTAAACTTATTACACAAGAGATTAGACAAAGCTGAAGCTAGGGAACAGTCAGGGAGTCAACCCATGCCTGTCCCTATGTCGCAGGGACCTTCGGGGTCTCAAAAGCGCCCACTATCCCAAATAGTTGACACAGATACCGACACGGATTCTGACTCCAGTGTCGACTACGATGATGCAAAGTTACAGCCAAAATTGGCTAAATGTATTCGATATATGATTATTGCAATAAAAGATGTTTTGCACATCACAGAGTCCCCTGTCCCTGACACGAGGGTACACATCTATAAGGGAAAGAAACCTGAGATAACCTTTCCCCCCTCACATGAGTTGAACGAATTATGTGAAAAAGCTTGGGAATCTCCAGACAAAAAGCTGCAGATTCCCAAAAGGATTCTTATGGCGTATCCTTTCCCGCCAATGGACAGGATACGGTGGGAATCCTCCCCTAGGGTGGATAAAGCATTGACACGCTTATCCAAAAAGGTAGCGCTGCCATCCCAGGATACGGCTACCATCAGGGACCATGCTGACCGCAAGCAGGAGGTTACCCTAAAGTCCATTTACACACATTCTGGTACCTTACTCAGACCGGCAATTGCGTCGGCCGGGGTTGTAGCGCGGTGGCAGCATGGACAGATACCTTATCAGCAGAGATTGAGACCCTAGATAAGGATGCTATGTTATTGACCATAGGGCATATAAAAGATGCTGTCCTATATATAAGAGATGCTCAAAGTGACATTAGTCTACTGGGTTCTAGAATAAACGCTATGTCAATTTCTGCTAGACGAGTCCTATGGACCCGGCAATGGACAGGTGATGCCGACTCAAAAAGGTATATGGAGGTTTTACCTTACAGGGGTGAGGAATTGTTTGGGGAAGGTCTCTCGGACCTAGTCTCCACAGCTACAGCTGGTAAATCAAATTTTTTGCCTTATATTCCCTCACAGCCTAAGAAAGCACCACATTATCAAATGCAGTCCTTTCGATCACAGAGAAACAAGAAAGTACGAGGTGTGTCCTTTCTTGCCAGAGGTAAGGGCAGAGGGAAGAAGCTGCACAACACAGCTAGTTCCCAGGAACAGAAGTCCTCCCCGGCCTCTACAAAATCCACCGCATGACGCTGGGGCTCCGCTAAAGGAGTCCGCCCAGTTGGGGGCACGTCTTCAAGTTTTCAGCCACATCTGGGTTCATTCGCAGGTGGATCCCTAGGCAATAGAAATTGTTTCTCAGGGTTACAAGCTGAAATTCGAAGAGGTGCCTCCTCGCCGGTTTTTCAAATCGGCCCTACCATCTTCTCCCCAGGAAAGGGAGATAGTGTTAAATGCAATTCACAAATTGTATCTTCAACAGGTGGTGGTCAAGGTTCCCCTGCTTCAACAAGGAAATGGAAATTATTCGACCCTGTTTGTAGTCCCAAAACCGGACGGTTTGGTCAGACCCATATTAAATTTAAAATCCCTGAACCTATACTTGAAAAGGTTCAAGTTCAAGATGGAATCGCTAAGAGCGGTCATCGCCAGCCTAGAAGGGGGGGATTTTATGATATCTCTGGACATAAAGGATGCATACCTTCATGTACTCATTTATCCACCTCATCAGGCGTACCTAAGATTTGCGGTACAGTATTGTCATTACCAATTTCAGACGTTGCCGTTTGGTCTCTCCAGAATTTTCTCCGAGAATTTTCACCAAGGTAATGACGGAAATTATGGTGCTCCTGCGAAAGCAAGGTGTCACAATTATCCCGTACTTGAACGATCTCCTCATAAAAGCGAGATCAAGAGAGCAGTTGCTGAACAGCGTATAACTTTCACTGAAGGTGTTACAGCAACACGGCTGGATTCTCAATATCCCGAAGTCGCAGTTGGTTCCTACGACTCGTCTGACTTTGCTTGGGCATTATTCTGGATACGGACCAGAAAAGGGTTTATCTTCCGATAGAAAAGGCCCAGGAACTCATGACTCTGGTCAGGAACCTATTGAAACCAAAACAGGTGTCAGTGCATCACTGCACTCGAGTCCTGGGAATGATGGTGGCATCATACGAGGCCATTCCCTTCGGCAGGTTCCATGCGAGGATCTTGCAATGGGACCTACTGGACAAGTGGTCCGGGTCACATCTACAGATTCATCAGTTGATCACCCTGTCCCCCAGGGCCAGGGTATCTCTCCTGTGGTGGCTGCAGAGTGCTCACCTTCTAGAGGGCCGCAGGTTCGGCATTCAGGACTGGATCCTGGTGACCACGAACGCGAGCCTCCGAGGTTGGGGAGCAGCCACACAGGGAAGAAATTTCCAAGGTCTTTGGTCAAGTCAGGAGACTTGTCTTCACATCAACATCCTGGAGCTAAGGGCCATATACAACGCCCTATGTCAAGCGGAGACCTTACTTCGCGACCAACCAGTTCTGATCCAGTCAGACAACGTCACCGCACTAGTTCATGTAAACCGCCAAGGCGGCACAAGGAGCAGAGTGGCGATGGCGGAAGCCACCAGAATTCTTCGCTGGGCGGAGAATCATGTAAGCTGTCAAAGTCAGAAAAATATCACGATGCACACTGCCATATTTGCACCTCATATGTGTCCCTGCTGCGCATGCGTGCGCTCTCCCGTGCGTGCGCATACTCGCTGTTGCGGGCACCCGCAGGCGCACGGTATGCGCATTTACGGTAGAGATTGTGTGCGTCTAGCGGGCGACTCTTTCGTTACATATTTTCACCATATAATGCATTTTGTAGATTATGGTCCCTTTGATAGAGTCTGAAAGTTTAGTTAATGTAGTATGTTCCTGGACAGAGAGATCCCTCATTGTTTGATACGAAGGGTCAGACAGGAGTAATACAGTGGTGTTTAGTATCCATCGGAAGAGTATTTAATTAGCAATATTCCGGTGTTGGTTTGAAGCGGATCAATCGCTCGTGCGAATAGTTATGGACATAAGAAGTTTATGAACATTTACTGTATTTGCACTTACTTATCCATGCGGCGGGAAACCCAGTTTCCCTCCCACCTGAGCTGTTGGAAATAGTCACAGCCCACCTGTATGAATCAACCTATGACCTTTTGTTATAATGCGAAGACGAATTCCTGTGTCCAATGAACAATGAGATTGTAGGGACCATTGAATTGTATTGTGTGTGGGGCATAAATAGACAGGCCGATCACATCCAGCACTCACTCTTCATCGGTTATCATTGCTGAAAATCGGGAGCTGGATGTCCAGAGGCGCATGCGATCGTTTCCTTTGTGCGTAAGTTTTCTCCGTAATCATATTGTCTTTTCTTGTTATTATGGGCCATATCTTTCTCTCTCTCTCTTCTCTTTCTCTCATTTTCTCTTAAACGTACTTGTATTGTATTTACTGTGTAGTTACCTGGTTAGTTAGTCTATGTTATATTGTAGTGTATGACTTGTATTGTATTAATTCTTTTGCAAGTATAACATTCATAATATATATATTAGGCGTTGGACCCTAAGCACGGTATTTGTGTATTTCTTATAGTGTTAAGTATTCTCAGAGCGTCGGTGACGCTCGAACAGCTTTTGAGTTAATAAGGTTATACAGTGTTGCATTTACACCCTATCTCTACACTAAGGTTTTACAGCAAATTACATTGTTTGTGGTTTAGACATAAAGGTTTAACATTGTGAGCGTCGGCGCCGCTCGTGATCTCCTCGTGGTCTCGAGCGTCCGCTACGCTGATAGCGTAGCATTACGGTAGTCACTCACCTATAAGTGTGCCCGATACCAACAGCGTATTCTCGTGAGCGTCTGTATCGCTTGAGCAGCCCGCTCCCGATACAGCGTCCGTTACGCTATAGCGAACCATTACGTTAGTCAGCAGCCAATAGCGTGCCTGCCTGTGATCTCTTGGCCGTGAGCGAACGTGACGCTTGAGCGTCTCGACCACGGCTAAGCGATTGTTACGCAACGAGCGTACCCTTACGGTACTCCATACGCAAATAGCGTACAGTGTTCTTAGACCTCACAAAGGGTTTTAAATAAGATAAATATTTAGCTTTATCAATTGGCGGCTCGTCCTGTCCTTCACATATCTCTGCTAGGTAATTTCAGCAGACATTATCCATCAGCAAAGGGCGGGAGATCATATTCTTCGCAGTGCTGACGGGATAAGCGTCTGTTTCGCTTAGTAAAGGGTGCTGAAGGAATCCGGGAACCGGAGGTAAGAACAACACACTAGTGTCTTTTAAAACTGTTTATTTCTATCTTGCGTACGCACACACGCATATCTGCATTTCTTTTTCATTCGTGTATTTTCATATATCACTCTCCTGTTTGCCATTTTATAATTGATAAAACGTGCTAAGAGAGATTTGTCGCTATTTCATAGTTAAAGTGTAAAAGTAATGCGTTAAGGGATAAAGTGTAAAGCACACACGCAGCTCTACCTAAAGGTAAAAGGAGAGATTGGTGTGTTGCACGGTAGACGACTGAGGATCATCTACATTGATAAAACGTGTTAGTTGTGTTACGGTGGACATTGGTTTTGTATACACGTGTCTCTAACAAAAGGCTGAGACTCGCGTACGCAAAGGCCGACGCACGCAGCGTAAATTATGCAACGGAGCGTCTGGGTACGCCCACGTAACTCAAATCACACGATAGTGTTGATTTTTAAATAGCACAATAAGCGATAAATAGCGCAATAAGCGATAAATATCGCAACAGGCGATAAATAGCGCAACAAGCGATAAATAGCGCAACAGGCGATAAATAGCGCAAATCTATTTTAAATCCGAAATTTAAATTAACAGATCCTTCTCCAAATTTACAACACATCTGGTCTAAAGAAAAATTTCTGCGCAGAAATAGAAATAGAAACAAAAGTGTGTATGTGGTGAGTGAGTGTTTGTTTTTACAATTTTGGGGATTGAACCACAGAAATCATCGAGTTCTCGTGAAGTACATACGTGTAAGTGACATACGTGGTGGCTAGGGAGGCATCTCTGGTTAAACATAAAATTTGAGCATTAGAGTGTAGCAGACCAGGAGGTCATACTGTAACAGACCAGGAGGTCAGACCAGGAGGTCGCATAACAGACCAGGAGGTCCAAGTACAGCAGACAAGGAAGTCCGCTATAGAGACAAGGCACAACACCAAGAAGGGTTGGTGCGACACCCATATAGGCCATAAAAAGCTCAGGCTGAAGGAATTCGCAGCTGCTGAATGTCGATTCCACTGGTCGCTCCGTACATAAGATTAGTTGCTTATGTGCTGAACGATTGTACCGCACGTAATTGTGTGCATTAAGTTAGTCTGACCAGTACCATTTGTGTACAAACCCGGTCATAAAACTATTTGTACATTCTGACGTTATTTGTGTAATTTTTTATTTTCTGAAGGGAAGTTCGCTGGTCACTCAGGAATTGTCCAACAACCAATAGTTACTGGAAAGAGTAAGTGTTCTTCGGATATCTCTCGCATGTTCCAGTAAATAGAGGTTCATAGGGGCCCTGGGTCGAGTACGCCAGCGCTATATCAGTGTGTGGGCGTATTGGTCGGCGTGGGCGAGTGAGTGAGGTGCTCGGTAAACTTCACCGTCAACCTATCTTTTAATATTTTGGTTTTTTGTAAGGGTTCGCTGAAGACCCTGAGATAAAGGTCAGAGGTAGAGCAAGCAACACCTGCAAATTATGGGGGCCAGTTGTTCAGGAAGGGGGCGATCAACCTCGGTTCGGGTTGATTCAGTAAACCGACCAGTCGGGTCGGCAAGGTATGTAATGTGTGAAAAATATGGTTTACATACAGAAATTTTATGTGATGAATGGGAGAGAATGACAGTACATGACGGGGAGAAATTCCCAAGAGTAGGTAGCTTCAGCCCAGAAGTGTTAATGAATTTAAGGAGGAGGATATGTCTCATTAAATCAACAAAGAGACAAATCCAACATTATGATTATTTGCAGCTATGGCAACAGGAGGGTGAAATACAGAGAGGATTGGCTCTGGCGGCGGGATCTGGCCCTATCAGGAAACTGATAGCCACGGCCCCGCCGCCACCATACATATCAGGAGAGAAATTGGTTGCGGAGAATGACGCATCAGGGGGTAACAAACAGGCACTTAGCAACTGTATAAATGTTAAGGATAATGTTAATAAGTTAACCAATGCAAGCATTAACCCGTGCAAGTTGTACCCTGTTTTGAACTTTCCCCAGGAGTGTGATCAAGAGGACGAATCGGCAACAATATCGGCGCTCTCTCTAGCAGCCACTATATCAGAAACGACAGTAGGCACGGCCCAACCCATAAGATTAGTAACAAAGCCCCCTAGCGGAGGGACAGGTGAGGTCGTATCAACGGGTAAGTACGGCACCTTACACTATGCTGAAACCATTTCACCACAGGCTGTAGAATCTACACAGAATGATGTTAGTAGACTTAATCCTGTTAGGGTAATAGCTGTTCCAAATGGGAAAACTGACACATCAGGAGTCACTCCTATCAGGAACATTGCCATGTATATCCCATTTTCCAGAATGGAATTAAGGACCATAGTGTCTGAATTCCCTGACCCCAGAAAAGACTTAGTTGCTAGCCAAAAATACATCAGAGACCTAGGAAACACTTTAGAGCCCAATAACAAAGACTGGCAGATATTGCTGAGGGCATGTTTACCCTCCAATGTCGACTCAGCTCAATTTTTAGCTGACTGTGGATTGGATCTGGATGTACCTCTTACAGATGTGTACAACAAAGATAACGTAAAAAGAATAAATTTACAGTTAAAGGAGTATTTCCCAGCTGTAGCCAAATGGAATAGAATTTTTTCCATTAAACAAAAAGAGACAGAAACAGCTGCTGATTATTTTCACCGGGCATTATTAGAAATGGCAAAGTACACTGGCATAGAAGACATTAGGACCAATGCAAACCATCAAGAAGTAGCAGTATCTGTGCTAATGGATGGTTTAAAAGAAGCATTAAAGACAAGGGTACAGACCACGCAACCATGTTGGCGAGGTCTGTCAGTGGCTACTTTGAGAGAGGCTGCTATTGATCACGACCGGAATATCACCAGACACAGGGAGTCGCAAGGTGATAAGTTAATGTCAGTAAGTATACAGGCCCTGACCACAAAACAGCCTGTGTTTATATCACCAAACCCTGTGGGTAAGTCAAATGTGGTAACATGTTATTTTTGTCATAAACAGGGACACATAGCACGAGACTGTAGAGCGAAAAATTCGCAAAGATCTTACCAACCCCCTAGACAACGACACGACACACGACATTGGGAGCAAGGTCCGCAGAGACGGAGTTATGAGCCACATGCAGGAGAAACAAAAAGATACCCCCCGAACAGAGACTGGCAAACTCCTGGCAGTTCCCATTTAACCCCTTCACAAGTAGTTGCTGCCAGCGGGATTCAGGGAGGTCACCATACCCAATAGGGGTGTAGCCATACCTGTAATCTGCAGCCAGTAAAATTGATTGCAAGCCTTGGGAGTGAACCTGAAATTGCAATCAATGTAGCTGGTAAATCATTAAACTTTCTTGTAGACACAGGGGCGGCCAAATCAGTGATAAATTCGACAGTGGGCATGAGAACCACTGGTAAGACAATTCCAGCCATAGGGGTAACGGGAGTAGTCCAGCACTACCCTGTTAGCAAACCAGCCGAGATTACAGTAGGGCCTTTACATACCAAGCATTCCTTTTTGCTGGCTGCATCGGCACCGACTAATCTCCTGGGAAGAGACTTATTGTGTAAAATGGGGTGCGTCATTTATTGTACTCCTGAAGGTGTATTCTTGGACATACCTGAGAATCACGCTCAGGAAGTGCGAGACATGTTAGACTCCCCATCAAAATTAATGTCACATACCATTATGACAAATAGGACTCCATCCAAAGTAGAAGAAATGACATCCCAGATACCAGAGTCACTTTGGACTAAAGATGGACAGGACACTGGATTAATGGCAAACGTAGCTCCAGTAGTTGTACAAGTAAAAGATGGTAGGATAGCTCCAAAAATCCCACAGTACCCTCTGAAGCCAGAGGTGGAGTTAGGAGTGTATCCCGTAATAGAGCGCTTGCTACAACAGGGTATTCTGGTAAGAACGTCCAGCACTGCCAATAGTCCCATCTTCCCTGTGAAAAAGAGTGGGGGGAGGGGTTACCGGCTAGTGCAGGATCTAAGGGGATCAACAAAATAGTTGAGAGTCAGTTCCCCGTAGTGCCAAATCCAGCTGTCATCCTTATGCAAATCCCTCCCACTGCGAAATTTTTCACTGTTATTGACCTCTGCTCCGCTTTCTTTTCGGTACCTCTGCACCCTGACAGCCAATATTTGTTTGCATTCACATACAGAGGAGTCCAATACACATGGACTCGATTACCACAAGGTTTCATAGACAGTCCAAGTATATTTTCCCAGGCTTTGCATGATTGTTTACAGTCTTTCCAACCAGAGAGTGGATCAGTATTAATACAGTACGTGGATGATCTACTACTGTGTTCTGATTCATTGGAAGCATCCCTGAAGGATACGAAACAGCTCCTGTTTCATCTTTCAGACACAGGACACAAGGTTTCCAAAGACAAGTTGCAATTATGCCAAACTAAGGTAAAATATTTGGGACACTGTCTAACACAAGGACTGAGACACCTGACCACTGATAGAATTCAAGCAATTAGAGACATGACTCTGCCAAAAACCCAGCAACAGATCAGAACATTTTTAGGAATGTGTGGGTATTGCCGTAACTGGATCCCAGGGTTTTCCATTCTAGCGTTACCTCTGCAGGAGATGGTCTCCTCAAACAAACCTGATCGGATTTCGCATACAGACGAGTCCGAGATGGCATTTGAGAGACTTAAACAGTGCCTAACGCAGGCACCAGCATTAGGTATGCCAGACTATGGGAAACCCTTTGAGCTGTACGGAACAGAAAGTGCTGGTTGCGCGGCAGGCGTCTTAACCCAAAAGCACGGTGATGCCAGCAGGCCAGTAGCATACTACAGCGCTCAGCTAGACACGGTAGCGCGATCCCTCCCCACATGCTTGCGAAGCGTCGCTGCGATAGCATTGCTAGTAACGAAAAGCGAAGATGTAGTGCTAGGTCACAACCTCACAATTCATACACCACATGCAGTGTCAGCCTTGGTAAATTCTGCCCAAACCAGGCACGTCTCATCAGCGCGGTTTACAAGATGGGAATTGGCACTAATGGCCCCCGTAAACATCACCATAAGGAGATGCAGTGCATTAAATCCTGCAACATATCTCCCAGGTGTGCCTGGACAGGCACAAAGGGTGGAGGATGAGAGTGGTGGGGAAGGAGAATTTAACACACAGGAGGACACACATGATTGTATGGAATATTTGACCCAAAATTTTACCGCAAGGCCTGACATCAGTGACAACCCGCTGGAAAATGTAGATCTAACTTTCTACACGGACGGTAGTTGTCACAGACAGTCAGACTCGGGAGACTTGTGTACTGGATACGCAGTCGTAGATGACCAAGGCACCATAGAAGCGGAACCGCTAGGCCCACCTCACTCAGCCCAGGTTGCTGAACTGGTCGCCCTAACCAGAGCATGTGAATTGGCTAAGGGCAAATCAGCCAATATCTACACCGACTCTAGATACGCATTCGGGGTAGTCCATGATTTCGGAGCCCTATGGCGCCTCAGAAATTTCATGACGGCAGCTGGTACACCGGTAGCGCATGCAGCTCACATCAAAAGGCTTCTAACAGCGATACAGGAACCCGACAGAGTGGCTGTTATCAAGTGTAAAGCACACACATATAGCCAGGACCCAGTATCACTTGGTAACAGCCGAGCAGACGAAGCAGCTAAGTTAGCAGCTGGTACCCCCAGACAGACAGACACCACACAACTGATGGTATTTAATACCATCAACACACAGAAGTTGTGTGAAATGCAAAATTTGTGTTCCACACAGGAAAAGGCAGTCTGGAAGGCGAAGGGATATGGCCAGGAGTCCTCAGGACTCTGGACGGATGGACAAGGTAAACCGGTGGCCCCCAGAGCATATCTTCCATGTTTAGCTGAGGCAGCTCACGGGCTGACTCATCTGGGCAAGGAAGGAATGTGCAAGTTGGTAAGAGCATATTGGTGCGCCCCAGGATTTTCATCTCATGCAAGTAAGAGAGCAATGTCATGCCTTACCTGTTTGAGAAAGAATATCGGAAAGGCAATACCAACAGAACCATCTCATATCCCACCTGCAGGCGGTCCTTTCCAGGCAATACAGATTGACTTCATTCAATTACCCCCTTGTCGAAATTTGAAATATGTACTTGTTTGTATAGATGTGTTCTCAAATTGGGTTGAAGCATTCCCGGCGGCCACAAATACCGCTATGTTTACTGCTAAGAAAATTGTGCAGGAATTTGTATGTAGATATGGTATCCCTAGAATTATCGAAAGTGATAGGGGTACCCATTTTACAGGTGATGTCTTTCAAGGAATGTGTAAGTTGATGGGAATTGATAGCAAGCTGCACACTCCATACCGTCCACAGGCGAGTGCGAAGGTGGAAAGAGTGAATAGCACTATTAAAAATAATTTGAGCAAAGTTATGGCAGAAACAGGATTGACATGGCCAGAAGCTTTACCCATTGTACTGTACAGCATCAGAACCACTCCCAGGTCCCCTCTTAATCTGTCCCCTTTTGAAATCTTGTTTGGTCGACAACCGCATGTTATGATTAACCCTCAGGATGATTTGAAGTGTAACAATGAAGTGACTGTAAAGTACCTGGTTAATATGAGTAAACAGCTAAGGAATCAAAATAATAATTTGAAGTTGGTGATTCCTGATTTACCAGATAGTAATTGTCATGACATTGAACCTGGGGAGTATGTAATGATACAAAATTTTCTACGCTCAGGTTGCCTTATTGACAGATGGGAAGGACCATACCAAGTCTTATTGACTAGCACTACAGCATTGAAAGTTGCCGAGAGAGAGACTTGGGTTCATTCGTCCCATTGTAAGAAGGTTGCTGATCCAGAGAGGTCCCGTGATAAGGAACAGACGGTAGAGGACGTTGTATCACTGGAGTGTCTGTTCCAGGAGGACTGAGGCGGCACCTGAGCATTGAAAATCACAAGATCAAAAGCAGTTGTCGATTCCCTGTTCCCTTTTATTGTTTTTCTCCAACTTCCCATCCCCTCTCCCTCAAATTATTTTCCCCCCCTTCTCATTCTTCTTCGTTTCCTCCTATAAGATGGACTTGCCCCAAGAGACTGTGATCCGGATTTTCCTGTTGACCATGATGTTGACCAGAGCAGTCTGTTCCGGCGAGAGTACCATGGAGGTCGAGAGAGGTTCTGGAATGGGTTCTGATGACAGAGATGGAGGCGTAGTTTTCCGAGAACAACATAATCAACAAGCAAAGGCGAGTATCAGAAAACGATCCGATAGCATTGACAATAGAAGGAATTGTGAAGGATTGTTAGCTGAAGAAAACTGTATCTGTAGGCTCTGTGACAGCGTAGTCGAGGATGGGTGCATTAAGAAATGCCAATCCAGTTTTAATATCCACATGGACCGGCATCCCTTGAGTGACTATCACTCCTTAGTGGGTAGCGTGTTAAATCAAACAGATTGTTGGGTATGCTCTCAAGTACCTCAAGGTCATAGCAAATCAGGACTAGTACCATTTCCTTTAACGATAGGGGAGGTACTTGAGCTAAGTGGTGGGAGACCGGTGGACAGGAGGTTTAATATCTCCAGTCCTCCTAGTTTGAAGCTCCACCAATATCATGTGGATAGATCCCTCATATGTTTTAACATTTCCAATCCCCGAAAGCCGGGAAATTGGGAAGTGTCATGGAGTAACCAAACCATGACCTTTTCATATAGAGCAGATAGAATGCCGACAGATACAGAGCTTATACGCCACATAGCCAGTAGAGGAAAATCTTTCCGGTATAGGTATACCCTAGGAAGTAGGATTACGAGAGTTGGAGAGGTATCACCAGGATACTGTGCACATATCGTACAAGCTGATACGTGTACTAGACAGATGGGAGAATTAGGGTTAGGAGATTTCACATGGAAAATGTGTAATATGGTTATGTCCTACTCCGTCCCATATGTTCTCCCCGATGATGCATATTTCATATGCGGGAGGAAGGCGTATAAGTGGCTTGCCCCAAACTCTGAAGGATTGTGTTATATTGGAAAAGTATTGCCTGAGGTAATGACTGTATCACATGCCAAAATGAAAGACATACACCGTGTTGCCCAAACTCCTTATACTCACACCCATTACGAGCACGTAGTTAAACGGCACCTGATAGAAAGAACAGAGCACCCGGCCTCTGACATGATCCATGAATCCACCGGGATTCAGCTTCTACTTGCGTTAGACCTCACTCGCACCGCCAGAGGAGTGTTGAATTATAAATACATATCTGCGCTCGCAAATTTGTTAGACAATATCACAGAAATGTATGATGACACGTTTAGGTATACTGGAAGAGAACTTCAAGCTTATAAAACAGAACTAGTTCAGCATAGAATGATTCTCAATTATCTCACAGCAGTAACAGGTGGATATTGTGTCACACTGGCAACGCAGTACGGCGTGAAATGCTGCACATATATAACGAATAGTACCGAGGACCCGGTCGAGGTCATAGACCAAAAGATGGACGATATTCTCCAATTGAAGTGGGAATTTCGCAGGAGACACAATCTCACCCTTGCTGCTGTGAGTAATGAGCTGACTAGTTGGGTGTCATGGTTGAACCCGCGAAATTGGTTCTCCGGTTTAGGAGAATGGGCTCAAGGAGTTATAATGGATGTAGGGAAGTTTCTCCTATGTATCTTAGGTGTTATCATAACGATTGGCTTGATATTTAGATGCGGTCAGGCTTTAACGAAGTGCAAACGAAGTACCAGGGTGATGAGTTTAAGGAGTGAGGAAATTGTAATGCGATTTCTACGGTCCGTTTCTTTCACCTGTTTTTCCGTTTTCCTCTGAGGTAAAAAGACCCACTTGGACGAGGAATTTGATGAGCCGATATACAGACAACAGATGGATTAAAGAAGAAGTTTTGACAACCTTATACACAGATTTTTGATGAACTATGCCATAGATCCCCAGTTTCCCTAGAAATTTTAAAATTACTCTAGCCCAACACTTTTGTAAATCTATGGACATTGACAAAGCTTTTTGCTCGCACCTTATGGGCAAAAGCACAAAGAAGACTGCATTCAACAGACACCAAACAAGACCTCAATCGACGAATGTTCATTAACCTGACATAGAATACCACTGCATTTACCGTAACTATGTATTTTCTTCATCTCTACAACCTTCAGGTAATTACACACATAGTATAGGGAATACAGGCACAGATATCAGCAATCACATATTCCCCCATTCATGTATCATCAACTAAAATGTGCTCCCCATTTTTGTTACAACCAAAATCCGAAAAAAGCTCGGTAAAGTTTGACAGCCCATCCACAGACCCGTACCACGGGATAAGAAGGAATTCAAATGTATACTTCGCAATACCTCAAAGCTTGATTTAAAACACGTACGGCACGATGATACATGACCCCCCAAACATGGATTCATACACACATGTTTCTGCTATCTCACTAGGTCATACCCTTTTCCTACCTTCTCCTCTCCTCCCCTACCCAACCATGTAAATGTATTAACCCCTGACATATATTTTTCTCTTTTTGAAATGTTTTAGGAAGTGGCAGTTATTGTTGACTGCCAAAGGGTGGACTGTCAAAGTCAGAAAAATATCACGATGCACACTGCCATATTTGCACCTCATATGTGTCCCTGCTGCGCATGCGTGCGCTCTACCGTGCGTGCGCATACTCGCTGTTGCGGGCACCCGCAGGCGCACGGTATGCACATTTACGGTAGAGATTGTGTGCGTCTAGCGGGCGACTCTTTCGTTACATATTTTCACCATATAATGCATTTTGTAGATTATGGTCCCTTTGATAGATTCTGAAAGTTTAGTTAATGTAGTATGTTCCTGGACAGAGAGATCCCTCATTGTTTGATACGAAGGGTCAGACAGGAGTAGTACAGTGGTGTTTAGTATCCATCGGAAGAGTATTTAATTAGCAATATTCCGGTGTTGGTTTGAAGCGGATCAATCGCTCGTGAGAATAGTTATGGACATAAGAAGTTTATGAACATTTACTGTATTTGCACTTACTTATCCATGCGGCGGGAAACCCAGTTTCCCTCCCACCTGAGCTGTTGGAAATAGTCACAGCCCACCTGTATGAATCAACCTATGACCTTTTGTTATAATGCGAAGACGAATTCCTGTGTCCAATGAACAATGAGATTGTAGGGACCATTGAATTGTATTGTGTGTGGGGCATAAATAGACAGGCCGATCACATCCAGCACTCACTCTTCATCGGTTATCATTGCTTAAAATCGGGAGCTGGATGTCCAGAGGCGCATGCGATCGTTTCCTTTGTGCGTAAGTTTTCTCCGTAATCATATTGTCTTTTCTTGTTATTATGGGCCATATCTTTCTCTCTCTCTCTTCTCTTTCTCTCATTTTCTCTTAAACGTACTTGTATTGTATTTACTGTGTAGTTACCTGGTTAGTTAGTCTATGTTATATTGTAGTGTATGACTTGTATTGTATTAATTATTTTGCAAGTATAACATTCATAATATATATATTAGGCGTTGGACCCTAAGCACGGTATTTGTGTATTTCTTATAGTGTTAAGTATTCTCAGAGCGTCGGTGACGCTCGAACAGCTTTTGAGTTAATAAGGTTATACAGTGTTGCATTTACACCCTATCTCTACACTAAGGTTTTACAGCAAATTACATTGTTTGTGGTTTAGACATAAAGGTTTAACATTGTGAGCGTCGGCGCCGCTCGTGATCTCCTCGTGGTCTCGAGCGTCCGCTACGCTGATAGCGTAGCATTACGGTAGTCGCTCACCTATAAGTGTGCCCGATACCAACAGCGTATTCTCGTGAGCGTCTGTATCGCTCGAGCAGCCCGCTCCCGATACAGCGTCCGTTACGCTATAGCGAACCATTACGTTAGTCAGCAGCCAATAGCGTGCCTGCCTGTGATCTCTTGGCCGTGAGCGAACGTGACGCTTGAGCGTCTCGACCACGGCTAAGCGATTGTTACGCAACGAGCGTACCCTTACGGTACTCCATACGCAAATAGCGTACAGTGTTCTTAGACCTCACAAAGGGTTTTAAATAAGATAAATATTTAGCTTTATCAAAGCGCACTGTCAGCAGTGTTCATTCCGGGAGTGGACAACTGGGATGCAGACTTCCTCAGCAGACACGACCTACATCCAGGAGAGTGGGGACTCCATCAGGAAGTCTTCGCACAGATTGCAAGTCGGTGGGGACTGTTCCAGATAGACATGATGGCGTCCCGCCTCAACAAAAAGCTACAGAGGTATTGCAACAGGTCAAGAGACCCTCGGGCAGTAGCTGTAGACGCCCTAGTGACACCGTGGGTGTTCCGGTCGGTCTATGTATTTCCTCCTCTACCTCTCATACCCAAGGTGTTGATAATAGTAAGAAAAAGAGGAGTAAGAACAATTCTCATTGTTCCAGATTGGCCGCGAAGGACCTGGTATCCAGATCTGCAGGAAATGCTCACAGAAGATCCGTGGCCACTTCCTCTAAGACAGGACCTGTTGCAACAGGGGCCCTGTCTGTTCCAAGACTTACAGCGGCTGCGTTTGACGGCATGGCGGTTGAACGCCGGATCCTAGCGGAAAAGGGTATTCCAGATGAGGTCATTCCTACGCTAATAAAGGCTAGGAAGGACGTGACATCTAAACATTATCACTGTATATGGCGAAAATATGTTTCTTTGTGTGAGGCCAGGAATGCTCATACGTAAGAATTCCACCTGGGCCACTTCCTTCACTTCCTACAAACTGGAGTGAATTTGGGCCTAAAATTAGGCTCTATTAAGGTTCAGATTTTGGCCTTATCCATTTTCTTTCAAAAGGAATTGGCCTCTCTTCCTGAAGTAAGTACAAACTTTTGTGAAGGGAGTACTGCATATTCAGCCTCCTTTTGTACCTCCGGTGGTCCCTTGGGACCTTAACGTGGTGTTAAGGTTATGGTTTGAACCACTTAAAATGGTGGAGTTTAAATATCTCACTTGGAAGGTGGTCATGTTATTAGCCTTGGCTTCCGCTAGGCGAGTGTCGGAATTAGCAGCTTTATCACATAAAATCCCCTATCTGGTTTTCCATATGGATAGAGCGGAATTGCAGACCCGTCCTCAATTCCTGCTAAAAGTGGACTCATCCTTTCATATGAACCAACCTATTGTGGTGCCTGTGGCTACGCATGACTTGGAGGATTCCGAGTCCCTTGATGTGGTCAGGGCTTTGAAAATTTACGTGGCCAGAACGGCTAGAGTCAGAAAAACAGAAGCACTGTTTGTCCTGTATGCAGCCAACAAGATTGGCACCCCTGCTTCAAATCAGACTATTGCTCTCTGGATCTGTAACACGATTCAGCAGGCGCATTCTATGGCGGGATTGCCGTTGCCTAATTCAGTCAAGGCCCATTCCACTAGGAAGGTGGGCTCTTCTTGGGCAGCTGCCCGGGGGTCTCGGCACTACAGCTGTGCCGAGCTGCTACTTGGTCGGGTTCAAACACCTTTGCAAAGTTCTATAAGTTTGATACCCTGGCTGAGGAGGACCTCCTGTTTGCTCAATCGGTGCTGCAGAGTCATCCGCAGGAGCCCGTTTGGGAGCTTTGGTATAATCCCCATGGTCCTTACGGAGTCCCCAGCATCTTTTAGGACGTAAGAGAAAATAAGATTTTAAACCTACCGGTAAATCTTTTTCTCGTAGTCCGTAGAGGATGCTGGGTGCCCGTCCCAAGTGCGGACTACTTCTGCAAGACTTGTATATAGTTATTGCTTACATAAGGGTTATATGTTAGTTTTCATCGGTCTTGGACTGATGCTATGTTGTTTTCATACTGTTAACTGGGTAGTATATCACAAGTTATACGGTGTGATTGGTGTGGCTGGTATGAATCTTGACCTTGGATTAACAAAAATCCTTTCCTCGTACTGTCCGTCTCCTCTGGGCACAGTTTCTCTAACTGAGGTATGGAGGAGGGGCATAGAGGGAGGAGCCAGTGCACACCCAGATCTAAAGTCTTTCTTAAAGTGCCAATGTCTGCTGCGGAGCCCGTCTATCCCCCATGGTCCTTACGGAGTCCCCATCATCCTCTACGGACTACGAGAAAAAAAATTTACCGGTAGGTTTAAAATGTTATTTTTTTCTCTGCAACCCACTGCTAAATTGTGCTTCCTAGCTGATTTTTATAAAATCACTTAATTAAATCTAACTCTGATTACGTCAGAGAAGGCCAGGTACCCTACACCATAAGAGGGGGTTTGACATTTTGACTTGTCTACTTAAAGATCACCAAAATCTGATCACAAGGTCAATTACATCCCTGGGTGGGATTGAACCACCAACCTTTTGGTTAATAGCCCATGTAAGTGAAAGAGATCCTGAAGCACTCACTCATCATGGGAAAGTACCAATGTGTTTCTTACAAAAATTCTCCAGATTATTGACTTTTTAAAGTTTTTCTAGGAAACGTTCTAGATAAATGCTTATTAGCCTTTGTCAGTATCTACTTTTGCAAGGTGTCTATGTGGCGCAATCGGTTAGCATGTTTGGCTATTAACCAAAAGGTTGGTGGTTCAATCCCACCCAGGGATGTAAATAACCTTGTAATCAGATTTTGGTGATCTTTAAATAGACAAGTCAAAATTTCAAACCCCCTCTTATGGTGTAGGGTACCTGGCCTTCTCTGATGTAATCAGAGTTAGATTTGATTAAGTGATTTTATAAAAAAAACAGCTAGGAAGCACAATTTAGCAGTGGGTTGCAGAGAAAAAAAATTATGCTGGCAGAAAAGTCCAATTTAGTGACGAAACAGCTCTTCATTTTCTGATTTTATGTTTATGCTAACAAATTTGCTCTCTGAAAAGTGTCCACAAAGCCAAGTCTCTGATTAACACCTTTGTAGGGATGGTTTTTCACCTATTACTGAATTAAACTTGCTTCATTGGAAAGGCAGCAAGATGCATCCTCATTTCAATGTCTACTGAAATAATACAGGTTGACACCAGGAAACATAAACGTCACTGCATCCTTGCTGCTTCCTCATGGGGAAGTCTGTTTAATGTGAAAACAAGGTGATATCTAATCAGCACACAGGTAAGGAATTAAGAAAATCTTTCTTTATGGGTGAAGATGTTTCTCACAAAATTGTTGCACCAAAGCATCATTGAAATTCAAGCTGGAAAGATGATTTTAATATATCACTTGTACATTTTGTACTGCTCTTCTGGTGACAATGTAGTTTGTTTTTGTCAATTACCATTTTAATAATAGGGTAAAGAAAATTAAGTGGATTTTTGAAAGAAAACAATACTGTCAATATACTATTAAAACAAATTAAAATGGTAAAAGTTATTGTACTTTAAGTAAAAATAAAAGAGCCAAAATATCAATCCCAGTTTTGGATTACTTTAATTAACAAAAAACAATGCATATAGCAGAGGATAGTTTCAATCTGCCTACCTCTGGGTTATGGGCCCAGCATGCTTCCGTTGCAGTACTCTGCTGCTCATGTAAGTGCAAGAGATCCTGAAGCACTCACTCATCATGGGAAAGTACCAATGTGTTTCTTACAAAAACTCTCCAGATTATTGACTTTTTAAAGTTTTTCTAGGAAACGTTCTAGATGAATGCTTATTAGCCTTTGTCAGTATATACTTTTACGAGGTGTCTCTGTGGTGCAATCGGTTAGTATGTTTGGCTATTAACCAAAAGGTTGGTGGTTCAATCCCACCCATGGATGTAATTGACCTTGTGATTAGATTTTGGTAATCTTTAAGTAGACAAGTCAAAATGTCAAACTCCCTCTTATGGTGTAGGGTACCTGGCCTTCTCTGATGTAATCAGAGTTAGATTTGATTAAGTGATTTTATAAAAAACAGCTAGGAAGCACAATTTAGCAGTGGGTTGCAGAGAAAAAAAACTATGCTGGCAGAAAAGTCCAATTGAGTGATTAAACAGCTCTTCATTTTCTGATTTTATGTTTATGCTAACAAATTTGCTCTCTGAAAAGTGTCCACAAAGTAAAGTCTCTGATTAACACCTTTGTAGGAATGGTTTTTCACCTATTACTGAATTAAACTTGCTTCATTGGAAAGGCAGCAAGATGCATCCTCATTTCAATGTCTACTGAAATAATACAGGTTGACACCAGGAAACATAAACGTCACTGCATCCTTGCTGCTTCCTCATGGGGAAGTCTGTTTAATGTGAAAACAAGGTGATATCTAATCAGCACACAGGTAAGGAATTAAGAAAATCTTTCTTTATGGGTGAAGATGTTTCTCACAAAATTGTTGCACCAAAGCATCATTGAAATTCAAGCTGCAATGATGATTTTAATATATCACTTGTACATTTTATACTGCTCTTCTGGTGACAATGTAGTTTGTTTTTGTCAATTACCATTTTAATAATAGGGTAAAGAAAATTAAGTGGATTTTTGAAAGAAAACAATACTGTCAATTTACTATTAAAACAAATTAAAATGGTAAAAGTTATTGTACTTTAAGTAAAAATAAAAGAGCCAAAATATCAATCCCAGTTTTGGATTACTTTAATTAACAAAAAAACAATGCATATAGCAGAAGATAGTTTCAATCTGCCTACATCTGGGTTATGGGCCCAGCATGCTTCCGTTGCAGTACTCTGCTGCTCATGTAAGTGCAAGAGATCCTGAAGCACTCACTCATCATGGGAAAGTAGCAATGTGTTTCTTACAAAAACTCTCCAGATTATTGACTTTTTAAAGTTTTTCTAGGAAACGTTCTAGATGAATGCTTATTAGCCTTTGTCAGAATGGACTTTTACGAGGTGTCTCTGTGGTGCAATCGGTTAGCATGTTTGGCTATTAACCAAAAGGTTGGTGGTTCAATCCCACCCAGGGATGTAATTGACCTTGTGATCAGATTTTGGTGATCTTTAAGTAGACAAGTCAAAATTTCAAACCCCCTCTTATGGTGTAGGGTACCTGGCCTTCTCTGATGTAATCAGAGTTAGATTTGATTAAGTGATTTTATAAAAAACAGCTAGGAAGCACAATTTAGCAGTGGGTTGCAGAGAAAAAAAAATTATGCTGGCAGAAAAGTCCAATTGAGTGATTAAACAGCTCTTCATTTTCTGACTTTATTTTTATGCTAACAAATTTGCTCTCTGAAAAGTGTCCACAAAGCCAAGTCTCTGATTAACACCTTTGTAGGAATGTTTTTTCACCTATTACTGAATTAAACTTGCTACATTGGAAAGGCAGCAAGATGCATCCTCATTTCAATGTCTACTGAAATAATACAGGTTGACACCAGGAAACATAAACGTTACTGCATCCTTGCTGCTTTCTCATGTGGAAGTCTGTTTAATGTGAAAACAAGGTAATATCTAATCAGCACACAGATAAGGAATTAAGAAAATCTTTCTTTATGGGTGAAGATGTTTCTCACAAAATTGTTGTCCCAATGCATCATTGAAATTCAAGATGGAAGATGATTTTAATATATCACTTGTACATTTTGCATTGCTCTTCTGGTGACAATGTAGTTTGTTTTTGTCAATTACCATTTCAGTAATAGGGTAAAGAAAATTAAGTGGATTTTTTAAAGAAAACAATGCTGTCAATATACTATTAAAACAAATTAAAATGATAAAAGTTATTGTACTTTAAGTAAAAATAAAAGAGCCAAAATATCAATCCCAGTTTTTGATTACTTTAATTATAAAAAAAAATGCACATAGCAGAGGATAGTTTCGATTAATCGACCTCTGGGTTATGCGCCCAGCATCCTTCCATTGCACTACTCTGCTGCTCATGGAAGTCCGAGAGATCCTGAAGACTAAATTGATTAAAGGCCTAAAAGTACTGGACTATAAGGAAAGACTTACTAGGCTGAATATGTATACACTAGAAAAGAGGTGCCTAAGAGGAGATATTATTAATATCTTCAAATATGTAAAGATACATAACAAAGAGTTATCAGAGGAATTATTTATTAAAAGAACACGTGGTCACTCGCTGCGACTGGAGGAAAGTTCAGAACGCAATGGAGGAAAGGTTTCTTCACTGTTAGGGCAATCAGGATGTGGAATTCCCTGCCAGGGAAGGTGGTAATGGCGGACTCTGTAATTGGATTTAAAAAAGGAATGGATACATTTCTGAATGAAAAAGCTATCCAAGGTTATAATACTTAAAATATCAACATGGTTAATCCGGGGGTAACATGAGTTATAGTAGCTAACTAGTCATAAAACATTATTCAGCAAGTATGTAGAATCATCACAACTTAAAACAGGTTGAACACGATGGGCAATTTGCCTCTATTCAACCTCAAAAACTATGTTACTATATGTTACTATATTACTGTAGTATACAGAACACCACAATGCAATGAGCAGTGATAGTGAGCACTGATGAGGATACTAGAACTGACACTGAGCAGCAAGATGCAGCACTGGACTATTAGTAATGTACTGTAGTATGCTGAGCACCACAATGCAGCACAAGACAATGAGCAGTGATACTGAGCACTGATGAGGATACTACTGAGAACTGACACTGAGCAGGAGAGACACACTACTAGTATTACTGAGCAGCAATAAGTAACCACTGATACTGAGCACTGATATTGAGATTTCCACTGAGAGAACATAGCCACGTCCTCTCCGCTCTCTCTTCAATGCACGAGTAAAAATGGCGGCAACGCGCAGCTCTATATATAATATCCGAATCTCGCGAGAATCCGACAGCGGGATGATGACATTTTCCCTTGTTCAGGTTTTCCGAGTCAGGCGGGAACAACCGAGCCTGCCTCAGACCAGTGTAAACCACGTGGAGTTCGTGGGGAATTCGGTTCTCGGAGAACCGAACCCGCTCCTCTCTACCTTATACCCATCAATTTTTTTTATTTTCAATCTAAGCCCCTGCAGTTTTCTGTAAGCATCTGCTTCGCTATGATGATCAACAAGTCACAAGGGCAAACACTCAGGGCTTGAGGCATAGATCTTTGGACTAGCTGCTACAAGCATGGCAGAGGTGTCACTATCACTGGTGACACCCAGAGAGGTGTCGAGGGAGATTGTAATGCAGTGCGTGCAAATAAGCAGCGCAATGGTAAAAAGGAGGCATGATTTCATAGGTAGGGGCGTGGCCTGGTGGCCTGAATCTACATTTTGTTGCTCCGGGTGTCCCGGGGGTTGGGTGCTGCACCCGGGGACTAGTGTGTAAGCGGTGCTGGCTCCTGCACAGTGACAGGGCATGGCCACCCAGTATGACACCTCCCTTCTTGACCATGCTGTAATTGCAGTCGCACTGCAGTTCAGCGTGATCATAAACAATGGTGTAGCCTCCTGCTGGTGCAGACTGTATGTGCGCGCAGGAAGCCGCCACCATTTTTGTGATCACAGCGGCTGAATGTGATGTCATACAGCCGCTGTGACCACGCCCCCTGTGTCTCCTCCATTGCAGACCCCATTTTGAAGCCTTGCCCCCGCACTGCTCCATCCCTGACTTGGAAATGGAGTGTTGCTGACCCCACTCTCCCCCCCTGCCCCGATTGACAGGCAGAGGCGATCGCATGCAGGCACATGCGTATGCTCTTAGCAATTTTTGCAGTTGGATCGCTTATTGTGATTGCAATCCAACCTGAATCAGGCCCTATTACCTATCACAATGCGCTGCGGGCAGTACAAAATTGGGTTAATATAGGAGAAAAACCCCCAGACCTGTGCTCCTTAACTGTACCTGGTGGCTAGTGGAGCGGCTGCCCAGTAATCAGTGTCCACCCCAGTGCGCACACGGCCCACCCCCTACGGCCACGCTCCCCTTAATCAGCGGCCTCGTGATCCGGAAGGGCGGTGTGTGTGTGTGACTGACCTTAGGAAGAAACCGGAGCCTCCGCTGCAGTGACCCAGCAACCAGGGCACGGGAGTATACAGCGCCGCTGGGAGTGATGAAGCTGCAGTAAAGATGTCTTTTAGACCTAGCCTGCTGCAGCCCTTGTAGATTCTCATAAAACAAGTTCTTCTTTTCTTGTCAAAATTAATAGCTAAGAATAGGCTGCCTGAGGCAGGCCCCTGTTAAGTGGCCTGCTACTGAAGGCACCAACTACAAACTGAGCTCCCTGTTCATGGAAGCGGGGTTATAGAGGAGGATGCGCTGAGCATCTTGGGAACAGTCAAAAGCTTTGAGCCGGTTGGTGCCTCAGATCAAGATCCTACTCTACACCCCAATGTGAATCCTTGTGGAGTCCAGTGTACCCCACAGAAGAAATTAATGTGTCACACCCATTGGCAGCAACCTTAGAATAGCTGCTGACGGGCACAATTGAGAAAGGAAGGGGGGGGGGGCATTTGAATCCAGCACATAGATGCAATTCAAATATGTAATTTGTACCTTCCTATTTTAAAATATAATGGATGAACCTCACCCTGTGAGAACAATCTTCATGATCAAGAGATCTAATATGTAAAATAAGTATGAGTTGGGATAGGGCTGGGGAGGGTGGCAGCTCGGGCAGCCCCTCCCCCGTCAAGTTAAGGAGATTCAACTGAGGAAGCACAAGGGAACTCTCGTCTGGGGACAACAACTGCAGGGAGACCACATCTTTTCAGATGAACATGGGAGGGCGGAAGGCTGCCTAATACTGAAGCACCATCAAATATCAAACCATATCCAACAACTAGTACAAGCATTCCTGGGGGAAGGTCTGCAGCAGACGGATTTGCATACGGTGATGTCATCCAAGCAGTGGGCCAAAGTTGGCTGGAACCCTCATCTGCATATAAAAAGAGAAAAGGGGCATGCAGGGCATGGCGGCCTTTTGCAGTGCTTGGATGACCCCTAGTTTGCATTAAACACCCCCACCCTCCTTTGGTGTGGGGCTCATGTTGGCCATGCCCCATCCCCTGAAGCATTCATGCTGATTTCTTGCAGCAGCTGGGCACTGTAACAGCTCCAGAGCTGCTCTGTAAGGCAAGTAAAAGGGTGTGGGCCCTGCAGCACCACCTGTAGTTCGCATTGTGCGTTGGAAGGCACAAAGTAAGCAGACGGGAGGAGAAGTCAGGATAGTACACAAGGGCATCCTTTTCTCTTAGTCCGTAAAGGATGCTGGGGTCACATTAAGAACCATGGGGTATAGACGGGATCCGCAAGAGACATGGGCACTTTAAGACTTTCAAAGGGTGTGAACTGGCTCCTCCCTCTATGCCCCTCCTCCAGACTCCAGTTATAGGAACTGTGCCCAGGGAGACGGACATTTCGAGGAAAGGATTTATTGTTAAACTAAGGTGAGCATCTTACCAGCTCACACCTTAAGCATGCCGCAGAACGTGGCATTCAACAGAACACAAGCCAACGGCATGAACAATTGCAGCAAAAAGCTGACCAGAACCGTAACACAACATGTGTATAACCACAAGTAATAACTGCAGACACAGTATGGACTGGGACGGGTGCCCAGCATCCTCTACGTACTAAGAGAAAAGGATTTACCGGTAGGTATTAAAATCCTATTTTCTCATACGACCTAGAGGATGCTGGGGTCACATTAAGAACCATGGGGTTATACCAAAGCTCTTGAACGGGTGGGAGAGTGCGTACGACTCTGCAGCACCGAATGACCCAACTTGAGGTTATCATCAGCCAAGGTATCAAACTTGTAAAACTTAGCAAAAGTGTTTACTAAATAGCTGCTCGGCAAAGTTGCAATGCTGAGACTCCCCGACCAGCTGCCCAGGATGAACCCACCTTTCTAGTAGAATGGGTCTTCACCTAATTCAGTAACGGCAATCCTGCCGTGGAATGAGCATGCTGAATCTTACCACAGATTCAGCGCATAATGGTCTGCATGGAAGCATGACACCCAATCCTGTTGGGAGCATACAGGACAAACAGAGCCTCTGTTTTCCTAATCTGAACCGTTCTGGTGACATAAATTTTCAAAGTTCTGACCACAGCCAGAGACTTTGACTCAACGAAGGTGTCAGTGGCCAAAGGCACCATGTGGAAAGATGAACCACCTTTGGCAGAAATTGTTGACGTGTCCTCAATTCTGCTCTATCTTCATGAAAGATCAAATAAAGGCTCTTGTGATACTGCATGGTTTGTACTGTTTTCCATGTGCTCCCAGATCTTTCAAGCAAGTAGCATGGTCAAGAAAGTTCTGTTTGAAAAGAAACAAACATTTACTGTCATTGTTATGCAAATAAACTTACATTAAAGCTAACAAGAAAGCACACTCGTTCTGTCTTTAAACTGATAAAAGAAACCCCAATAATATGGGGCATGCAAAAATTGAGATAAAACTCAGTTTTGCTCCTCTCCACGGAAATCTTTAATAAAAGGCGAAATATTTGTTAGTTCTGAAGAGAAACCAGAGCATGACCAAGATTCCACCTGTCGCCTGAGTGCCATGCCAGCAGTTCTCATTCAGCTCAAAGTGAGCACCCAATTTGAATGAAAGAAAGCAGATTTCTCACCAGGCTTCCCCTTGCTATAAACATGGTTTGTACTCTTTTCCATGTGCTCCCAGATCTTTCAAACAATTAGTGTGGTCAAGAAAGTTCTGTTTGAAAAGAAACAAACATTGACTGTCATTTCTATGCAAATGAGCTTACATTAAAGCACACTCGTTCTATCTTTAAACCGATAAAATAAAACCCCAATAAGATGGGGCATGCAAAAATTGAGATAAAACTCAGTTTTGCTCCTCTTCACGGAAATCTTTAGTAAAAGGCGAAAGATTTGTTCGTTCTGAAGAGAAACCACAGCATGACCAAGATTCTACCTGTCGCCTGAGTGCCATGCCAGCAGTCCTCATTCAGCTCAAAGTGAGCACCCAATTTGAAAGAAAGAAAGAAAGCAGATTTCTCACCAGGCTTCCCCTTGCTATAAACATGGTTTGTACTCTTTTCCATGTGCTCCCACATTTTTCAAGCAATTAGTATAGTCAAGAAAGTTATGTTTGAAAAGAAACAAACATTTACTGTCATTTCTATGCAAATGTGCTTACATTAAAGCACACTCGTTCTATCTTTAAACTGATAAAAGAAACCCCAATAAGACGGGGCATGCAAAAATTGAGATAAAACTCAGTTTTGCTCCTCTCCACGGAAATCTTTAGTAAAAGGCGAAAGATTTGTTCGTTCTGAAGAGAAACCAGAGCATGACCAAGATTCCACCTGTCGCCTGAGTGCCATGCCAGCAGTCCTCATTCAGCTCAAAGTGAGCACCCAATTTGAAAGAAAGAAAGCAGATTTCTCACAAGGCTTCCCCTTGCTATAAGCATGGTTTGTACTCTTTTCCATGTGCTCCCAGATCTTTCAAGCAATTAGTATGGTCAAGAAAGTTCTGCTTGAAAAGAAACAGACATTTATTGTCATTGTTATGCAAATAAACTTACATTAAAGCTAACAAGAAAGCACACTCGTTCTGTCTTTAATCCGATAAAAGAAACCCCAATAATATGGGGCATGCAAAAATTGAGATAAAACTCAGTTTTGCTCCTCTCCACGGAAATCTTTAGTAAAAGGCGAAAGATTTGTTCGTTCTGAAGAGAAACCAGAGCATGACCAAGATTCCACCTGTCGCCTGAGTGCCGTGCCAGCAGTCCTCATTCAGATCAAAGTGAGCGCCCAATTTGAAAGAAAGCAGATTTCTCACCTGTCTTCTCCTTGCTATAAGCATGGTTTGTACTGTATTCCATGTGCTCACAGATCTTTCAAGCAAGTAGCATGGTCAAGAAAGTTCTGTTTGAAAAGAAACAAACATTTACTGTCATTTCTATGCAAATGAGCTTACATTAAAGCACACTCATTCTATCTTTAAACCGATAAAAGAAACCCCAAAAAGATGGGGCATGCAAAAATTGAGATAAAACTCGGTTTTGCTCCTCTCCACGGAAATCTTTAGTAAAAGGCGAAAGATTTGTTCGTTCTGAAGAGAAACCAGAGCATGACCAAGATTTTTATCTGAAAATATGTGTTCTCCCTGCAGTTGTTGTCCCCAGATGAGAGTTCCCTTGTGCTGCCTCAGTTGAATCTCCTTTACTTGACAGGGGGATGCTCGAGCAGCGACCCTCCCCAGCTCTAGCCCAACTCCTACTTACCTGCCAGGTGAGATACTATGATCATGAAGGTGCTTCTCCCAGGGCAAGGCTCACCCATTGCACTCTGGGTGTGCTGCTTCTGCGTTTTCCCCAAATGTGGGAAACTTGACTGCATAATTTGTGTTTCCCCTGGTCGGCTCTCGTATAATTCAGATCTCTTTGTCTCAGGTCTCTCTCCAGCCTAGTTTGCTGTCTGTTTCCACTTCTCTTTTCTTGAGCCGCTCCCTTCTATGCCCTTGCGCACTATCCTGACTTCTACCGTCTGCTTACTTCGTGCCTTCCAACGCACAATGCAAACTACAGGTAGTGCTGCAGGGCCCACACCCTTTTACTTGCCTTACAGAGCGTCTCTGGAGCAGTTACAGTGCCCAGCTGCTGCAAGAAATCAGCTTGAATGCTTCAGGGGCTGGGGCATAGCCAACATGAGCCCCACACCGAAGGAGGGTGGAGGTGTGTAATGCGAACTAGGGGTCATCCAAGCGCCGCAAAAGGCCGCCATGCCCTGCACGCCCCTTGTCTCTTTTCATATGCAGACGAGGGTTGAAGCCAACTTTGACCCACTGTTTGGATGACATCACCATATGCAAATCCATCTGCTGCAGGCCTTCCCCCAGGAATGCTTGCACTAGTTGTTGCATTTGGTTTGTTGTTTGGGGGTGCTTCAGTATTAGGCAGCCTTCTGCCCTCCCATGTTCATCTGAAAATATGTGTTCTCCCTGCAGTTGTTGTCCCCAGATGAGAGTTCCCTTGTGCTGCCTCAGTTGAATCTCCTTTACTTGACAGAGATGTGCCTGAGCAGCGGCCCTCCCCAGCCCTATCCCAAATCATACTTATTTTGCATAGGCGATACCATGGTCATGAAGATTGTTCTCCCAGGGTGAGGTTCATTCATTGCATTCTGGGTATGCTGACCCCTGTGATTTCCCCAAATGTGGGAAACTCGACTGCATTATTTGTGGTAGTGGGGGACTGTGTTTGTGCTTTCCTCTGGTCAGCTCTGGTAAAAATCAGATTTCTTTATATCAGATCTTCCTCTAGCCTTGTTCTTCTTTCGAGAGTTCCCTTGTGCTGCCTCAGTTGGATCTCTTTCACTTGAGAGGGGGGTGCCCGAGCAGCGACCCTCCCCAGCTCTAGCCCAACTCCTACTTACCTGCCAGGTGAGATACTATGATCATGAAGGTGCTTCTCCCAGGGCAAGGCTCACCCATTGCACTCTGGTTGTGCTGCCCCTGCGATTTCCCCAAATGTGGGAAACTTGACTGCATAATTTGTGTTTCCCTTGGTCATCTCTCGTATAATTCAGATCTCTTTGTCTCAGGTCTCTCTCCAGCCTAGTTTGCTGTCTGTTTCCACTTCTCTTTTCTTGAGCCGCTCCCTTCTATGCCCTTGCGCACTATCCTGACTTCTCCCGTCTGCTTACTTCGTGCCTTCCAACGCACAATGCAAACTACAGGTAGTGCTGCAGGGCCCACACCCTTTTACTTGCCTTACAGAGCAGCTCTGGAGCAGTTACAGTGCCCAGCTGCTGCAAGAAATCAGCTTGAATGCTTCAGGGGCTGGGGCATAGCCAACATGAGCCCCACACCGAAGGAGGGTGGAGGTGTGTAATGCGAACTAGGGGTCATCCAAGCGCCGCAAAAGGCCGCCATGCCCTGCACGCCCCTTTTCTCTTTTCATATGCAGACGAGGGTTGAAGCCAACTTTGACCCACTGCTTGGATGGCATCACCATATGCAAATCCATCTGCTGCAGGCCTTCCCCCAGGAATGCTTGCACTGGTTGTTGCATTTGGTTTGTTGTTTGGGGGTGCTTCAGTATTAGGCAGCCTTCTGCCCTCCCATGTTCATCTGAAAATATGTGTTCTCCCTGCAGTTGTTGTCCCCAGATGAGAGTTCCCTTGTGCTGCCTCAGTTGAATCTCCTTTACTTGAAAGAGATGTGCCTGAGCAGCGGCCCTCCCCAGCCCTATCCCAAATCATACTTATTTTGCATAGGAGAGACCATGGTCTTGAAGATTGTTCTCCCAGGGTGAGGTTCATTCATTGCATTCTGGGTATGCTGACCCCTGTGATTTCCCCAAATGTGGGAAACTCAACTGCATTATTTGTGGTAGTGGGGGACTGTGTTTGTGCTTTCCTCTGGTCAGCTCTGGTAAAAGTCAGATTTCTTTGTTTCAGATCTTCCTCTAGCCTTGTTCTTCTTTCGAGAGTTCCCTTGTGCTGCCTCAGTTGGATCTCCTTCACTTGACAGGGGGGTGCCCGTGCAGCGACTCTCCCCAGCTCTAGCCCAACTTCTACTTACCTGCCAGGTGAGATACTATAATCATGAAGGTGCTTCTCCCAGGGCAAGGCTCACCCATTGCACTCTGGATGTGCTGCCCCTGCGATTTCCCCAAATGTGGGAAACTTGACTGCATAATTTGTGTTTCCCCTGGTCGGCTCTCGTATAATTCAGATCTCTTTGTCTCAGGTCTCTCTCCAGCCTAGTTTGCTGTCTGTTTCCACTTCTCTTTTCTTCAGCCGCTCCATTCTATGGCCTTGCGCACTATCCTTACTTCTCCCGTCTGCTTACTTTGTGCCTTCCAATGCACAATGCAAACTACAGGTAGTGCTGCAGGGCCCACACCCTTTTACTTGCCGTACAGAGCAGCTCTGGAGCAGTTACAGTGCCCAGCTACTGCAAGAAATCAGCTTGAATGCTTCAGGGGCTGGGGCATAGCCAACATGAGCCCCACACCGAAGGAGGGTGGAGGTGTTTAATGCGAACTAGGGGTCATCCAAGCGCCGCAAAAGGCCGCCATGCCCTGCACGCCCCTTTTCTCTTTTCATATGCAGACGAGGGTTGAAGCCAACTTTGACCCACTGCTTTGGATGACATCACCATATGCAAATCCATCTGCTGCAGGCCTTCCCCCAGGAATGCTTGCACTAGTTGTTGCATTTGGTTTGTTGTTTGGGGGTGCTTCAGTATTAGGCAGCCTTCTGCCCTCCCATGTTCATCTGAAAATATGTGTTCTCCCTGCAGTTGTTGTCCCCAGATGAGAGTTCCCTTATGCTGCCTCAGTTGAATCTCCTTTACTTGAAAGAGATGTGCCTGAGCAGCGGCCCTCCCCAGCCCTATCCCAAATCATACTTATTTTGCATAGGAGATACCATGGTCATGAAGATTATTCTCCCAGTGTGAGGTTCATTCATTGCATTCTGGGTATGCTGACCCCTGTGATTTCCCCAAATGTGGGAAACTCAACAGCATTATTTGTGGTAGTGGGGGACTGTGTTTGTGTTTTCCTCTGGTCAGCTCTGGTAAAAGTCAGATTTCTTTGTCTCAGATCTTCCTCTAGCCTTGTTCTTCTTTCGAGAATTCCCTTGTGCTGCCTCAGTTGGATCTCCTTCACTTGACAGGGGGGTACCCGAGCAGCGACCCTCCCCAGCTCTAGCCCAACTCCTACTTACCTGCCAGGTGAGATACTATGATCACGTAGGTGCTTCTCCCAGGGCAAGGCTCACCCATTGCACTCTGGGTGTGCTGCTCCTGCGATTTCCCCAAATGTGGGAAACTTGACTGCATAATTTGTGTTTCCCCTGGTCGGCTCTCGTATAATTCAGATCTCTTTGTCTCAGGTCTCTCTCCAGCCTAGTTTGCTGTCTGTTTCCACTTCTCTTTTCTTAAGTGCCTTCCAATGCACAATGCAAACTACAGGTAGTGCTGCAGGGCCCACACCCTTTTACTTGCCGTACAGAGCAGCTCTGGAGCTGTTACAGTGCCCAGCTGCTGCAAGAAATCAGCTTGAATGCTTCAGGGGCTGGGGCATAGCAAACATGAGCCCCACACCGAAGGAGGGTGGGGGTGTTTAATGTGAACTAAGGGTCATCCAAGCGCCGCAAAAGGCCGCCATGCCCTGCATACCCCTTTTCTCTTTTCATATGCAGATGAGGGTTCCAGCCAACTTTGGCCCACTGCTTGGATGACATCACCGTATGCAAATCCGTCTTCTGCAGAACTTCCCCCAGGAATGCTTGTACTAGTTGTTGCATTTGGTTTGTTGTTTGGGGGTGCTTCAGTATTAGGCAGCCTTCTGCCCTCCCATGTTCATCTGAAAATATGTGTTCTCCCTGCAGTTGTTGTCCCCAGATGGGAGTTCCCTTGTGCTGCCTCAGTTGAATCTCCTTTACTTGACAGAGATGTGCCTGAGCAGCGGCCCTCCCCAGCCCTATCCCAAATCATACTTATTTTGCATAGGAGATACCATTTTCATGAAGATTGTTCTCCGAGGGTGAGGTTCATTCATTGCATTTTGGGTATGCTGACCCCTGTGATTTCCCCAAATGTGGGAAACTCGACTGCATTATTTGTGGTAGTGGGGGACTGTGTTTGTGCTTTCCTCTGGTCAGCTCTGGTAAAAATCAGATTTCTTTATATCAGATCTTCCTCTAGCCTTGTTCTTCTTTCGAGAGTTCCCTTGTGCTGCCTCAGTTGGATCTCTTTCACTTGAGAGGGGGGTGCCCGAGCAGTGACCCTCCCCAGCTCTAGCCCAACTCCTACTTACCTGCCAGGTGAGATACTATGATCATGAAGGTGCTTCTCCCAGGGCAAGGCTCACCCATTGCACTCTGGTTGTGCTGCCCCTGCGATTTCCCCAAATGTGGGAAACTTGACTGCATAATTTGTGTTTCCCTTGGTCATCTCTCGTATAATTCAGATCTCTTTGTCTCAGGTCTCTCTCCAGCCTAGTTTGCTGTCTGTTTCCACTTCTCTTTTCTTGAGCCGCTCCCTTCTATGCCCTTGCGCACTATCCTGACTTCTCCCGTCTGCTTACTTCGTGCCTTCCAACGCACAATGCAAACTACAGGTAGTGCTGCAGGGCCCACACCCTTTTACTTGCCTTACAGAGCAGCTCTGGAGCAATTACAGTGCCCAGCTGCTGCAAGAAATCAGCTTGAATGCTTCAGGGGCTGGGGCATAGCCAACATGAGCCCCACACCGAAGGAGGGTGGAGGTGTGTAATGCGAACTAGGGGTCATCCAAGCGCCGCAAAAGGCCGCCATGCCCTGCACGCCCCTTTTCTCTTTTCATATGCAGACGAGGGTTGAAGCCAACTTTGACCCACTGCTTGGATGGCATCACCATATGCAAATCCATCTGCTGCAGGCCTTCCCCCAGGAATGCTTGCACTAGTTGTTGCATTTGGTTTGTTGTTTGGGGGTGCTTCAGTATTAGGCAGCCTTCTGCCCTCCCATGTTCATCTGAAAATATGTGTTCTCCCTGCAGTTGTTGTCCCCAGATGAGAGTTCCCTTGTGCTGCCTCAGTTGAATCTCCTTTACTTGACAGAGATGTGCCTGAGCAGCGGCCCTCCCCAGCCCTATCCCAAATCATACTTATTTTGCATAGGAGAGACCATGGTCTTGAAGATTGTTCTCCCAAGGTGAGGTTCATTCATGGCATTCTGGGTATGCTGACCCCTGTGATTTCCCCAAATGTGGGAAACTCAACTGCATTATTTGTGGTAGTGGGGGACTGTGTTTGTGCTTTCCTCTGGTCAGCTCTGGTAAAAGTCAGATTTCTTTGTTTCAGATCTTCCTCTAGCCTTGTTCTTCTTTCGAGAGTTCCCTTGTGCTGCCTCAGTTGGATCTCCTTCACTTGACAGGGGGGTGCCCGTGCAGCGACTCTCCCCAGCTCTAGCCCAACTTCTACTTACCTGCCAGGTGAGATGCTATAATCATGAAGGTGCTTCTCCCAGGGCAAGGCTCACCCATTGCACTCTGGATGTGCTGCCCCTGCGATTTCCCCAAATGTGGGAAACTTGACTGCATAATTTGTGTTTCCCCTGGTCGGCTCTGGTATAATTCAGATCTCTTTGTCTCAGGTCTCTCTCCAGCCTAGTTTGCTGTCTGTTTCCACTTCTCTTTTCTTAAGCCGCTCCATTCTATGGCCTTGCGCACTATCCTTACTTCTCCCGTCTGCTTACTTTGTGCCTTCCAATGCACAATGCAAACTACAGGTAGTGCTGCAGGGCCCACACCCTTTTACTTGCCGTACAGAGCAGCTCTGGAGCAGTTACAGTGCCCAGCTAATGCAAGAAATCAGCTTGAATGCTTCAGGGGCTGGGGCATAGCCAACATGAGCCCCACACCGAAGGAGGGTGGAGGTGTTTAATGCGAACTAGGGGTCATCCAAGCGCCGCAAAAGGCCGCCATGCCCTGCACGCCCCTTTTCTCTTTTCATATAAAGACGAGGGTTGAAGCCAACTTTGACCCACTGCTTTGGATGACATCACCATATGCAAATCCATCTGCTGCAGGCCTTCCCCCAGGAATGCTTGCACTAGTTGTTGCATTTGGTTTGTTGTTTGGGGGTGCTTCAGTATTAGGCAGCCTTCTGCCCTCCCATGTTCATCTGAAAATATGTGTTCTCCCTGCAGTTGTTGTCCCCAGATGAGAGTTCCTTTATGCTGCCTCAGTTGAATCTCCTTTACTTGACAGAGATGTGCCTGAGCAGCGGCCCTCCCCAGCCCTATCCCAAATCATACGTATTTTGCATAGGAGAGACCATGGTCATGAAGATTATTCTCCCAGTATGAGGTTCATTCATTGCATTCTGGGTATGCTGACCCCTGTGATTTCCCCAAATGTGGGAAACTCGACAGCATTATTTGTGGTAGTGGGGGACTGTGTTTGTGTTTTCCTCTGGTCAGCTCTGGTAAAAGTCAGATTTCTTTGTCTCAGATCTTCCTCTAGCCTTGTTCTTCTTTCGAGAATTCCCTTGTGCTGCCTCAGTTGGATCTCCTTCACTTGACAGGGGGGGTACCCGAGCAGCGACCCTCCCCAGCTCTAGCCCAACTCCTACTTACCTGCCAGGTGAGATACTATGATCACGTAGGTGCTTCTCCCAGGGCAAGGCTCACCCATTGCACTCTGGGTGTGCTGCTCCTGCGATTTCCCCAAATGTGGGAAACTTGACTGCATAATTTGTGTTTCCCCTGGTCGGCTCTCGTATAATTCAGATCTCTTTGTCTCAGGTCTCTCTCCAGCCTAGTTTGCTGTCTGTTTCCACTTCTCTTTTCTTAAGTGCCTTCCAATGCACAATGCAAACTACAGGTAGTGCTGCAGGGCCCACACCCTTTTACTTGCCTTACAGAGCAGCTCTGGAGCTGTTACAGTGCCAAGCTGCTGCAAGAAATCAGCTTGAATGCTTCAGGGGCTGGGGCATGGCCAACATGAGCCCCACACCGAAGGAGGGTGGGGGTGTTTAATGCGAACTAAGGGTCATCCAAGCGCCGCAAAAGGCCGCCATGCCCTGCATACCCCTTTTCTCTTTTCATATGCAGATGAGGGTTCCAGCCAACTTTGGCCCACTGCTTGGATGACATCACCGTATGCAAATCCGTCTTCTGCAGACCTTCCCCCAGGAATGCTTGTACTAGTTGTTGCATTTGGTTTGTTGTTTGGGCGTGCTTCAGTATTAGGCAGCCTTCTGCCCTCCCATGTTCATCTGAAAATATGTGTTCTCCCTGCAGTTGTTGTCCCCAGATGAGAGTTCCCTTGTGCTGCCTCAGTTGAATCTCCTTTACTTGACAGAGATGTGCCTGAGCAGCGGCCCTCCCCAGCCCTATCCCAAATCATACTTATTTTGCATAGGAGATACCATGGTCATAAAGACTGTTCTCCCAGGATGAGGTTCATTCATTGCATTCTGGGTATGCTGACCCCTGTGATTTCCCCAAATGTGGGAAACTCAACTGCATTATTTGTGGTAGTGGGGGACTGTTTTTGTGTTTTCCTCTGGTCAGCTCTGGTAAAAGTCAGATTTCTTTGTCTCAGATCTTCCTCTAGCCTTGTTCTTCTTTCGAGAGTTCCATTGTGCTGCCTCAGTTTGATCTCCTTCACTTGACAGGGGGGTACCCGAGTAGCGACCCTCCCCAGCTCTAGCCCAACTCCTACATACCTGCCAGGTGAGATACTATGATCATGAAGGTGCTTCTCCCAGGGCAAGGCTCACCCATTGCACTCTGGGTGTGCTGCTCCTGCGATTTCTCCAAATGTGGGAAACTTGACTGCATAATTTGTGTTTCCCCTGGTCGGCGCTTGTATAATTCAGATCTCTTTGTCTCAGGTCTCTCTCCAGCCTAGTTTGCTGTCTGTTTCCACTTCTCTTTTCTTGAGCCCCTGCCGTCTATGCCCTTGTGCACTCTCCTGACTTCTCCTGTCTGCTTACTTTGTGCCTTCCAACGCACAATGCGAACTACAGGTAGTGCTGCAGGGCCCACACCCTTTTACTTGCCTTACAGAGCAGCTCTGGAGCTGTTACAGTGCCCAGCTGCTGCAAGAAATCAGCTTGAATACTTCAGGGGCTGGGGCATAGCCAACATGAGCCCCACACCGAAGGAGAATGGAGGTGTTTAATGCGAACTAGGGGTCATCCAAGCACCGCAAAAGGCCGCCATGCCCTGCATAACCCTTTTTTCTTTGCATATGCAGATGAGGGTTCCAGCCAACTTTGGCCCACTGCTTGGATGACATCACCGTATGCAAATCCGTCTTCTGCAGACCTTCTCCCAGGAATGCTTTTACTAGTTGTTGCATTTGGTTTGTTGTTTGGGGGTGCTTCAGTATTAGGCAGCCTTCTGCCCTCCCATGTTCATCTGAAAATATGTGTTCTCCCTGCAGTTGTTGTCCCCAGATGAGAGTTCCCTTGTGCTGCCTCAGTTGAATCTCCTTTACTTGACAGAGATGTGCCTGAGCAGCGGCCCTCCCCAGCCCTATCCCAAATCATACTTATTTTGCATAGGAGATACCATGGTCATGAAGATTGTTCTCCCAGGGTTAGGTTCATTCATTGCATTCTGGGTATGCTGACCCCTGTGATTTCCCCAAATGTGAGAAACTCAACTGCATTATTTGTGGTAGTGGGGGACTGTGTTTGTGCTTTCCTCTGGTCAGCTCTGGTAAAAGTCAGATTTCTTTGTCTCAGATCTTCCTCTAGCCTTGTTCTTCTTTCGAGAGTTCCCTTGTGTTGCCTCAGTTGGATCTCCTTCACTTGACAGGGGGGTGCCCGAGCAGCGACCCTCCCCAGCTCTAGCCCAACTCCTACTTACCTGCCAGGTGAGATACTATGATCATGTAGGTGCTTCTCCCAGGGCAAGGCTCACCCATTGCACTCTGGGTGTGCTGCCCCTGCGATTTCCCCAAATGTGGGAAACTTGACTGCATAATTTGTGTTTCCCCTGGTCGGCTCTCATATAATTCAGATCTCTTTGTCTCAGGTCTCTCTCCAGCCTAGTTTGCTGTCTGTTTCCACTTCTCTTTTCTTCAGCCGCTCCCTTCTATACCCTTGTGCACTATCCTGACTTCTCCTCCCGTCTGCTTACTTTGTGCCTTCCAATGCACATTGCAAACTACAGGTAGTGCTGCAGGGCCCACACCCTTTTACTTGCCTTACAGAGCAGCTCTGGAGCTGTTACAGTGCCCAGCTCCTGCAAGAAATCAGCTTGAATGCTTCAGGGGCTGGGGCATAGCCAACATGAGCCCCACACCGAAGGAGGGTGGAGGTGTTTAATGCAAGCAAGGGGTCAGACAAGCGCCGCAAAAGGCCACCATGCCCTGCACGCCCCTTTTCTGTTTTCATATGCAGACGAGGGTTGAAGCCAACTTTGACCCACTGCTTGGATGACATCACCATATGCAAATCCATCTGCGGCAGGCCTTCCCCCAGGAATGCTTGCACTAGTTGTTGCATTTGGTTTGTTGTTTGGGGGTGCTTCAGTATTAGGCAGCCTTCTGCCCTCCCATGTTCATCTGAAAATATGTGTTCTCCCTGCAGTTGTTGTCCCCAGATGAGAGTTCCCTTGTGCTGCCTCAGTTGAATCTCCTTAACTTGACAGAGATGTGCCTGAGCAGCGGCCCTCCCCAGCTCTATCCCAAATCATACTTATTTTGCATAGGAGATACCATGGTCATGAAGATTATTCTCCCAGGGTGAGGTTCATTCATTGCATTCTGGGTATGCTGACCCCTGTGATTTCCCCAAATGTGGGAAACTTGACTGCTTTATTTGTGGTAGTGGGGGACTGTGTTTGTGTTTTCCTCTGGTCAGCTCTGGTAAAAGTCAGATTTCTTTGTTTCAGATCTTCCTCTAGCCTTGTTCTTCTTTCGAGAGTTCCCTTGTGCTGCCTCAGTTGGATCTCCTTCACTTGACAGGGGGGTGCCCGAGCAGAGACCCTCCCCAGCTCTAGCCCAACTCCTACTTACCTGCCAGGTGAGATACTATGATCATGAAGGTGCTTCTCCCAGGGCAAGGCTCACCCATTGCACTCTGGGTGTGCTGCCCCTGCGATTTCCCCAAATGTGGGAAACTTGACTGCATAATTTGTGTTTCCCCTGGTCGGCTCTCGTATAATTCAGATCTCTTTGTCTCAGGTCTCTCTCCAGCCTAGTTTGCTGTCTGTTTCCACTTCTCTTTTCTTGAGCCGCTCCCTTCTATGCCCTTGCGCACTATCCTGACTTCTCCTCCTGTCTGCTTACTTTGTGCCTTCCAACGCACAATGCGAACTACAGGTAGTGCTGCAGGGCCCACACCCTTTTACTTGCCTTACAGAGCAGCTCTGGAGCTGTTACAGTGCCCAGCTGCTGCAAGAAATCAGCTTGAATGCTTCAGGGGCTGGGGCATAGCCAACATGAGCCCCACACCAAAGGAGGTTGGAGGTGTTTAATGCAAACTAGGGGTCAGCCAAGCGCCGCAAAAGGCCACCATGCCCTGCACGCCCCTTTTCTCTTTTCATATGCAGACGAGGGTTGAAGCCAACTTTGACCCACTGCTTGGATGACATCACCATATGCAAATCCATCTGCGGCAGGCCTTCCCCCAGGAATGCTTGCACTAGTTGTTGCATTTGGTTTGTTGTTTGGGGGTGCTTCAGTATTAGGCAGCCTTCTGCCCTCCCATGTTCATCTGAAAATATATGTTCTCCCTGCAGTTGTTGTCCCCAGATGAGAGTTCCCTTGTGCTGCCTCAGTTGAATCTCCTTTACTTGATAGAGATGTGCATGAGCAGCGGCCCTCCCCAGCCCTATTCCAAATCATACTTATTTTGCATAGGAGATACCATGGTCATGAAGATTTTTCTCCCAGGGTGAGGTTCATTCATTGCATTTTGGGTATGCTGACCCCTGTGATTTCCCCAAATGTGGGAAACTTGACTGCATTATTTGTGGTAGTGGGAGGCTGTGTTTGTGATTTCTTCTGGTCAGCTCTGGTAAAAGTCAGATTTCTTTGTCTCAGATTTTCCTTTAGCCTTGTTCTTCTTTCGAGAGTTCCCTTGTGCTGCCTCAGTTGGATCTCCTTCACTTTACAGGGGGGTACCCGAGCAGCAACCCTCCCCAGCTCTAGACCAACTCCTACTTACCTGCCAGGTGAGATACTATGATCATGAAGGTGCTTCTCCCAGGGCAAGGCTCACTCATTGTACTCTGGGTGTGCTGCTCCTGCGATTTCCCCAAATGTGGGAAACTTGACTGCATAATTTGTGTTTCCCCTGGTCGGCTCTCGTATAATTCAGATCTCTTTGTCTCAGGTCTCTCTCCAGCCTAGTTTGCTGTCTGTTTCCACTTCTCTTTTCTTCAGCCGCTTCCTTCTATACCCTTGTGCACTATCCTGACTTCTCCTCCCGTCTGCTTACTTTGTGCCTTCCAATGCACAATGCAAACTACAGGTAGTGCTGCAGGGCCCACACCCTTTTACTTGCCTTACAGAGCAGCTCTGGAGCTGTTACAGTGCCCAGCTGCTGTAAGAAATAAGCTTGAATGCTTCAGAGGCTGGGGCATTGTCAACATGAGCCCCACACCAAAGGAGGGTGGAGGTGTTTAATGCGAACTAGGGGTCATCCAAGCGCCGCAAAAGGCCGCCATGCCCTGCACGCCCCTTTTCTCTTTTCATATGCAGACGAGGGTTGAAGCCAACTTTGACCCACTGCTTGGATGACATCACCATATGCAAATCCGTCTTCTGCAGAACTTCCCCCAGGAATGCTTGTACTAGTTGTTGCATTTGGTTTGTTGTTTGGGGGTGCTTCAGTATTAGGCAGCCTTCTGCCCTCCCATGTTCATCTGAAAATATGTGTTCTCCCTGCAGTTGTTGTCCCCAGATGAGAGTTCCCTTGTGCTGCCTCAGTTGAATCTCCTTTACTTGACAGAGATGTGCATGAGCAGCGGCCCTCCCCAGCCCTATTCCAAATCATACTTATTTTGCATAGGAGATACCATGGTCATGAAGATTGTTCTCCCAGGGTGAGGTTCATTCATTGCATTCTGGGTATGCTGACCTCTGTGATTTCCCCAAATGTGGGAAACGCGACTGCTTTATTTGTGGTAGTGGGGGACTGTGTTTGTGTTTTCCTCTGGTCAGCTCTGGTAAAAGTCAGATTTCTTTGTTTCAGATCTTCCTCTAGCCTTGTTCTTCTTTCGAGAGTTCCCTTGTGCTGCCTCAGTTGGATCTCCTTCACTTGACAGGGGGGTGCCCGAGCAGCGACCCTCCCCAGCTCTAGCCCAACTCCTACTTACCTGCCAGGTGAGATACTATGATCATGAAGGTGCTTCTCCCAGGGCAAGGCCCACCATTGCACTCTGGGTGTGCTGCCCCTGCGATTTCCCGAAATGTGGGAAACTTGACTGCATAATTTGTGTTTCCCCTGGTCGGCTCTCGTATAATTTAGATCTCTTTGTCTCAGGTCTCTCTCCAGCCTAGTTTGCTGTCTGTTTCCACTTCTTTTTTCTTGAGCCCCTCCCATCTATACCCTTGTGCACTATCCTGACTTCTCCTCCCGTCTGCTTACTTTGTGCCTTCCAATGCACAATGCAAACTACAGGTAGTGCTGCAGGGCCCACACCCTTTTACTTGCCTTACAGAGCAGCTCTGGAGCTGTTACAGTGCCCAGCTGCTGCAAGAAATCAGCTTGAATGCTTCAGGGGCTGGGGCATAGCCAACATGAGCCCCACACCGAAGGAGGGTGGAGGTGTTTAATGCAAACTAGGGGTCAGCCAAGCGCCGCAAAAGGCCACCATGCCCTGCACGCCCCTTTTCTCTTTTCATATGCAGACGAGGGTTGAAGCCAACTTTGACCCACTGCTTGGATGACATCACCATATGCAAATCCATCTGCGGCAGGCCTTCCCCCAGGAATGCTTGCACTAGTTGTTGCATTTGGTTTGTTGTTTGGGGGTGCTTCAGTATTAGGCAGCCTTCTGCCCTCCATGTTCATCTGAAAATATGTGTTCTCCCTGCAGTTGTTATCCCCAGATGAGAGTTCCCTTGTGCTGCCTCAGTTGAATCTCCTTTACTTGACAGAGATGTGCCTGAGCAGCGGCCCTCCCCAGCTCTATCCCAAATCATACTTATTTTGCATAGGAGATACCATGGTCATGAAGATTATTCTCCCAGGGTGAGGTTCATTCATTGCATTCTGGGTATGCTGACCCCTGTGATTTCCCCAAATGTGGGAAACTCGACTGCTTTATTTGTGGTAGTGGGGGACTGTGTTTGTGTTTTCCTCTGGTCAGCTCTGGTAAAAGTCAGATTTCTTTGTTTCAGATCTTCCTCTAGCCTTGTTCTTCTTTCGAGAGTTCCCTTGTGCTGCCTCAGTTGGATCTCCTTCACTTGACAGGGGGGTGCCCGAGCAGCGACCCTCCCCAGCTCTAGCCCAACTCCTACTTACCTGCCAGGTGAGATACTATGATCATGAAGGTGCTTCTCCCAGGGCAAGGCTCACCCATTGCACTCTGGGTGTGCTGCCCCTGCGATTTCCCCAAATGTGGGAAACTTGACTGCATAATTTGTGTTTCCCCTGGTCGGCTCTCGTATAATTCAGATCTCTTTGTCTCAGGTCTCTCTCCAGCCTAGTTTGCTGTCTGTTTCCACTTCTCTTTTCTTTAGCCGCTCCCTTCTATACCCTTGTGCACTATCCTGACTTCTCCTCCCGTCTGCTTACTTTGTGCCTTCCAATGCACAATGCAAACTACAGGTAGTGCTGCAGGGCCCACACCCTTTTACTTGCCTTACAGAGCAGCTCTGGAGCTGTTACAGTGCCCAGCTGCTGCAAGAAATCAGCTTGAATGCTTCAGGGGATGGGGCATGGCCAACATGAGCCCCACACCAAAGGAGGGTGGAGGAGTTTAATGCGAACTAGGGGTCATCCAAGCACCGCAAAAGGCCGCCAAGCCCTGCACGCCCCTTTTCTCTTTTCATATGCAGATGAGGGTTGAAGCCAACTTTGACCCACTGCTTGGATGACATCACCGTATGCAAATCCGTCTTCTGCAGAACTTCCCCCAGGAATGCTTGCACTAGTTGTTGCATTTGGTTTGTTGTTTGGGGGTGCTTCAGTATTAGGCAGCCTTCTGCCCTCCCATGTTCATCTGAAAATATGTGTTCTCCCTGCAGTTGTTGTCCCCAGATGAGAGTTCCCTTGTGCTGCCTCAGTTGAATCTCCTTTACTTGACAGAGATGTGCCTGAGCAGCGGCCCTCCCCAGCCCTATTCCAAATCATACTTATTTTGCATAGGAGATACCATGGTCATGAAGATTGTTCTCCCAGGGTGAGGTTCATTCATTGCATTTTGGGTATGCTGACCCCTGTGATTTCCCCAAATGTGGGAAACTTGACTGCATTATTTTTGGTAGTGGGGGACTGTGTTTGTGCTTTCCTCTGGTCAGCTCTGGTAAAAGTCAGATTTCTTTGTCTCAGATTTTCCTCTAGCCTTGTTCTTCTTTCGAGAGTTCCCTTGTGCTGCCTCAGTTGGATCTCCTTCACTTTACAGGGGGGTACCCGAGCAGCGACCCTCCCCAGCTCTAGCCCAACTCCTACTTACCTGCCAGGTGAGATACTATGATCATGAAGGTGCTTCTCCCAGGGCAAGGCTCACCCATTGCACTCTGGGTGTGCTGCCCCTGCGATTTCCCCAAATGTGGGAAACTTGACTGCATAATTTGTGTTTCCCCTGGTCGGCTCTCGTATAATTCAGATCTCTTTGTCTCAGGTCTCTCTCCAGCCTAGTTTGCTGTCTGTTTCCACTTCTCTTTTCTTGAGCCGCTCCCTTCTATGCCCTTGCGCACTATCCTGACTTATCCTCCTGTCTGCTTACTTTGTGCCTTCAAACGCACAATGCGAACTACAGGTAGTGCTGCAGGGCCCACACCCTTTTACTTGCCTTACAGAGCAGCTCTGGAGCTGTTACAGTGCCCAGCTGCTGCAAGAAATCAGCTTGAATGCTTCAGGGGCTGGGGCAGAGCCAACATGAGCCCCACACAAAAGGAGGGTGGGGGTGTTTAATGCGAACTAAGGGTCATCCAAGCACCGCAAAAGGCCGCCATGCCCTGCATGCCCCTTTTCTCTTTTCATATGCAGATGAGGGTTCCAGACAACTTTGGCCCACTGCTTGGATGACATCACCGTATGCAAATCCGTCTTCTGCAGACCTTCCCCCAGGAATGCTTGTACTAGTTGTTGCATATGGTTTGATATTTGATGGTGCTTCAGTATTAGGCAGCCTTCCGCCCTCCCATGTTCATCTGAAAAGATGTGGTCTCCCTGCAGTTGTTGTCCCCAGACGAAAGTTCCCTTGTGCTTCCTCAGTTGAATCTCCTTAACTTGACGGGGGAGGGGCTGCCCGAGCAGCCACCCTCCCCAGCCCTATCCCAACTCATACTTATTTTGCATATGAGATCTCTTGATCATGAAGATTGTTCTCACAGGGTGAGGTTCATCCATTATATTTTAAAATAGGAAGGTACAAATTACATATTTGAATTGCATCTATGTGTTGGATTCAAATGTCCCCCCCCCCTTCCTTTCTCAATTGTGCCCGTCAGCAGCTATTCTAAGGTTGCTGCCAATGGGTGTGACACATTAATTTCTTCTGTGGGGTACACTGGACTCCACAAGGATTCACATTGGGGTGTAGAGTAGGATCTTGATCTGAGGCACCAACCGGCTCAAAGCTTTTGACTGTTCCCAAGAAGCTCAGTGCATTCTCCTCTATAACCCCGCTTCCATGAACAGGGAGCTCAGTTTGTAGTTGGTGCCTTCAGTAGCAGGCCACTTAACAGGGGCCTGCCTCAGGCAGCCTATTCTTAGCTATTAATTTTGACAAGAAAAGAAGAACTTGTTTTATGAGAATCTACAAGGGCTGCAGCAGGCTAGGTCTAATAGACATCTTTACTGCAGCTTCATCACTCCCAGCGGCGCTGTATACTCCCGTGCCCTGGTTGCTGGGTCACTGCAGCGGAGGCTCCGGTTTCTTCCTAAGGTCAGTCACACACACACCGCCCTTCCGGATCACGAGGCCGCTGATGAAGGGGAGCGTGGCCGTAGGGGGTGGACCGTGTGCGCACTGGCGTGGACACTGATTACTGGGCAGCCGCTCCACTAGCCACCAGGTACAGTTAAGGAGCACAGGTCTGGGGGTTTTTCTCCTATATTAAACCAATTTTGTACTGCCCGCAGCGCATTGTGATAGGTAATAGGGCCTGATTCAGGTTGGATTGCAATCACAATAAGCGATCCAACTGCAAAAATTGCTAAGAGCATACGCATGTGCCTGCATTTTCTGCGGCACCCCGCAGAGAATGCGATCGCCTCTGCCTGTCAATCGGGGCAGGGGGGGAGAGGGGGGTCAGCAACACTCCATTTCCAAGTCAGGGATGGAGCGGTGCGGGGGCAAGGCTTCAAAATGGGGTCTGCAATGGAGGAGACACAGGGGGCGTGGTCACAGCGGCTGTATTACATCACATTCAGCCGCTGTGATCACAAAAATGGTGGCGGCTTCCTGCGCGCACATACAGTCTGCACCAGCAGGAGGCTACACCATTTTTTATGATCACGCTGAACTGCAGTGCGACTGCAATTACAGCATGGTCAAGAAGGGAGGCGTCATGCTGGGTGGCCATTAGAGATGAGCGGGTTCGGTTCCTCGGAATCCGAACCCGCCCGAACTTCACCCTTTTTTGCACGGGTCCGAGCAGACTCGGATCCTCCCGCCTTGCTCGGTTATCCCGAGCGCGCTCGAACGTCATCATCCCGCTGTCGGATTCTCACGAGACTCGGATTCTATATAAGGAGCCGCGCGTCGCCGCCATTTTCACACGTGCATTGAGATTGATAGGGAGAGGACGTGGCTGGCGTCCTCTCCGTTTAGATTAGAAGATAGAGACGAGTGACATTTGATTTACTACTAATTTGGGGAGCAGTTGAACTTGTCAGGAGTACTCAGTAGTGCAGAGTTTTGCTGATAGTGACCACCAGTTTTATTATTTATAATCCGTTCTCTGCCTGAAAAAAAACGATACACATACCATATATGTGCTCAGCCTCAGTGTGCTGCATGATATATCATCTATGTATATCTGACTGTGCTGAGTGCTCACTGCTCACACAGCTTAATTGTGGGGGAGACTGGGGAGCAGTTATAGCAGGAGTACAGTGCACACTTTTGCTGCCAGTGTGACCACCAGTATATTGTCTGCCTGAAAAAGTTAAACACTCCTGTGGTGTTTTTTTTTTTTTATTCTATAAACGCATTCTGCTGACAGTGTCCAGCAGGTCGGTCATACATTATATTATATAAATATTTACCTGCAGTAGTGTTATATTTTTTTTTCATCTCTATCATCTTTATCATCTCTATATTAGCAGACGCAGTACGGTAGTCCACGGCTGTGGCTATCTCTGTGTCGTCAGTGCTCGTCCATAATTGTATACCTACCTACCTGTGGTGGTTTTTTTTTTTCTATCTTCTTCATACTAGTAGTTTAGGAGTCTGCTGACAGTGTCCACCAGGTCCATCATTATATTATATACCTACAGTAGTAATATATTTATTATATTATCTATACTAGCAGACGCAGTACGGTAGTCCACGGCTGTGGCTATCTCTGTGTCGTCAGTGCTCGTCCATAATTGTATACCTACCTGTGGTGGGGTGTTTTTTTTCTATCTTCTTCATACTAGTAGTTTAGGAGTCTGCTGACAGTGTCCACCAGGTCCGTCATTATATTATATACCTACAGTAGTAATATATTTAGTATATTATCTATACTAGCAGACGCAGTACGGTAGTCCACGGCTGTACCTACCTCTGTGTCGTCACTCGTCCATAATTGTATACCTAACTGTGGTGGGGTTTTTTTTTCTATCTTCTTCATACTAGTAGTTTAGGAGTCTGCTGACAGTGTCCACCAGGTCCGTCATTATATTATATACCTACAGTAGTAATATATTTAGTATATTATCTATACTAGCAGACGCAGTACTGTAGTCCACGGCTGTACCTACCTCTGTGTCGTCACTCGTCCATAATTGTATACCTACCTGTGGTGGGGTTTTTTTTTCTATCTTCTTCATACTAGTAGTTTAGCAGTCTGCTGACAGTGTCCACCAGGTCCGTCATTATATTATATACCTACAGTAGTAATATATTTAGTATATTATCTATGCTAGCAGACGCAGTACGGTAGGCCACGGCTGTGGCTATCTCTGTGTCGTCAGTGCTCGTCCATAATTGTATACCTACCTACCTGTGGTGGGTTTTTTTTTCTATCTTCTTCATACTAGTAGTTTAGGAGTCTGCTGACAGTGTCCACCAGGTCCGTCATTATATTATATACCTACAGTAGTAATATATTTAGTATATTATCTATACTAGCAGACGCAGTACGGTAGTCCACGGCTGTACCTACCTCTGTGTCGTCACTCGTCCATAATTGTATACCTACCTGTGGTGAAGTTTTTTTTCTATCTTCTTCATACTAGTAGTTTAGCAGTCTGCTGACAGTGTCCACCAGGTCCGTCATTACATTATATATACCTACAGTAGTTATATATATTTTTTTTTATATCATTAATTATCATCTCTATACTAGCAGACGCAGTACGGTAGGCCACGGCTGTGGCTATCTCTGTGTCGTCAGTGCTCGTCCATAATTGTATACCTACCTACCTGTGGTGGGGGTTTTTTTTCTATCTTCATCATACTAGTAGTTTAGCAGTCTGCTGACAGTGTCCACCAGGTCCGTCATTATATAATATATACCTACAGTAGTTATATATATATTTTTTTTATATCATTAATTATCATCTCTATACTAGCAGACGCAGTACGGTAGTCCACGGCTGTAGCTACCTCTGTGTCGTCAGTCACTCGTCATCCATAAGTATACTAGTATCCATCCATCTCCATTGTTTACCTGAGGTGCCATTTAGTTGTGCCTATTAAAATATGGAGAACAAAAATGTTGAGGTTCCAAAAATAGGGAAAGATCAAGATCCACTTCCACCTCGTGCTGAAGCTGCTGCCACTAGTCATGGCCGAGACGATGAAATTCCATCAACGTCGTCTGCCGAGGCCGATGCCCAATGTCATAGTACAGAGCATGTAAAATTCAAAACACAAAAGATCAGTAAAAAAAAGGACTCAAAAATCTAAATAAAAATCGTCGGAGGAGAAGCGTAAACTTGCCAATATGCCATTTACCACACGGAGTGGCAAGGAACGGCTGAGGCCCTGGCCTATGTTCATGGCTAGTGGTTCAGCTTCACATGAGGATGGAAGCACTCAGCCTCTCGCTAGAAAAATGAAAAGACTTAAGCTGGCAAAAGCACAGCAAAGAACTGTGCGTTCTTCAAAATCACAAATCCACAAGGAGAGTCCAATTGTGTCGGTTGCGATGCCTGACCTTCCCAACACTGGACGTGAAGAGCATGCACCTTCCACCATTTGCACACCCCCTGCAAGTGCTGGAAGGAGCACCCGCAGTCCAGTACCTGATAGTCAGATTGAAGATGTCAGTGTTGAAGTACACCAGGATGAGGAGGATATGGGTGTTGCTGGCGCTGGGGAGGTGAGGTGGTTTGTTTAAGTCAGGCACCCGGGGAGACACCTGTTGTCCGTGGGAGGAATATGGCCATTGACATGCCTGGTGAAAATACAAAAAAAAACTGCTCTTCGGTGTGGAAGTATTTCAACAGAAATGCGAACAACAGGTGTCAAGCCGTGTGTTGCCTTTGTCAAGCTGTAATAAGTAGGGGTAAGGACGTTAACCACCTCGGAACATCCTCCCTTATACGTCACCTGCAGCGCATTCATCATAAGTCAGTGACAAGTTCAAAAACTTTGGGCGACAGCGGAAGCAGTCCACTGACCAGTAAATCCCTTCCTCTTGTAACCAAGCTCACGCAAACCACCCCACCAACTCCCTCAGTGTCAATTTCCTCCTTCCCCAGGAATGCCAATAGTCCTGCAGGCCATGTCACTGGCAATTCTGACGAGTTCTCTCCTGCCTGGGATTCCTCCGATGCATCCTTGAGTGTAACGCCTACTGCTGCTGGCGCTGCTGTTGTTGCTGCTGGGAGTCGATGGTCATCCCAGAGGGGAAGTCGTAAGACCACTTTTACTACTTCCACCAAGCAATTGACTGTCCAACAGTCCTTTGCAAGGAAGATGAAATATCACAGCAGTCATCCTGCTGCAAAGCGGATAACTGAGGCCTTGGCATCCTGGGCGGTGAGAAACGTGGTTCCGGTATCCATCATTACTTCAGAGCTAACTATAGACTTGATTGAGGTACTGTGTCCCCGGTACCAAATACCATCTAGGTTCCATTTCTCTAGGCAGGCGATACCGAAAATGTACACAGACCTCAGAAAAAGACTCACCAGTGTCCTAAAAAATGCAGTTGTACCCAATGTCCACTTAACCACGGACATGTGGACAAATGGGGCAGGGCAGACTCAGGACTATATGACTGTGACAGCCCACTGGGTAGATGTATTGACTCCCGCCGCAAGAACAGCAGCGGCGGCACCAGTAGCAGCATCTCGCAAACGCCAACTCTTTCCTAGGCAGGCTACGCTTTGTATCACCGCTTTCCAGAATACGCACACAGCTGAAAACCTCTTACGGCAACTGAGGAAGATCATCGCAGAATGGCTTACCCCAATTGGACTCTCCTGTGGATTTGTGGCATCGGACAACGCCAGCAATATTGTGCGTGCATTATATCTGGGCAAATTCCAGCACGTCCCATGTTTTGCACATACCTTGAATTTGGTGGTGCAGAATTATTTAAAAAACGACAGGGGTGTGCAAGAGATGCTGTCGGTGGCCAGAAGAATTGCGGGACACTTTCGGCGTACAGGCACCACGTACAGAAGACTGGAGCAACACCAAAAACGCCTGAACCTGCCCTGCCATCATCTGAAGCAAGAAGTGGTAACGAGGTGGAATTCAACCCTCTATATGCTTCAGAGGATGGAGGAGCAGCAAAAGGCCATTCAAGCCTATACATCTGACCACGATATAGGAGGTGGAATGCACCTGTCTCAAGCGCAGTGGAGAATGATTTCAACGTTGTGCAAGGTTCTGCAACCTTTTGAACTTGCCACACGTGAAGTCAGTTCAGACACTGCCAGCCTGAGTCAGGTCATTCCCGTCATCAGGCTTTTGCAGAAGAAGCTGGAGACATTGAAGGAGGAGCTAAGACAGAGCGATTCCGCTAGGCATGTGGGACTTGTGGATGGAGCCCTTCATTCGCTTAACCAGGATTCACGGGTGGTCAATCTGTTGAAATCAGAGCACTACATTTTGGCCACCGTGCTCGATCCTAGATTTAAAACCTACGTTGTATCTCTCTTTCCGGCAGACACAAGTCTGCAGGGGTTCAAAGACCTGCTGGTGAGAAAATTATCAAGTCAAGCGGAACTTGATCGGTCAACAGCTCCTCCTTCACATTCTCCCGCAATTGGGGGTGCGAGGAAAAGGCTCAGAATTCCGAGCCCACCCGCTGGCGGTGATGCAGGGCAGTCTGGAGCGACTGCTGATGCTGACATCTGGTCCGGACTGAAGGACCTGCCAACGATTACGGACATGACGTCTACTGTCACTGCATATGATTCTCTCACCATTGAAAGAATGGTGGAGGATTATATGAGTGACCGCATCCAAGTAGGCACGTCAGACAGTCCGTACGTATACTGGCAGGAAAAAGAGGCAATTTGGAGGCCCTTGGACAAACTGGCTTTATTCTACCTAAGTTGCCCTCCCACAAGTAGTACTCCGAAAGAGTGTTTAGTGCCGCCGCTCACCTTGTCAGCAATCGGCGTACGAGGTTACTTCCAGAAAATGTGGAGAAGATGATGTTCATTAAAATGAATTATAATCAATTGCTCCGTGGAGACATTGACCAGCAGCAATTGCCTCCACAAAGTACACAGGGAGCTGAGATGGTAGATTCCAGTGGGGACGAATTGATAATCTGTGAGGAGGGGGATGTACACGGTGATGAATCGGAGGATGATGATGAGGTGGACATCTTGCCTCTGTAGAGCCAGTTTGTGCAAGGAGAGATTAATTGCTTCTTTTTTGGTGGGGGTCCAAACCAACCCGTCATTTCAGTCACAGTCGTGTGGCAGACCCTGTCACTGAAATGATGGGTTGGTTAAAGTGTGCATGTCCTGTTTATACAACATAAGGGTGGGTGGGAGTGCCCAAGGACAATTCCATCTTGCACCTCTTTTTTCTTTCATTTTTCTTTGCGTCATGTGCTGTTTGGGGAGTGTTTTTTGGAAGGGCCATCCTGCGTGACACTGCAGTGCCACTCCTAGATGGGCCAGGTGTTTGTGTCGGCCACTTGGGTCGCTGAGCTTAGTCACACAGCTACCTCATTGCGCCTCTTTTTTTCTTTGCGTCATGTGCTGTTTGGGGAGTGTTTTTTGGAAGGGCCATCCTGCGTGACACTGCAGTGACACTCCTAGATGGGCCAGGTGTTTGTGTCGGCCACTTGGGTCGCTGAGCTTAGTCACACAGCTACCTCATTGCGCCTCTTTTTTTCTTTGCGTCATGTGCTGTTTGGGGAGTGTTTTTTGGAAGGGCCATCCTGCGTGACACTGCAGTGCCACTCCTAGATGGGCCAGGTGTTTGTGTCGGCCACTTGGGTCGCTGAGCTTAGTCACACAGCTACCTCATTGCGCCTCTTTTTTTCTTTGCGTCATGTGCTGTTTGGGGAGTGTTTTTGGAAGGGCCATCCTGCGTGACACTGCAGTGCCACTCCTAGATGGGCCAGGTGTTTGTGTCGGCCACTTGGGTCGCTGAGCTTAGTCACACAGCTACCTCATTGCGCCTCTTTTTTTCTTTGCGTCATGTGCTGTTTGGGGAGTGTTTTTTGGAAGGGCCATCCTGCGTGACACTGCAGTGCCACTCCTAGATGGGCCAGGTGTTTGTGTCGGCCACTTGGGTCGCTGAGCTTAGTCACACAGCTACCTCATTGCGCCTCTTTTTTTCTTTGCGTCATGTGCTGTTTGGGGAGTGTTTTTTGGAAGGGCTATCCTGCGTGACACTGCAGTGCCACTCCTAGATGGGCCAGGTGTTTGTGTCGGCCACTTGGGTCGCTGAGCTTAGTCATCCAGCGACCTCGGTGCAAATTTTAGGACTAAAAATAATATTGTGAGGTGTAAGGTGTTAAGAATAGACTGAAAATGAGTGGAAATTATGGTTATTGAGGTTAATAATACTTTGGGATCAAAATGACTCCCAAATTCTATGAACAAGGGAAAATGTCATCATCCCGCTGTCGGATTCTCGCGAGATTCGGATTCCATATAAAGAGCTGCGCGTTGCCGCCATTTTTACTCGTGCATTGAAGAGAGAGCGGAGAGGACGTGGCTATGTTCTCTCAGTGGAAATCTCAATATCAGTGCTCAGTATCAGTGGATACTTATTGCTGCTCAGTAATACTAGTAGTGTGTCTCTCCTGCTCAGTGTCAGTTCTCAGTAGTATCCTCATCAGTGCTCAGTATCACTGCTCATTGTCTTGTGCTGCATTGTTGTGCTCAGCATACTACAGTACATTACTAATAGTCCAGTGCTGCATCTTGCTGCTCAGTGTCAGTTCTAGTATCCTCATCAGTGCTCACTATCACTGCTCATTGCATTGTGGTGTTCTGTATACTACAGTAACATAGTAATATAGTAACATATAGTAACATAGTTTTTGAGGTTGAATAGAGGCAAATTGCCCATCGTGTTCAACCTGTTTTAAGTTGTGATGATTCTACATACTTGCTTAATAATGTATTATGACTAGTTAGCTACTACAACTCATGTTACCCCCGGATTAACCATGTTGATATTTTAAGTATTATAAACTTGGATAGCTTTTTCATTCAGAAATGTATCCATTCCTTTTTTAAATCCAATTACAGAGTCCGCCATTACCACCTTCCCTGGCAGGGAATTCCACATCCTGATTGCCCTAACAGTGAAGATCATAGTATCTCACCTGGCAGGTAAGTAGGAGTTGGGCCAGAGCTGTGGAGGATTGCTGCTCGGGCACCCCCTGTGAAGTGAAGGAGATCCAACTGAGGCAGCACAAGGGAACTCTCGAAAGAAGAACAAGGCTAGAGGAAGATCTGAGACAAAGAAATCTGACTTTTACCAGAGCTGACCAGAGGAAAGCACAAACACAGTCCCCCACTACCACAAATAATGCAGTCGAGTTTCCCACATTTTGGAAATCACAGGGGTCAGCATACCCAGAATGCAATGAATGAACCTCACCCTGGGAGAACAATCTTCATGACCATGGTATCGCCTATGCAAAATAAGTATGATTTGGGATAGGGCTGGGGAGGGCCGCTGCTCAGGCACATCTCTGTCAAGTATAGGAGATTCAACTGAGGCAGCACAAGGGAACTCTCATCTGGGGACAACAACTGCAGGGAGAACACATATTTTCAGATGAACATGGGAGGGCAGAAGGCTGCCTAATACTGAAGCACCCCCAAACAAGAAACCAAATGCAACAACTAGTACAAGCATTCCTGGGGGAAGTTCTGCAGAAGACGGATTTGCATACGGTGATGTCATCCAAGCAGTGGGCCAAAGTTGGCTGGAACCCTCATCTGCATATGAAAAGAGAAAAGGGGCATGCAGGGCATGGCGGCCTTTTGCGGCGCTTGGATGACCCTTAGTTCGCATTAAACACCCCCACCCTCCTTCGGTGTGGGGCTCATGTTGACAATGCCCCAGCCCCTGAAGCATTCAAGCTGATTTCTTACAGCAGCTTGGCACTGTAACAGCTCCAGAGCTGCTCTGTAAGGCAAGTAAAAGGGTGTGTAGTTTGCATTGTGCATTGGAAGGCACAAAGTAAGCAGACAGGAGGAGAAGTCAGGATAGTGCACAAGGGTATAAAAGGGAGGGGCTCAAGAAAAAAGAAGTGGAAACAGACAGCAAACTAGGCTGGAGAGAGACCTGAGACAAAGAGATCTGAATTATACGAGAGCCGACCAGGGGAAACACAAATTATGCAGTCAAGTTTCCCACATTTGGGGAAATCGCAGGGGCAGCACACCCAGAGTGCAATGGGTAAGCCTTGCCCTGGAAGAAGCACCTTCATGATCATAGTATCTCACCTGGCAGGTAAGTAGGAGTTGGGCTTGAGCTGGGGAGGGTCGCTGCTCGGGCACCGCCCTGTCAACTGAAGGAGATCCAACTGAGGAAGCACAAGGGAACTCTCGAAAGAAGAACAAGGCTAGAGGAAGATCTGAAACAAAGAAATCTGACTTTTACCAGAGCTGACCAGAGGAAAACACAAACACAGTCCCCCACTACCACAAATAATGCAGTCGAGTTACCCACATTTGGGGAAATCACAGGGGTCAGCATACCCAAAATGCAATGAATGAACCTCACCCTGGGAGAACAATCTTCATGACCATGGTATCTCCTATGCAAAATAAGTATGATTTGGGATAGGGCTGGGGAGGGCCGCTGCTCAGGCACATCTCTGTCAAGTAAAGGAGATTCAACTGAGGCAGCACAAGGGAACTCTCATCTGGGGACAACAACTGCAGGGAGAACACATATTTTCAGATGAACATGGGAGGGCAGAAGGCTGCCTAATACTGAAGCACCCCCAAACAACAAACCAAATGCAACAACTAGTGCAAGCATTCCGGGGGGAAGGCCTGCAGCAGATGGATTTGCATATGGTGATGTCATCCAAGCAGTGGGTCAAAGTTGGCTTCAATCCTCATCTGCATATGAAAAGAGAAAAGGGGCGTGCAGGGTATGGCGGCCTTTTGCGGCGCTTGGATGACCCCTAGTTCGCATTAAACACCTCCACCCTCCTTTGGTGTGGGGCTCATGTTGACAATGCCCCAGCCTCTGAAGCATTCAAGCTTATTTCTTACAGCAGCTTGGCACTGAAACAGCTCCAGAGCTGCTCCGTAAGGCAAGTAAAAGGGTGTGGGCCCTGCAGCACTACCTGTAGTTTGCATTGTGCATTGGAAGGCACAAAGTAAGCAGACAGGAGGAGAAGTCAGGATAGTGCACAAGGGTTAGCTGAACACACTAACCGATTGCGCCACAGAGACACTTTGCAAAAAGTATATACTGACAAAGACTAATAAGCATTCATCTAGAACGTTTCCTAGAAAAACTTTAAAAAGTCAATAATCTGGAGAGTGTTTGTAAGATGTTTCTTCCAGCAACCAATGAAGAAACACATTGGTACTTTCGCATGATGAGTGAGTGCTTCAGGATCTCTTGCACTTACATGTGCAGCAGAGTACTGCAATGGAAGCATGCTGGGTCCATAACCCAGAGGTAGGCAGATTGAAACTATCCTTTGCTATATGCATTTTTTTGTTGTTCATTAAAGTAATCCAAAACTGGGATTGATATTTTAGCTTTTATTTTTACTTAAAGTACAATAACTTTTACCATTTTAATTTGTTTTAATAGTATATTGACAGTATTGTTTTCTTTCAAAAATCCACTTAATTTTCTTTACCCTATTATTAAAATGGTAATTGACAAAAACAAACTACATTGTCACCAGAAGGGCAATACAAAATGTACAAGTGATATATTAAAATCATCTTTCCAGCTTGAATTTCAATGATGCATTGGGGCAACGATTTTGTGAGAAACATCTTCACCCTTAAATAAAGATTTTCTTAATTCCTTACCTGTGTGCTAATTAGATATCACCTTGTTTTCACATTAAACAGACTTCCACATGAGAAAGCAGCAAGGATGCAGTGGCGTTAATGTTTCCTGGTGTCAACCTGTATTATTTCAGTAGATATTGAAATGAGGATGCATCTTGCTGCCTTTCCAATGAAGCAAGTTTAATTTAGTAATAGGTGAAAAACCATCCCTACAAATATGTTAATCAGATACTTGGCTTTGTGGACACTTTTCAGAGAACAAATTAGTTAGCATAAAAATAAAGCCAGAAAATGAAGAGCTGTTTAATCACTCAATTGGATTTTTCTGCCAACATTTTTCTTTTTCTCTGCAACCCACTGCTAAATTGTGCTTCCTAGCTGTTTTTATAAAATCACTGAATCAAATCTAACTCTGATTACATCAGAGAAGGCCAGGTACCCTACACCATAACAGGGGGTTTGAAATTTTGACTTGTCTACTTAAAGATCACCAAAATCTGATAACAAGGTCAATTAAGTCCCTGGGTGGGATTGAACCACCAACCTTTTGGTTAATAGCCTTACACACTAACTGATTGCGCCACCGCGACACTTTGCAAAAGTACATACTGACAAAGGCTAATAAGCATTCATCTAGAACGATTCCTAGAAACATTTTAAAAAGTCAATAATGTGGAGAGTTTTTGTATGATGTTTCTTCCATCAACCAATGAAGAAACACATTGGTACTTTCCCATGATGAGTGAGTGCTTCAGGATCTCTTGCACTTACATGTGCAGCAGAGTACTGTAATGGAAGCATGCTGGGTCCATAACCCAGAGGTAGGCAGATTGAAACTATCCTCTGCTATATGCATTTTTTTTTTGTTAATTAAAGTAATCCAAAACTGGGATTGATATTTTTGCTCTTTTATTTTTACTTAAAGTACAATAACTTTTACCATTTTAATTTGTTTTAATAGTATATTGACAGTATTGTTTTCTTTCAAAAATCCAATTAATTTTCTTTACCCGATTATTAAAATGGTAATTGACAAAAGCAAACTACATTGTCACCAGAAGAGCAATACAAAATGTACAAGTGATATATTAAAATCATCTTTCCAGCTTGAATTTCAATGATGCATTGGGGCAACGATTTTGTGAGAAACATCTTCACCCTTAAATAAAGATTTTCTTAATTCCTTACCTGTGTGCTAATTAGATATCACCTTGTTTTCACATTAAACAGACTTCCACATGAGAAAGCAGCAAGGATGCAGTGGCGTTAATGTTTCCTGGTGTCAACCTGTATTATTTCAGTAGATATTGAAATGAGGATGCATCTTGCTGCCTTTCCAATGAAGCAAGTTTAATTTAGTAATAGGTGAAAAACCATCCCTACAAAGATGTTAATCAGATACTTGGCTTTGTGGACACTTTTCAGAGAACAAATTTGTTAGCATAAAAATAAAGCCAGAAAATGAAGAGCTGTTTAATCAGTCAATTGGATTTTTTTGCCAGCATATTTCTTTTTCTCTGCAACCCACTGCTAAATTGTGCTTCCTAGCTGTTTTTATAAAATCACTGAATCAAATCTAACTCTGATTACATCAGAGAAGGCCAGGTACCCTACACCATAACAGGGGTTTGAAATTTTGACTTGTCTACTTAAAGATCACCAAAATCTGATAACAAGGTCAATTAAGTCCCTGGGTGGGATTGAACCACCAACCTTTTGGTTAATAGCCTTACACACTAACTGATTGCGCCACCGCGACACTTTGCAAAAGTACATACTGACAAAGGCTAATAAGCATTCATCTAGAACGATTCCTAGAAACATTTTAAAAAGTCAATAATGTGGAGAGTTTTTGTATGATGTTTCTTCCATCAACCAATGAAGAAACACATTGGTACTTTCCCATGATGAGTGAGTGCTTCAGGATCTCTTGCACTTACATGTGCAGCAGAGTACTGTAATGGAAGCATGCTGGGTCCATAACCCAGAGGTAGGCAGATTGAAACTATCCTCTGCTATATGCATTTTTTTTTGTTAATTAAAGTAATCCAAAACTGGGATTGATATTTTTGCTCTTTTATTTTTACTTAAAGTACAATAACTTTTACCATTTTAATTTGTTTTAATAGTATATTGACAGTATTGTTTTCTTTCAAAAATCCAATTAATTTTCTTTACCCGATTATTAAAATGGTAATTGACAAAAGCAAACTACATTGTCACCAGAAGAGCAATACAAAATGTACAAGTGATATATTAAAATCGTCTTTCCAGCTTGAATTTCAATGATGCATTGGGGCAACGATTTTGTGAGAAACATCTTCACCCTTAAATAAAGATTTTCTTAATTCCTTACCTGTGTGCTAATTAGATATCACCTTGTTTTCACATTAAACAGACTTCCACATGAGAAAGCAGCAAGGATGCAGTGGCGTTAATGTTTCCTGGTGTCAACCTGTATTATTTCAGTAGATATTGAAATGAGGATGCATCTTGCTGCCTTTCCAATGAAGCAAGTTTAATTTAGTAATAGGTGAAAAACCATCCCTACAAAGATGTTAATCAGATACTTGGCTTTGTGGACACTTTTCAGAGAACAAATTTGTTAGCATAAAAATAAAGCCAGAAAATGAAGAGCTGTTTAATCAGTCAATTGGATTTTTTTGCCAGCATATTTCTTTTTCTCTGCAACCCACTGCTAAATTGTGCTTCCTAGCTGTTTTTATAAAATCACTGAATCAAATCTAACTCTGATTACATCAGAGAAGGCCAGGTACCCTACACCATAACAGGGGTTTTCGAAATTTTGACTTGTCTACTTAAATATCACCAAAATCTGATCACAAGGTCAATTACGTCCCTGGGTGGGATTGAACCACCAACCTTTTGATTAATAGCTGAACACACTAACCGATTGCGCCACAGAGACACTTTGCAAAAAGTACATACTGACAAAGACTAATAAGCATTCATCTAGAACGTTTCCTAGAAAAACTTTAAAAAGTCAATAATCTGGAGAGTTTTTGTAAGATGTTTCTTCCAGCAACCAATGAAGAAACACATTGGTACTTTCGCATGATGAGTGAGTGCTTCAGGATCTCTTGCACTTACATGTGCAGCAGAGTACTGCACTGGAAGCATGCTGGGCCCATAACCAAGAGGTAGGCAGATTGAAACTATCCTTTGCTATATGCATTTTTTTTTTGTTCATTAAAGTAATCCAAAACTGGGATTGATATTTTAGCTTTTATTTTTACTTAAAGTACAATAACTTTTACCATTTTAATTTTTTTTAATAGTATATTGACAGTATTGTTTTCTTTCAAAAATCCAATTAATTTTCTTTACCCGATTATTAAAATGGTAATTGACAAAAACAAACTACATTGTCACCAGAAGAGCAATACAAAATGTACAAGTGATATATTAAAATCATCTTTTCAGCTTGAATTTCAATGATGCATTGGGGCAACGATTTTGTGAGAAACATCTTCACCCTTAAATAAAGATTTTCTTAATTCCTTACCTGTGTGCTAATTAGATATCACCTTGTTTTCACATTAAACAGACTTCCACATGAGAAAGCAGCAAGGATGCAGTGGCGTTAATGTTTCCTGGTGTCAACCTGTATTATTTCAGTAGATATTGAAATGAGGATGCATCTTGCTGCCTTTCCAATGAAGCAAGTTTAATTTAGTAATAGGTGAAAAACCATCACTACAAATATGTTAATCAGATACTTGGCTTTGTGGACACTTTTCAGAGAACAAATTAGTTAGCATAAAAATAAAGCCAGAAAATGAAGAGCTGTTTAATCATTCAATTGGATTTTTCTGCCAGCATATTTCTTTTTCTCTGCAACCCACTGCTAAATTGTGCTTCCTAGCTGTTTTTATAAAATCACTGAATCAAATCTAACTCTGATTACATCAGAGAAGGCCAGGTACCCTACACCATAAGAGGGGGTTTGCAATTTTGACTTGTCTACTTAAATATCACCAAAATCTGATCACAAGGTCAATTACGTCCCTGGGTGGGATTGAACCACCAACCTTTTGATTTATAGCTGAACACACTAACCGATTGCGCCACAGAGACACTTTGCGAAAAGTATATACTGACAAAGACTAATAAGCATTCATCTAGAACGTTTCCTAGAAAAACTTTAAAAAGTCAATAATCTGGAGAGTGTTTGTAAGATGTTTCTTCCAGCAACCAATGAAGAAACACATTGGTACTTTCGCATGATGAGTGAGTGCTTCAGGATCTCTTGCACTTACATGTGCAGCAGAGTACTGCAATGGAAGCATGCTGGGTCCATAACCCAGAGGTAGGCAGATTGAAACTATCCTTTGCTATATGCATTTTTTTTTGTTCATTAAAGTAATCCAAAACTGGGATTGATATTTTAGCTTTTATTTTTACTTAAAGTACAATAACTTTTACCATTTTAATTTGTTTTAATAGTATATTGACAGTATTGTTTTCTTTCAAAAATCCACTTAATTTTCTTTACCCTATTATTAAAATGGTAATTGACAAAAACAAACTACATTGTCACCAGAAGAGCAATACAAAATGTACAAGTGATATATTAAAATCATCTTTCCAGCTTGAATTTCAATGATGCATTGGGGCAACGATTTTGTGAGAAACATCTTCACCCTTAAATAAAGATTTTCTTAATTCCTTACCTGTGTGCTAATTAGATATCACCTTGTTTTCACATTAAACAGACTTCCACATGAGAAAGCAGCAAGGATGCAGTGGCGTTAATGTTTCCTGGTGTCAACCTGTATTATTTCAGTAGATATTGAAATGAGGATGCATCTTGCTGCCTTTCCAATGAAGCAAGTTTAATTTAGTAATAGGTGAAAAACCATCCCTACAAATATGTTAATCAGATACTTGGCTTCGTGGACACTTTTCAGAGAACAAATTAGTTAGCATAAAAATAAAGCCAGAAAATGAAGAGCTGTTTAATCACTCAATTGGATTTTTCTGCCAGCATTTTTCTTTTTCTCTGCAACCCACTGCTAAATTGTGCTTCCTAGCTGTTTTTATAAAATCACTGAATCAAATCTAACTCTGATTACATCAGAGAAGGCCAGGTACCCTACACCATAACAGGGGGTTTGAAATTTTGACTTGTCTACTTAAAGATCACCAAAATCTGATAACAAGGTCAATTAAGTCCCTGGGTGGGATTGAACCACCAACCTTTTGGTTAATAGCCTTACACACTAACTGATTGCGCCACCGCGACACTTTGCAAAAGTACATACTGACAAAGGCTAATAAGCATTCATCTAGAACGATTCCTAGAAACATTTTAAAAAGTCAATAATGTGGAGAGTTTTTGTATGATGTTTCTTCCATCAACCAATGAAGAAACACATTGGTACTTTCCCATGATGAGTGAGTGCTTCAGGATCTCTTGCACTTACATGTGCAGCAGAGTACTGTAATGGAAGCATGCTGGGTCCATAACCCAGAGGTAGGCAGATTGAAACTATCCTCTGCTATATGCATTTTTTTTTTTTGTTAATTAAAGTAATCCAAAACTGGGATTGATATTTTTGCTCTTTTATTTTTACTTAAAGTACAATAACTTTTACCATTTTAATTTGTTTTAATAGTATATTGAAAGTATTGTTTTCTTTCAAAAATCCAATTAATTTTCTTTACCCGATTATTAAAATGGTTATTGACAAAAGCAAACTACATTGTCACCAGAAGAGCAATACAAAATGTACAAGTGATATATTAAAATCATCTTTCCAGCTTGAATTTCAATGATGCATTGGGGCAACGATTTTGTGAGAAACATCTTCACCCTTAAATAAAGATTTTCTTAATTCCTTACCTGTGTGCTAATTAGATATCACCTTGTTTTCACATTAAACAGACTTCCACATGAGAAAGCAGCAAGGATGCAGTGGCGTTAATGTTTCCTGGTGTCAACCTGTATTATTTCAGTAGATATTGAAATGAGGATGCATCTTGCTGCCTTTCCAATGAAGCAAGTTTAATTTAGTAATAGGTGAAAAACCATCCCTACAAAGATGTTAATCAGATACTTGGCTTTGTGGACACTTTTCAGAGAACAAATTTGTTAGCATAAAAATAAAGCCAGAAAATGAAGAGCTGTTTAATCAGTCAATTGGATTTTTTTGCCAGCATATTTCTTTTTCTCTGCAACCCACTGCTAAATTGTGCTTCCTAGCTGTTTTTATAAAATCACTGAATCAAATCTAACTCTGATTACATCAGAGAAGGCCAGGTACCCTACACCATAACAGGGGTTTTCAAAATTTTGACTTGTCTACTTAAATATCACCAAAATCTGATCACAAGGTCAATTACATCCCTGGGTGGGATTGAACCACCAACCTTTTGATTAATAGCTGAACACACTAACCGATTGCGCCACAGAGACACTTTGCAAAAAGTACATACTGACAAAGACTAATAAGCATTCATCTAGAACGTTTCCTAGAAAAACTTTAAAAAGTCAATAATCTGGAGAGTTTTTGTAAGATGTTTCTTCCAGCAACCAATGAAGAAACACATTGGTACTTTCGCATGATGAGTGAGTGCTTCAGGATCTCTTGCACTTACATGTGCAGCAGAGTACTGCACTGGAAGCATGCTGGGCCCATAACCCAGAGGTAGGCAGATTGAAACTATCCTTTGCTATATGCATTTTTTTTTTGTTCATTAAAGTAATCCAAAACTGGGATTGATATTTTAGCTTTTGTTTTTACTTAAAGTACAATAACTTTTACCATTTTAATTTGTTTTAATAGTATATTGACAGTATTGTTTTCTTTCAAAAATCCAATTAATTTTCTTTACCCGATTATTAAAATGGTAATTGACAAAAGCAAACTACATTGTCACCAGAAGAGCAATACAAAATGTACAAGTGATATATTAAAATCATCTTTCCAGCTTGAATTTCAATGATGCATTGGGGCAACGATTTTGTGAGAAACATCTTCACCCTTAAATAAAGATTTTCTTAATTCCTTACCTGTGTGCTAATTAGATATCACCTTGTTTTCACATTAAACAGACTTCCACATGAGAAAGCAGCAAGGATGCAGTGGCGTTAATGTTTCCTGGTGTCAACCTGTATTATTTCAGTAGATATTGAAATGAGGATGCATCTTGCTGCCTTTCCAATGAAGCAAGTTTAATTTAGTAATAGGTGAAAAACCATCCCTACAAAGATGTTAATCAGATACTTGGCTTTGTGGACACTTTTCAGAGAACAAATTTGTTAGCATAAAAATAAAGCCAGAAAATGAAGAGCTGTTTAATCAGTCAATTGGATTTTTTTGCCAGCATATTTCTTTTTCTCTGCAACCCACTGCTAAATTGTGCTTCCTAGCTGTTTTTATAAAATCACTGAATCAAATCTAACTCTGATTACATCAGAGAAGGCCAGGTACCCTACACCATAACAGGGGTTTTCGAAATTTTGACTTGTCTACTTAAATATCACCAAAATCTGATCACAAGGTCAATTACGTCCCTGGGTGGGATTGAACCACCAACCTTTTGATTAATAGCTGAACACACTAACCGATTGCGCCACAGAGACACTTTGCAAAAAGTACATACTGACAAAGACTAATAAGCATTCATCTAGAACGTTTCCTAGAAAAACTTTAAAAAGTCAATAATCTGGAGAGTTTTTGTAAGATGTTTCTTCCAGCAACCAATGAAGAAACACATTGGTACTTTCGCATGATGAGTGAGTGCTTCAGGATCTCTTGCACTTACATGTGCAGCAGAGTACTGCACTGGAAGCATGCTGGGCCCATAACCCAGAGGTAGGCAGATTGAAACTATCCTTTGCTATATGCATTTTTTTTTGTTCATTAAAGTAATCCAAAACTGGGATTGATATTTTAGCTTTTATTTTTACTTAAAGTACAATAACTTTTACCATTTTAATTTGTTTTAATAGTATATTGACAGTATTGTTTTCTTTCAAAAATCCAATTAATTTTCTTTACCCGATTATTAAAATGGTAATTGACAAAAACAAACTACATTGTCACCAGAAGAGCAATACAAAATGTACAAGTGATATATTAAAATCATCTTTCCAGCTTGAATTTCAATGATGCATTGGGGCAACGATTTTGTGAGAAACATCTTCACCCTTAAATAAAGATTTTCTTAATTCCTTACCTGTGTGCTAATTAGATATCACCTTGTTTTCACATTAAACAGACTTCCACATGAGAAAGCAGCAAGGATGCAGTGGCGTTAATGTTTCCTGGTGTCAACCTGTATTATTTCAGTAGATATTGAAATGAGGATGCATCTTGCTGCCTTTCCAATGAAGCAAGTTTAATTTAGTAATAGGTGAAAAACCATCACTACAAATATGTTAATCAGATACTTGGCTTTGTGGACACTTTTCAGAGAACAAATTAGTTAGCATAAAAATAAAGCCAGAAAATGAAGAGCTGTTTAATCACTCAATTGGATTTTTCTGCCAGCATATTTCTTTTTCTCTGCAACCCACTGCTAAATTGTGCTTCCTAGCTGTTTTTATAAAATCACTGAATCAAATCTAACTCTGATTACATCAGAGAAGGCCAGGTACCCTACACCATAACAGGGGGTTTGAAATTTTGACTTGTCTACTTAAAGATCACCAAAATCTGATAACAAGGTCAATTAAGTCCCTGGGTGGGATTGAACCACCAACCTTTTGGTTAATAGCCTTACACACTAACTGATTGCGCCACAGCGACACTTTGCAAAACTATATACTGACAAAGGCTAATAAGCATTCATCTAGAACGATTCCTAGAAACATTTTAAAAAGTCAATAATGTGGAGAGTTTTTGTAAGATGTTTCTTCCATCAACCAATGAAGAAACACATTGGTACTTTCCCATGATGAGTGAGTGCTTCAGGATCTCTTGCACTTACATGTGCAGCAGAGTACTGTAATGGAAGCATGCTGGGTCCATAACCCAGAGGTAGGCAGATTGAAACTATCCTCTGCTATATGCATTTTTTTTGTTAATTAAAGTAATCCAAAACTGGGATTGATATTTTTGCTCTTTTATTTTTACTTAAAGTACAATAACTTTTACCATTTTAATTTGTTTTAATAGTATATTGACAGTATTGTTTTCTTTCAAAAATCCAATTAATTTTCTTTACCCGATTATTAAAATGGTAATTGACAAAAACAAACTACATTGTCACCAGAAGAGCAATACAAAATGTACAAGTGATATATTAAAATCATCTTTCCAGCTTGAATTTCAATGATGCATTGGGGCAACGATTTTGTGAGAAACATCTTCACCCTTAAATAAAGATTTTCTTAATTCCTTACCTGTGTGCTAATTAGATATCACCTTGTTTTCACATTAAACAGACTTCCACATGAGAAAACAGCAAAGATGCAGTGGCGTTAATGTTTCCTGGTGTCAACCTGTATTATTTCCGTAGATATTGAAATGAGGATGCATCTTGCTGCCTTTCCAATGAAGCAAGTTTAATTTAGTAATAGGTGAAAAACCATCCCTACAAAGATGTTAATCAGATACTTGGCTTTGTGGACACTTTTCAGAGAACAAATTTGTTATCATAAAAATAAAGCCAGAAAATGAAGAGCTGTTTAATCACTCAATTGGATTTTTCTGCCAGCATTTTTCTTTTTCTCTGCAACCCACTGCTAAATTGTGCTTCCTAGCTGATTTTTTATAAAATCACTTAATCAAATCTAACTCTGATTACATCAGAGAAGGCCAGGTACCCTACACCATAAGAGGGGGTTTGCAATTTTGACTTGTCTACTTAAATATCACCAAAATCTGATCACAAGGTCAATTACGTCCCTGGGTGGGATTGAACCACCAACCTTTTGATTAATAGCTGAACACACTAACCGATTGCGCCACAGAGACACTTTGCAAAGAGTACATACTGACAAAGACTAATAAGCATTCATCTAGAACGTTTCCTAGAAAAACTTTAAAAAGTCAATAATCTGGAGAGTTTTTGTAAGATGTTTCTTCCAGCAACCAATGAAGAAACACATTGGTACTTTCGCATGATGAGTGAGTGCTTCAGGATCTCTTGCACTTACATGTGCAGCAGAGTACTGCACTGGAAGCATGCTGGGCCCATAACCCAGAGGTAGGCAGATTGAAACTATCCTTTGCTATATGCATTTTTTTTTGTTCATTAAAGTAATCCAAAACTGGGATTGATATTTTAGCTTTTATTTTTACTTAAAGTACAATAACTTTTACCATTTTAATTTTTTTTAATAGTATATTGACAGTATTGTTTTCTTTCAAAAATCCAATTAATTTTCTTTACCCGATTATTAAAATGGTAATTGACAAAAACAAACTACATTGTCACCAGAAGAGCAATACAAAATGTACAAGTGATATATTAAAATCATCTTTCCAGCTTGAATTTCAATGATGCATTGGGGCAACGATTTTGTGAGAAACATCTTCACCCTTAAATAAAGATTTTCTTAATTCCTTACCTGTGTGCTAATTAGATATCACCTTGTTTTCACATTAAACAGACTTCCACATGAGAAAGCAGCAAGGATGCAGTGGCGTTAATGTTTCCTGGTGTCAACCTGTATTATTTCAGTAGATATTGAAATGAGGATGCATCTTCCTGCCTTTCCAATGAAGCAAGTTTAATTTAGTAATAGGTGAAAAACCATCACTACAAATATGTTAATCAGATACTTGGCTTTGTGGACACTTTTCAGAGAACAAATTAGTTAGCATAAAAATAAAGCCAGAAAATGAAGAGCTGTTTAATCACTCAATTGGATTTTTCTGCCAGCATATTTCTTTTTCTCTGCAACCCACTGCTAAATTGTGCTTCCTAGCTGTTTTTATAAAATCACTGAATCAAATCTAACTCTGATTACATCAGAGAAGGCCAGGTACCCTACACCATAAGAGGGGGTTTGCAATTTTGACTTGTCTACTTAAATATCACCAAAATCTGATCACAAGGTCAATTACGTCCCTGGGTGGGATTGAACCACCAACCTTTTGGTTAATAGCCTTACACACTAACTGATTGCGCCACCGCGACACTTTGCAAAAGTACATACTGACAAAGGCTAATAAGCATTCATCTAGAACGATTCCTAGAAACATTTTAAAAAGTCAATAATGTGGAGAGTTTTTGTATGATGTTTCTTCCATCAACCAATGAAGAAACACATTGGTACTTTCCCATGATGAGTGAGTGCTTCAGGATCTCTTGCACTTACATGTGCAGCAGAGTACTGTAATGGAAGCATGCTGGGTCCATAACCCAGAGGTAGGCAGATTGAAACTATCCTCTGCTATATGCATTTTTTTTTTGTTAATTAAAGTAATCCAAAACTGGGATTGATATTTTTGCTCTTTTATTTTTACTTAAAGTACAATAACTTTTACCATTTTAATTTGTTTTAATAGTATATTGACAGTATTGTTTTCTTTCAAAAATCCAATTAATTTTCTTTACCCGATTATTAAAATGGTAATTGACAAAAACAAACTACATTGTCACCAGAAGAGCAATACAAAATGTACAAGTGATATATTAAAATCATCTTTCCAGCTTGAATTTCAATGATGCATTGGGGCAACGATTTTGTGAGAAACATCTTCACCCTTAAATAAAGATTTTCTTAATTCCTTACCTGTGTGCTAATTAGATATCACCTTGTTTTCACATTAAACAGACTTCCACATGAGAAAGCAGCAAGGATGCAGTGGCGTTAATGTTTCCTGGTGTCAACCTGTATTATTTCCGTAGATATTGAAATGAGGATGCATCTTGCTGCCTTTCCAATGAAGCAAGTTTAATTTAGTAATAGGTGAAAAACCATCCCTACAAAGATGTTAATCAGATACTTGGCTTTGTGGACACTTTTCAGAGAACAAATTTGTTAGCATAAAAATAAAGCCAGAAAATGAAGAGCTGTTTAATCAGTCAATTGGATTTTTTTGCCAGCATATTTCTTTTTCTCTGCAACCCACTGCTAAATTGTGCTTCCTAGCTGTTTTTATAAAATCACTGAATCAAATCTAACTCTGATTACATCAGAGAAGGCCAGGTACCCTACACCATAACAGGGGTTTTCGAAATTTTGACTTGTCTACTTAAATATCACCAAAATCTGATCACAAGGTCAATTACGTCCCTGGGTGGGATTGAACCACCAACCTTTTGATTAAGAGCTGAACACACTAACCGATTGCGCCACAGAGACACTTTGCAAAAAGTACATACTGACAAAGACTAATAAGCATTCATCTAGAACGTTTCCTAGAAAAACTTTAAAAAGTCAATAATCTGGAGAGTTTTTGTAAGATGTTTCTTCCAGCAACCAATGAAGAAACACATTGGTACTTTCGCATGATGAGTGAGTGCTTCAGGATCTCTTGCACTTACATGTGCAGCAGAGTACTGCACTGGAAGCATGCTGGGCCCATAACCCAGAGGTAGGCAGATTGAAACTATCCTTTGCTATATGCATTTTTTTTTTGTTCATTAAAGTAATCCAAAACTGGGATTGATATTTTAGCTTTTATTTTTACTTAAAGTACAATAACTTTTACCATTTTAATTTGTTTTAATAGTATATTGACAGTATTGTTTTCTTTCAAAAATCCAATTAATTTTCTTTACCCGATTATTAAAATGGTAATTGACAAAAACAAACTACATTGTCACCAGAAGAGCAATACAAAATGTACAAGTGATATATTAAAATCATCTTTCCAGCTTGAATTTCAATGATGCATTGGGGCAACGATTTTGTGAGAAACATCTTCACCCTTAAATAAAGATTTTCTTAATTCCTTACCTGTGTGCTAATTAGATATCACCTTGTTTTCACATTAAACAGACTTCCACATGAGAAAGCAGCAAGGATGCAGTGGCGTTAATGTTTCCTGGTGTCAACCTGTATTATTTCAGTAGATATTGAAATGAGGATGCATCTTGCTGCCTTTCCAATGAAGCAAGTTTAATTTAGTAATAGGTGAAAAACCATCACTACAAATATGTTAATCAGATACTTGGCTTTGTGGACACTTTTCAGAGAACAAATTAGTTAGCATAAAAATAAAGCCAGAAAATGAAGAGCTGTTTAATCACTCAATTGGATTTTTCTGCCAGCATATTTCTTTTTCTCTGCAACCCACTGCTAAATTGTGCTTCCTAGCTGTTTTTATAAAATCACTGAATCAAATCTAACTCTGATTACATCAGAGAAGGCCAGGTACCCTACACCATAACAGGGGGTTTGAAATTTTGACTTGTCTACTTAAAGATCACCAAAATCTGATAACAAGGTCAATTAAGTCCCTGGGTGGGATTGAACCACCAACCTTTTGGTTAATAGCCTTACACACTAACTGATTGCGCCACAGCGACACTTTGCAAAACTATATACTGACAAAGGCTAATAAGCATTCATCTAGAACGATTCCTAGAAACATTTTAAAAAGTCAATAATGTGGAGAGTTTTTGTAAGATGTTTCTTCCATCAACCAATGAAGAAACACATTGGTACTTTCCCATGATGAGTGAGTGCTTCAGGATCTCTTGCACTTACATGTGCAGCAGAGTACTGTAATGGAAGCATGCTGGGTCCATAACCCAGAGGTAGGCAGATTGAAACTATCCTCTGCTATATGCATTTTTTTTGTTAATTAAAGTAATCCAAAACTGGGATTGATATTTTTGCTCTTTTATTTTTACTTAAAGTACAATAACTTTTACCATTTTAATTTGTTTTAATAGTATATTGACAGTATTGTTTTCTTTCAAAAATCCAATTAATTTTCTTTACCCGATTATTAAAATGGTAATTGACAAAAACAAACTACATTGTCACCAGAAGAGCAATACAAAATGTACAAGTGATATATTAAAATCATCTTTCCAGCTTGAATTTCAATGATGCATTGGGGCAACGATTTTGTGAGAAACATCTTCACCCTTAAATAAAGATTTTCTTAATTCCTTACCTGTGTGCTAATTAGATATCACCTTGTTTTCACATTAAACAGACTTCCACATGAGAAAACAGCAAAGATGCAGTGGCGTTAATGTTTCCTGGTGTCAACCTGTATTATTTCCGTAGATATTGAAATGAGGATGCATCTTGCTGCCTTTCCAATGAAGCAAGTTTAATTTAGTAATAGGTGAAAAACCATCCCTACAAAGATGTTAATCAGATACTTGGCTTTGTGGACACTTTTCAGAGAACAAATTTGTTATCATAAAAATAAAGCCAGAAAATGAAGAGCTGTTTAATCACTCAATTGGATTTTTCTGCCAGCATTTTTCTTTTTCTCTGCAACCCACTGCTAAATTGTGCTTCCTAGCTGATTTTTTATAAAATCACTTAATCAAATCTAACTCTGATTACATCAGAGAAGGCCAGGTACCCTACACCATAACAGGGGTTTTCGAAATTTTGACTTGTCTACTTAAATATCACCAAAATCTGATCACAAGGTCAATTACGTCCCTGGGTGGGATTGAACCACTAACCTTTTGACTAATAGCTGAACACACTAACCGATTGCGCCACAGAGACACTTTGCAAAAAGTCCATACTGACAAAGACTAATAAGCATTCATCTAGAACGTTTCCTAGAAAAACTTTAAAAAGTCAATAATCTGGAGAGTTTTTGTAAGATGTTTCTTCCAGCAACCAATGAAGAAACACATTGGTACTTTCCCATGATGAGTGAGTGCTTCAGGATCTCTTGCACTTACATGTGCAGCAGAGTACTGTAATGGAAGCATGCTGGGTCCATAACCCAGAGGTAGGCAGATTGAAACTATCCTCTGCTATATGCATTTTTTTTTGTTAATTAAAGTAATCCAAAACTGGGATTGATATTTTTGCTCTTTTATTTTTACTTAAAGTACAATAACTTTTACCATTTTAATTTGTTTTAATAGTATATTGACAGTATTGTTTTCTTTCAAAAATCCAATTAATTTTCTTTACCCGATTATTAAAATGGTAATTGACAAAAGCAAACTACATTGTCACCAGAAGAGCAATACAAAATGTACAAGTGATATATTAAAATCATCTTTCCAGCTTGAATTTCAATGATGCATTGGGGCAACGATTTTGTGAGAAACATCTTCACCCTTAAATAAAGATTTTCTTAATTCCTTACCTGTGTGCTAATTAGATATCACCTTGTTTTCACATTAAACAGACTTCCACATGAGAAAGCAGCAAGGATGCAGTGGCGTTAATGTTTCCTGGTGTCAACCTGTATTATTTCAGTAGATATTGAAATGAGGATGCATCTTGCTGCCTTTCCAATGAAGCAAGTTTAATTTAGTAATAGGTGAAAAACCATCCCTACAAAGATGTTAATCAGATACTTGGCTTTGTGGACACTTTTCAGAGAACAAATTTGTTAGCATAAAAATAAAGCCAGAAAATGAAGAGCTGTTTAATCAGTCAATTGGATTTTTTTGCCAGCATATTTCTTTTTCTCTGCAACCCACTGCTAAATTGTGCTTCCTAGCTGTTTTTATAAAATCACTGAATCAAATCTAACTCTGATTACATCAGAGAAGGCCAGGTACCCTACACCATAACAGGGGTTTTCGAAATTTTGACTTGTCTACTTAAATATCACCAAAATCTGATCACAAGGTCAATTACGTCCCTGGGTGGGATTGAACCACCAACCTTTTGATTAATAGCTGAACACACTAACCGATTGCGCCACAGAGACACTTTGCAAAAAGTATATACTGACAAAGACTAATAAGCATTCATCTAGAACGTTTCCTAGAAAAACTTTAAAAAGTCAATAATCTGGAGAGTGTTTGTAAGATGTTTCTTCCAGCAACCAATGAAGAAACACATTGGTACTTTCGCATGATGAGTGAGTGCTTCAGGATCTCTTGCACTTACATGTGCAGCAGAGTACTGCAATGGAAGCATGCTGGGTCCATAACCCAGAGGTAGGCAGATTGAAACTATCCTTTGCTATATGCATTTTTTTTTGTTCATTAAAGTAATCCAAAACTGGGATTGATATTTTAGCTTTTATTTTTACTTAAAGTACAATAACTTTTACCATTTTAATTTGTTTTAATAGTATATTGACAGTATTGTTTTCTTTCAAAAATCCACTTAATTTTCTTTACCCTATTATTAAAATGGTAATTGACAAAAACAAACTACATTGTCACCAGAAGAGCAATACAAAATGTACAAGTGATATATTAAAATCATCTTTCCAGCTTGAATTTCAATGATGCATTGGGGCAACGATTTTGTGAGAAACATCTTCACCCTTAAATAAAGATTTTCTTAATTCCTTACCTGTGTGCTAATTAGATATCACCTTGTTTTCACATTAAACAGACTTCCACATGAGAAAGCAGCAAGGATGCAGTGGCGTTAATGTTTCCTGGTGTCAACCTGTATTATTTCAGTAGATATTGAAATGAGGATGCATCTTGCTGCCTTTCCAATGAAGCAAGTTTAATTTAGTAATAGGTGAAAAACCATCCCTACAAATATGTTAATCAGATACTTGGCTTTGTGGACACTTTTCAGAGAACAAATTAGTTAGCATAAAAATAAAGCCAGAAAATGAAGAGCTGTTTAATCACTCAATTGGATTTTTCTGCAAGCATTTTTCTTTTTCTCTGCAACCCACTGCTAAATTGTGCTTCCTAGCTGTTTTTATAAAATCACTGAATCAAATCTAACTCTGATTACATCAGAGAAGGCCAGGTACCCTACACCATAACAGGGGGTTTGAAATTTTGACTTGTCTACTTAAAGATCAACAAAATCTGATAACAAGGTCAATTAAGTCCCTGGGTGGGATTGAACCACCAACCTTTTGGTTAATAGCCTTACACACTAACTGATTGCGCCACCGCGACACTTTGCAAAAGTACATACTGACAAAGGCTAATAAGCATTCATCTAGAACGATTCCTAGAAACATTTTAAAAAGTCAATAATGTGGAGAGTTTTTGTATGATGTTTCTTCCATCAACCAATGAAGAAACACATTGGTACTTTCCCATGATGAGTGAGTGCTTCAGGATCTCTTGCACTTACATGTGCAGCAGAGTACTGTAATGGAAGCATGCTGGGTCCATAACCCAGAGGTAGGCAGATTGAAACTATCCTCTGCTATATGCATTTTTTTTTTGTTAATTAAAGTAATCCAAAACTGGGATTGATATTTTTGCTCTTTTATTTTTACTTAAAGTACAATAACTTTTACCATTTTAATTTGTTTTAATAGTATATTGACAGTATTGTTTTCTTTCAAAAATCCAATTAATTTTCTTTACCCGATTATTAAAATGGTAATTGACAAAAGCAAACTACATTGTCACCAGAAGAGCAATACAAAATGTACAAGTGATATATTAAAATCATCTTTCCAGCTTGAATTTCAATGATGCATTGGGGCAACGATTTTGTGAGAAACATCTTCACCCTTAAATAAAGATTTTCTTAATTCCTTACCTGTGTGCTAATTAGATATCACCTTGTTTTCACATTAAACAGACTTCCACATGAGAAAGCAGCAAGGATGCAGTGGCGTTAATGTTTCCTGGTGTCAACCTGTATTATTTCAGTAGATATTGAAATGAGGATGCATCTTGCTGCCTTTCCAATGAAGCAAGTTTAATTTAGTAATAGGTGAAAAACCATCCCTACAAAGATGTTAATCAGATACTTGGCTTTGTGGACACTTTTCAGAGAACAAATTTGTTAGCATAAAAATAAAGCCAGAAAATGAAGAGCTGTTTAATCAGTCAATTGGATTTTTTTGCCAGCATATTTCTTTTTCTCTGCAACCCACTGCTAAATTGTGCTTCCTAGCTGATTTTTTATAAAATCACTTAATCAAATCTAACTCTGATTACATCAGAGAAGGCCAGGTACCCTACACCATAAGAGGGGGTTTGCAATTTTGACTTGTCTACTTAAATATCACCAAAATCTGATCACAAGGTCAATTACGTCCCTGGGTGGGATTGAACCACCAACCTTTTGACTAATAGCTGAATACACTAACCGATTGCGCCACAGAGACACTTTGCAAAAAGTCCATACTGACAAAGACTAATAAGCATTCATCTAGAACGTTTCCTAGAAAAACTTTAAAAAGTCAATAATCTGGAGAGTTTTTGTAAGATGTTTCTTCCAGCAACCAATGAAGAAACACATTGGTACTTTCGCATGATGAGTGAGTGCTTCAGGATCTCTTGCACTTACATGTGCAGCAGAGTACTGCAATGGAAGCATGCTGGGCCCATAACCCAGAGGTAGGCAGATTGAAACTATCCTTTGCTATATGCATTTTTTTTTTGTTCATTAAAGTAATCCAAAACTGGGATTGATATTTTAGCTTTTATTTTTACTTAAAGTACAATAACTTTTACCATTTTAATTTGTTTTAATAGTATATTGACAGTATTGTTTTCTTTCAAAAATCCACTTAATTTTCTTTACCCTATTATTAAAATGGTAATTGACAAAAACAAACTACATTGTCACCAGAAGAGCAATACAAAATGTACAAGTGATATATTAAAATCATCTTTCCAGCTTGAATTTCAATGATGCATTGGGGCAACGATTTTGTGAGAAACATCTTCACCCTTAAATAAAGATTTTCTTAATTCCTTACCTGTGTGCTAATTAGATATCACCTTGTTTTCACATTAAACAGACTTCCACATGAGAAAGCAGCAAGGATGCAGTGGCGTTAATGTTTCCTGGTGTCAACCTGTATTATTTCAGTAGATATTGAAATGAGGATGCATCTTGCTGCCTTTCCAATGAAGCAAGTTTAATTTAGTAATAGGTGAAAAACCATCCCTACAAATATGTTAATCAGATACTTGGCTTTGTGGACACTTTTCAGAGAACAAATTAGTTAGCATAAAAATAAAGCCAGAAAATGAAGAGCTGTTTAATCACTCAATTGGATTTTTCTGCAAGCATTTTTCTTTTTCTCTGCAACCCACTGCTAAATTGTGCTTCCTAGCTGTTTTTATAAAATCACTGAATCAAATCTAACTCTGATTACATCAGAGAAGGCCAGGTACCCTACACCATAACAGGGGGTTTGAAATTTTGACTTGTCTACTTAAAGATCAACAAAATCTGATAACAAGGTCAATTAAGTCCCTGGGTGGGATTGAACCACCAACCTTTTGGTTAATAGCCTTACACACTAACTGATTGCGCCACCGCGACACTTTGCAAAAGTACATACTGACAAAGGCTAATAAGCATTCATCTAGAACGATTCCTAGAAACATTTTAAAAAGTCAATAATGTGGAGAGTTTTTGTATGATGTTTCTTCCATCAACCAATGAAGAAACACATTGGTACTTTCCCATGATGAGTGAGTGCTTCAGGATCTCTTGCACTTACATGTGCAGCAGAGTACTGTAATGGAAGCATGCTGGGTCCATAACCCAGAGGTAGGCAGATTGAAACTATCCTCTGCTATATGCATTTTTTTTTTTGTTAATTAAAGTAATCCAAAACTGGGATTGATATTTTTGCTCTTTTATTTTTACTTAAAGTACAATAACTTTTACCATTTTAATTTGTTTTAATAGTATATTGACAGTATTGTTTTCTTTCAAAAATCCAATTAATTTTCTTTACCCGATTATTAAAATGGTAATTGACAAAAGCAAACTACATTGTCACCAGAAGAGCAATACAAAATGTACAAGTGATATATTAAAATCATCTTTCCAGCTTGAATTTCAATGATGCATTGGGGCAACGATTTTGTGAGAAACATCTTCACCCTTAAATAAAGATTTTCTTAATTCCTTACCTGTGTGCTAATTAGATATCACCTTGTTTTCACATTAAACAGACTTCCACATGAGAAAGCAGCAAGGATGCAGTGGCGTTAATGTTTCCTGGTGTCAACCTGTATTATTTCAGTAGATATTGAAATGAGGATGCATCTTGCTGCCTTTCCAATGAAGCAAGTTTAATTTAGTAATAGGTGAAAAACCATCCCTACAAAGATGTTAATCAGATACTTGGCTTTGTGGACACTTTTCAGAGAACAAATTTGTTAGCATAAAAATAAAGCCAGAAAATGAAGACCTGTTTAATCAGTCAATTGGATTTTTTTGCCAGCATATTTCTTTTTCTCTGCAACCCACTGCTAAATTGTGCTTCCTAGCTGATTTTTTATAAAATCACTTAATCAAATCTAACTCTGATTACATCAGAGAAGGCCAGGTACCCTACACCATAAGAGGGGGTTTGCAATTTTGACTTGTCTACTTAAATATCACCAAAATCTGATCACAAGGTCAATTACGTCCCTGGGTGGGATTGAACCACCAACCTTTTGACTAATAGCTGAATACACTAACCGATTGCGCCACAGAGACACTTTGCAAAAAGTCCATACTGACAAAGACTAATAAGCATTCATCTAGAACGTTTCCTAGAAAAACTTTAAAAAGTCAATAATCTGGAGAGTTTTTGTAAGATGTTTCTTCCAGCAACCAATGAAGAAACACATTGGTACTTTCGCATGATGAGTGAGTGCTTCAGGATCTCTTGCACTTACATGTGCAGCAGAGTACTGCAATGGAAGCATACTGGGCCCATAACCCAGAGGTAGGCAGATTGAAACTATCCTTTGCTATATGCATTTTTTTTTTGTTCATTAAAGTAATCCAAAACTGGGATTGATATTTTAGCTTTTATTTTTACTTAAAGTACAATAACTTTTACCATTTTAATTTGTTTTAATAGTATATTGACAGTATTGTTTTCTTTCAAAAATCCACTTAATTTTCTTTACCCTATTATTAAAATGGTAATTGACAAAAACAAACTACATTGTCACCAGAAGAGCAATACAAAATGTACAAGTGATATATTAAAATCATCTTTCCAGCTTGAATTTCAATGATGCATTGGGGCAACGATTTTGTGAGAAACATCTTCACCCTTAAATAAAGATTTTCTTAATTCCTTACCTGTGTGCTAATTAGATATCACCTTGTTTTCACATTAAACAGACTTCCACATGAGAAAGCAGCAAGGATGCAGTGGCGTTAATGTTTCCTGGTGTCAACCTGTATTATTTCAGTAGATATTGAAATGAGGATGCATCTTGCTGCCTTTCCAATGAAGCAAGTTTAATTTAGTAATAGGTAAAAAACCATCCCTACAAATATGTTAATCAGATACTTGGCTTTGTGGACACTTTTCAGAGAACAAATTAGTTAGCATAAAAATAAAGCCAGAAAATGAAGAGCTGTTTAATCACTCAATTGGATTTTTCTGCCAGCATATTTCTTTTTCTCTGCAACCCACTGCTAAATTGTGCTTCCTAGCTGTTTTTATAAAATCACTGAATCAAATCTAACTCTGATTACATCAGAGAAGGCCAGGTACCCTACACCATAACAGGGGGTTTGAAATTTTGACTTGTCTACTTAAAGATCACCAAAATCTGATAACAAGGTCAATTAAGTCCCTGGGTGGGATTAAACCACCAACCTTTTGGTTAATAGCCTTACACACTAACTGATTGCGCCACAGCGACACTTTGCAAAAGTACATACTGACAAAGGCTAATAAGCATTCATCTAGAACGATTCCTAGAAACATTTTAAAAAGTCAATAATGTGGAGAGTTTTTGTAAGATGTTTCTTCCATCAACCAATGAAGAAACACATTGGTACTTTCCCATGACGAGTGAGTGCTTCAGGATCTCTTGCACTTACATGTGCAGCAGAGTACTGTAATGGAAGCATGCTGGGTCCATAACCCAGAGGTAGGCAGATTGAAACTATCCTCTGCTATATGCATTTTTTTTTGTTAATTAAATTAATCCAAAACTGGGATTGATATTTTTGCTCTTTTATTTTTACTTAAAGTACAATAACTTTTACCATTTTAATTTGTTTTAATAGTATATTGACAGTATTGTTTTCTTTCAAAAATCCAATTAATTTTCTTTACCCGATTATTAAAATGGTAATTGACAAAAACAAACTACATTGTCACCAGAAGAGCAATACAAAATGTACAAGTGATATATTAAAATCATCTTTCCAGCTTGAATTTCAATGATGCATTGGGGCAACGATTTTGTGAGAAACATCTTCACCCTTAAATAAAGATTTTCTTAATTCCTTACCTGTGTGCTAATTAGATATCACCTTGTTTTCACATTAAACAGACTTCCACATGAGAAAACAGCAAAGATGCAGTGGCGTTAATGTTTCCTGGTGTCAACCTGTATTATTTCCGTAGATATTGAAATGAGGATGCATCTTGCTGCCTTTCCAATGAAGCAAGTTTAATTTAGTAATAGGTGAAAAAACATCCCTACAAAGATGTTAATCAGATACTTGGCTTTGTGGACACTTTTCAGAGAACAAATTTGTTATCATAAAAATAAACCCAGAAAATGAAGAGCTGTTTAATCACTCAATTGGATTTTTCTGCCAGCATTTTTCTTTTTCTCTGCAACCCACTGCTAAATTGTGCTTCCTAGCTGTTTTTTTTTATAAAATCACTTAATCAAATCTAACTCTGATTACATCAGAGAAGGCCAGGTACCCTACACCATAACAGGGGTTTTCGAAATTTTGACTTGTCTACTTAAATATCACCAAAATCTGATCACAAGGTCAATTACGTCCCTGGGTGGGATTGAACCACCAACCTTTTGATTAATAGCTGAACACACTAACCGATTGCGCCACAGAGACACTTTGCAAAAAGTACATACTGACAAAGACTAATAAGCATTCATCTAGAACGTTTCCTAGAAAAACTTTAAAAAGTCAATAATCTGGAGAGTTTTTGTAAGATGTTTCTTCCAGCAACCAATGAAGAAACACATTGGTACTTTCGCATGATGAGTGAGTGCTTCAGGATCTCTTGCACTTACATGTGCAGCAGAGTACTGCACTGGAAGCATGCTGGGCCCATAACCCAGAGGTAGGCAGATTGAAACTATCCTTTGCTATATGCATTTTTTTTTGTTCATTAAAGTAATCCAAAACTGGGATTGATATTTTAGCTTTTATTTTTACTTAAAGTACAATAACTTTTACCATTTTAATTTGTTTTAATAGTATATTGACAGTATTGTTTTCTTTCAAAAATCCAATTAATTTTCTTTACCCGATTATTAAAATGGTAATTGACAAAAACAAACTACATTGTCACCAGAAGAGCAATACAAAATGTACAAGTGATATATTAAAATCATCTTTCCAGCTTGAATTTCAATGATGCATTGGGGCAACGATTTTGTGAGAAACATCTTCACCCTTAAATAAAGATTTTCTTAATTCCTTACCTGTGTGCTAATTAGATATCACCTTGTTTTCACATTAAACAGACTTCCACATGAGAAAGCAGCAAGGATGCAGTGGCGTTAATGTTTCCTGGTGTCAACCTGTATTATTTCAGTAGATATTGAAATGAGGATGCATCTTGCTGCCTTTCCAATGAAGCAAGTTTAATTTAGTAATAGGTGAAAAACCATCACTACAAATATGTTAATCAGATACTTGGCTTTGTGGACACTTTTCAGAGAACAAATTAGTTAGCATAAAAATAAAGCCAGAAAATGAAGAGCTGTTTAATCACTCAATTGGATTTTTCTGCCAGCATATTTCTTTTTCTCTGCAACCCACTGCTAAATTGTGCTTCCTAGCTGTTTTTATAAAATCACTGAATCAAATCTAACTCTGATTACATCAGAGAAGGCCAGGTACCCTACACCATAACAGGGGGTTTGAAATTTTGACTTGTCTACTTAAAGATCACCAAAATCTGATAACAAGGTCAATTAAGTCCCTGGGTGGGATTGAACCACCAACCTTTTGGTTAATAGCCTTACACACTAACTGATTGCGCCACAGCGACACTTTGCAAAACTATATACTGACAAAGGCTAATAAGCATTCATCTAGAACGATTCCTAGAAACATTTTAAAAAGTCAATAATGTGGAGAGTTTTTGTAAGATGTTTCTTCCATCAACCAATGAAGAAACACATTGGTACTTTCCCATGATGAGTGAGTGCTTCAGGATCTCTTGCACTTACATGTGCAGCAGAGTACTGTAATGGAAGCATGCTGGGTCCATAACCCAGAGGTAGGCAGATTGAAACTATCCTCTGCTATATGCATTTTTTTTGTTAATTAAAGTAATCCAAAACTGGGATTGATATTTTTGCTCTTTTATTTTTACTTAAAGTACAATAACTTTTACCATTTTAATTTGTTTTAATAGTATATTGACAGTATTGTTTTCTTTCAAAAATCCAATTAATTTTCTTTACCCGATTATTAAAATGGTAATTGACAAAAACAAACTACATTGTCACCAGAAGAGCAATACAAAATGTACAAGTGATATATTAAAATCATCTTTCCAGCTTGAATTTCAATGATGCATTGGGGCAACGATTTTGTGAGAAACATCTTCACCCTTAAATAAAGATTTTCTTAATTCCTTACCTGTGTGCTAATTAGATATCACCTTGTTTTCACATTAAACAGACTTCCACATGAGAAAACAGCAAAGATGCAGTGGCGTTAATGTTTCCTGGTGTCAACCTGTATTATTTCCGTAGATATTGAAATGAGGATGCATCTTGCTGCCTTTCCAATGAAGCAAGTTTAATTTAGTAATAGGTGAAAAACCATCCCTACAAAGATGTTAATCAGATACTTGGCTTTGTGGACACTTTTCAGAGAACAAATTTGTTATCATAAAAATAAAGCCAGAAAATGAAGAGCTGTTTAATCACTCAATTGGATTTTTCTGCCAGCATTTTTCTTTTTCTCTGCAACCCACTGCTAAATTGTGCTTCCTAGCTGATTTTTTATAAAATCACTTCATCAAATCTAACTCTGATTACATCAGAGAAGGCCAGGTACCCTACACCATAAGAGGGGGTTTGCAATTTTGACTTGTCTACTTAAATATCACCAAAATCTGATCACAAGGTCAATTACGTCCCTGGGTGGGATTGAACCACCAACCTTTTGATTAATAGCTGAACACACTAACCGATTGCGCCACAGAGACACTTTGCAAAGAGTACATACTGACAAAGACTAATAAGCATTCATCTAGAACGTTTCCTAGAAAAACTTTAAAAAGTCAATAATCTGGAGAGTTTTTGTAAGATGTTTCTTCCAGCAACCAATGAAGAAACACATTGGTACTTTCGCATGATGAGTGAGTGCTTCAGGATCTCTTGCACTTACATGTGCAGCAGAGTACTGCACTGGAAGCATGCTGGGCCCATAACCCAGAGGTAGGCAGATTGAAACTATCCTTTGCTATATGCATTTTTTTTTGTTCATTAAAGTAATCCAAAACTGGGATTGATATTTTAGCTTTTATTTTTACTTAAAGTACAATAACTTTTACCATTTTAATTTTTTTTAATAGTATATTGACAGTATTGTTTTCTTTCAAAAATCCAATTAATTTTCTTTACCCGATTATTAAAATGGTAATTGACAAAAACAAACTACATTGTCACCAGAAGAGCAATACAAAATGTACAAGTGATATATTAAAATCATCTTTCCAGCTTGAATTTCAATGATGCATTGGGGCAACGATTTTGTGAGAAACATCTTCACCCTTAAATAAAGATTTTCTTAATTCCTTACCTGTGTGCTAATTAGATATCACCTTGTTTTCACATTAAACAGACTTCCACATGAGAAAGCAGCAAGGATGCAGTGGCGTTAATGTTTCCTGGTGTCAACCTGTATTATTTCAGTAGATATTGAAATGAGGATGCATCTTCCTGCCTTTCCAATGAAGCAAGTTTAATTTAGTAATAGGTGAAAAACCATCACTACAAATATGTTAATCAGATACTTGGCTTTGTGGACACTTTTCAGAGAACAAATTAGTTAGCATAAAAATAAAGCCAGAAAATGAAGAGCTGTTTAATCACTCAATTGGATTTTTCTGCCAGCATATTTCTTTTTCTCTGCAACCCACTGCTAAATTGTGCTTCCTAGCTGTTTTTATAAAATCACTGAATCAAATCTAACTCTGATTACATCAGAGAAGGCCAGGTACCCTACACCATAAGAGGGGGTTTGCAATTTTGACTTGTCTACTTAAATATCACCAAAATCTGATCACAAGGTCAATTACGTCCCTGGGTGGGATTGAACCACCAACCTTTTGATTAATAGCTGAACACACTAACTGATTGCGCCACAGAGACACTTTGCAAAAAGTATATACTGACAAAGACTAATAAGCATTCATCTAGATCGTTTCCTAGAAAAACTTTAAAAAGTCAATAATCTGGAGAGTGTTTGTAAGATGTTTCTTCCAGCAACCAATGAAGAAACACATTGGCACTTTCGCATGATGAGTGAGTGCTTCAGGATCTCTTGCACTTACATGTGCAGCAGAGTACTGCAATGGAAGCATGCTGGGTCCATAACCCAGAGGTAGGCAGATTGAAACTATCCTTTGCTATATGCATTTTTTTTTGTTCATTAAAGTAATCCAAAACTGGGATTGATATTTTAGCTTTTATTTTTACTTAAAGTACAATAACTTTTACCATTTTAATTTGTTTTAATAGTATATTGACAGTATTGTTTTCTTTCAAAAATCCACTTAATTTTCTTTACCCTATTATTAAAATGGTAATTGACAAAAACAAACTACATTGTCACCAGAAGAGCAATACAAAATGTACAAGTGATATATTAAAATCATCTTTCCAGCTTGAATTTCAATGATGCATTGGGGCAACGATTTTGTGAGAAACATCTTCACCCTTAAATAAAGATTTTCTTAATTCCTTACCTGTGTGCTAATTAGATATCACCTTGTTTTCACATTAAACAGACTTCCACATGAGAAAGCAGCAAGGATGCAGTGGCGTTAATGTTTCCTGGTGTCAACCTGTATTATTTCAGTAGATATTGAAATGAGGATGCATCTTGCTGCCTTTCCAATGAAGCAAGTTTAATTTAGTAATAGGTGAAAAACCATCCCTACAAATATGTTAATCAGATACTTGGCTTTGTGGAAACTTTTCAGAGAACAAATTAGTTAGCATAAAAATAAAGCCAGAAAATGAAGAGCTGTTTAATCACTCAATTGGATTTTTCTGCCAGCATTTTTCTTTTTCTCTGCAACCCACTGCTAAATTGTGCTTCCTAGCTGTTTTTATAAAATCACTGAATCAAATCTAACTCTGATTACATCAGAGAAGGCCAGGTACCCTACACCATAACAGGGGGTTTGAAATTTTGACTTGTCTACTTAAAGATCACCAAAATCTGATAACAAGGTCAATTAAGTCCCTGGGTGGGATTGAACCACCAACCTTTTGGTTAATAGCCTTACACACTAACTGATTGCGCCACCGCGACACTTTGCAAAAGTACATACTGACAAAGGCTAATAAGCATTCATCTAGAACGATTCCTAGAAACATTTTAAAAAGTCAATAATGTGGAGAGTTTTTGTATGATGTTTCTTCCATCAACCAATGAAGAAACACATTGGTACTTTCCCATGATGAGTGAGTGCTTCAGGATCTCTTGCACTTACATGTGCAGCAGAGTACTGTAATGGAAGCATGCTGGGTCCATAACCCAGAGGTAGGCAGATTGAAACTATCCTCTGCTATATGCATTTTTTTTTTGTTAATTAAAGTAATCCAAAACTGGGATTGATATTTTTGCTCTTTTATTTTTACTTAAAGTACAATAACTTTTACCATTTTAATTTGTTTTAATAGTATATTGACAGTATTGTTTTCTTTCAAAAATCCAATTAATTTTCTTTACCCGATTATTAAAATGGTAATTGACAAAAACAAACTACATTGTCACCAGAAGAGCAATACAAAATGTACAAGTGATATATTAAAATCATCTTTCCAGCTTGAATTTCAATGATGCATTGGGGCAACGATTTTGTGAGAAACATCTTCACCCTTAAATAAAGATTTTCTTAATTCCTTACCTGTGTGCTAATTAGATATCACCTTGTTTTCACATTAAACAGACTTCCACATGAGAAAGCAGCAAGGATGCAGTGGCGTTAATGTTTCCTGGTGTCAACCTGTATTATTTCAGTAGATATTGAAATGAGGATGCATCTTGCTGCCTTTCCAATGAAGCAAGTTTAATTTAGTAATAGGTGAAAAACCATCCCTACAAAGATGTTAATCAGATACTTGGCTTTGTGGACACTTTTCAGAGAACAAATTTGTTAGCATAAAAATAAAGCCAGAAAATGAAGAGCTGTTTAATCAGTCAATTGGATTTTTTTGCCAGCATATTTCTTTTTCTCTGCAACCCACTGCTAAATTGTGCTTCCTAGCTGTTTTTATAAAATCACTGAATCAAATCTAACTCTGATTACATCAGAGAAGGCCAGGTACCCTACACCATAACAGGGGTTTTCGAAATTTTGACTTGTCTACTTAAATATCACCAAAATCTGATCACAAGGTCAATTACGTCCCTGGGTGGGATTGAACCACCAACCTTTTGATTAATAGCTGAACACACTAACCGATTGCACCACAGAGACACTTTGCAAAAAGTACATACTGACAAAGACTAATAAGCATTCATCTAGAACGTTTCCTAGAAAAACTTTAAAAAGTCAATAATCTGGAGAGTTTTTGTAAGATGTTTCTTCCAGCAACCAATGAAGAAACACATTGGTACTTTCGCATGATGAGTGAGTGCTTCAGGATCTCTTGCACTTACATGTGCAGCAGAGTACTGCACTGGAAGCATGCTGGGCCCATAACCCAGAGGTAGGCAGATTGAAACTATCCTTTGCTATATGCATTTTTTTTTTGTTCATTAAAGTAATCCAAAACTGGGATTGATATTTTAGCTTTTATTTTTACTTAAAGTACAATAACTTTTACCATTTTAATTTGTTTTAATAGTATATTGACAGTATTGTTTTCTTTCAAAAATCCAATTAATTTTCTTTACCCGATTATTAAAATGGTAATTGACAAAAACAAACTACATTGTCACCAGAAGAGCAATACAAAATGTACAAGTGATATATTAAAATCATCTTTCCAGCTTGAATTTCAATGACGCATTGGGGCAACGATTTTGTGAGAAACATCTTCACCCTTAAATAAAGATTTTCTTAATTCCTTACCTGTGTGCTAATTAGATATCACCTTGTTTTCACATTAAACAGACTTCCACATGAGAAAGCAGCAAGGATGCAGTGGCGTTAATGTTTCCTGGTGTCAACCTGTATTATTTCAGTAGATATTGAAATGAGGATGCATCTTGCTGCCTTTCCAATGAAGCAAGTTTAATTTAGTAATAGGTGAAAAACCATCACTACAAATATGTTAATCAGATACTTGGCTTTGTGGACACTTTTCAGAGAACAAATTAGTTAGCATAAAAATAAAGCCAGAAAATGAAGAGCTGTTTAATCACTCAATTGGATTTTTCTGCCAGCATATTTCTTTTTCTCTGCAACCCACTGCTAAATTGTGCTTCCTAGCTGTTTTTATAAAATCACTGAATCAAATCTAACTCTGATTACATCAGAGAAGGCCAGGTACCCTACACCATAACAGGGGGTTTGAAATTTTGACTTGTCTACTTAAAGATCACCAAAATCTGATAACAAGGTCAATTAAGCCCCTGGGTGGGATTGAACCACCAACCTTTTGGTTAATAGCCTTACACACTAACTGATTGCGCCACAGCGACACTTTGCAAAACTATATACTGACAAAGGCTAATAAGCATTCATCTAGAACGATTCCTAGAAACATTTTAAAAAGTCAATAATGTGGAGAGTTTTTGTAAGATGTTTCTTCCATCAACCAATGAAGAAACACATTGGTACTTTCCCATGATGAGTGAGTGCTTCAGGATCTCTTGCACTTACATGTGCAGCAGAGTACTGTAATGGAAGCATGCTGGGTCCATAACCCAGAGGTAGGCAGATTGAAACTATCCTCTGCTATATGCATTTTTTTTGTTAATTAAAGTAATCCAAAACTGGGATTGATATTTTTGCTCTTTTATTTTTACTTAAAGTACAATAACTTTTACCATTTTAATTTGTTTTAATAGTATATTGACAGTATTGTTTTCTTTCAAAAATCCAATTAATTTTCTTTACCCGATTATTAAAATGGTAATTGACAAAAACAAACTACATTGTCACCAGAAGAGCAATACAAAATGTACAAGTGATATATTAAAATCATCTTTCCAGCTTGAATTTCAATGATGCATTGGGGCAACGATTTTGTGAGAAACATCTTCACCCTTAAATAAAGATTTTCTTAATTCCTTACCTGTGTGCTAATTAGATATCACCTTGTTTTCACATTAAACAGACTTCCACATGAGAAAGCAGCAAGGATGCAGTGGCGTTAATGTTTCCTGGTGTCAACCTGTATTATTTCCGTAGATATTGAAATGAGGATGCATCTTGCTGCCTTTCCAATGAAGCAAGTTTAATTTAGTAATAGGTGAAAAACCATCCCTACAAAGATGTTAATCAGATACTTGGCTTTGTGGACACTTTTCAGAGAACAAATTTGTTAGCATAAAAATAAAGCCAGAAAATGAAGAGCTGTTTAATCAGTCAATTGGATTTTTTTGCCAGCATATTTCTTTTTCTCTGCAACCCACTGCTAAATTGTGCTTCCTAGCTGTTTTTATAAAATCACTGAATCAAATCTAACTCTGATTACATCAGAGAAGGCCAGGTACCCTACACCATAACAGGGGTTTTCGAAATTTTGACTTGTCTACTTAAATATCACCAAAATCTGATCACAAGGTCAATTACGTCCCTGGGTGGGATTGAACCACCAACCTTTTGATTAATAGCTGAACACACTAACCGATTGCGCCACAGAGACACTTTGCAAAAAGTACATACTGACAAAGACTAATAAGCATTCATCTAGAACGTTTCCTAGAAAAACTTTAAAAAGTCAATAATCTGGAGAGTTTTTGTAAGATGTTTCTTCCAGCAACCAATGAAGAAACACATTGGTACTTTCGCATGATGAGTGAGTGCTTCAGGATCTCTTGCACTTACATGTGCAGCAGAGTACTGCACTGGAAGCATGCTGGGCCCATAACCCAGAGGTAGGCAGATTGAAACTATCCTTTGCTATATGCATTTTTTTTTTGTTCATTAAAGTAATCCAAAACTGGGATTGATATTTTAGCTTTTATTTTTACTTAAAGTACAATAACTTTTACCATTTTAATTTGTTTTAATAGTATATTGACAGTATTGTTTTCTTTCAAAAATCCAATTAATTTTCTTTACCCGATTATTAAAATGGTAATTGACAAAAACAAACTACATTGTCACCAGAAGAGCAATACAAAATGTACAAGTGATATATTAAAATCATCTTTCCAGCTTGAATTTCAATGATGCATTGGGGCAACGATTTTGTGAGAAACATCTTCACCCTTAAATAAAGATTTTCTTAATTCCTTACCTGTGTGCTAATTAGATATCACCTTGTTTTCACATTAAACAGACTTCCACATGAGAAAGCAGCAAGGATGCAGTGGCGTTAATGTTTCCTGGTGTCAACCTGTATTATTTCAGTAGATATTGAAATGAGGATGCATCTTGCTGCCTTTCCAATGAAGCAAGTTTAATTTAGTAATAGGTGAAAAACCATCACTACAAATATGTTAATCAGATACTTGGCTTTGTGGACACTTTTCAGAGAACAAATTAGTTAGCATAAAAATAAAGCCAGAAAATGAAGAGCTGTTTAATCACTCAATTGGATTTTTCTGCCAGCATATTTCTTTTTCTCTGCAACCCACTGCTAAATTGTGCTTCCTAGCTGTTTTTATAAAATCACTGAATCAAATCTAACTCTGATTACATCAGAGAAGGCCAGGTACCCTACACCATAACAGGGGGTTTGAAATTTTGACTTGTCTACTTAAAGATCACCAAAATCTGATAACAAGGTCAATTAAGTCCCTGGGTGGGATTGAACCACCAACCTTTTGGTTAATAGCCTTACACACTAACTGATTGCGCCACAGCGACACTTTGCAAAACTATATACTGACAAAGGCTAATAAGCATTCATCTAGAACGATTCCTAGAAACATTTTAAAAAGTCAATAATGTGGAGAGTTTTTGTAAGATGTTTCTTCCATCAACCAATGAAGAAACACATTGGTACTTTCCCATGATGAGTGAGTGCTTCAGGATCTCTTGCACTTACATGTGCAGCAGAGTACTGTAATGGAAGCATGCTGGGTCCATAACCCAGAGGTAGGCAGATTGAAACTATCCTCTGCTATATGCATTTTTTTTGTTAATTAAAGTAATCCAAAACTGGGATTGATATTTTTGCTCTTTTATTTTTACTTAAAGTACAATAACTTTTACCATTTTAATTTGTTTTAATAGTATATTGACAGTATTGTTTTCTTTCAAAAATCCAATTAATTTTCTTTACCCGATTATTAAAATGGTAATTGACAAAAACAAACTACATTGTCACCAGAAGAGCAATACAAAATGTACAAGTGATATATTAAAATCATCTTTCCAGCTTGAATTTCAATGATGCATTGGGGCAACGATTTTGTGAGAAACATCTTCACCCTTAAATAAAGATTTTCTTAATTCCTTACCTGTGTGCTAATTAGATATCACCTTGTTTTCACATTAAACAGACTTCCACATGAGAAAACAGCAAAGATGCAGTGGCGTTAATGTTTCCTGGTGTCAACCTGTATTATTTCCGTAGATATTGAAATGAGGATGCATCTTGCTGCCTTTCCAATGAAGCAAGTTTAATTTAGTAATAGGTGAAAAACCATCCCTACAAAGATGTTAATCAGATACTTGGCTTTGTGGACACTTTTCAGAGAACAAATTTGTTATCATAAAAATAAAGCCAGAAAATGAAGAGCTGTTTAATCACTCAATTGGATTTTTCTGCCAGCATTTTTCTTTTTCTCTGCAACCCACTGCTAAATTGTGCTTCCTAGCTGATTTTTTATAAAATCACTTAATCAAATCTAACTCTGATTACATCAGAGAAGGCCAGGTACCCTACACCATAACAGGGGTTTTCGAAATTTTGACTTGTCTACTTAAATATCACCAAAATCTGATCACAAGGTCAATTACGTCCCTGGGTGGGATTGAACCACTAACCTTTTGACTAATAGCTGAACACACTAACCGATTGCGCCACAGAGACACTTTGCAAAAAGTCCATACTGACAAAGACTAATAAGCATTCATCTAGAACGTTTCCTAGAAAAACTTTAAAAAGTCAATAATCTGGAGAGTTTTTGTAAGATGTTTCTTCCAGCAACCAATGAAGAAACACATTGGTACTTTCCCATGATGAGTGAGTGCTTCAGGATCTCTTGCACTTACATGTGCAGCAGAGTACTGTAATGGAAGCATGCTGGGTCCATAACCCAGAGGTAGGCAGATTGAAACTATCCTCTGCTATATGCATTTTTTTTTGTTAATTAAAGTAATCCAAAACTGGGATTGATATTTTTGCTCTTTTATTTTTACTTAAAGTACAATAACTTTTACCATTTTAATTTGTTTTAATAGTATATTGACAGTATTGTTTTCTTTCAAAAATCCAATTAATTTTCTTTACCCGATTATTAAAATGGTAATTGACAAAAGCAAACTACATTGTCACCAGAAGAGCAATACAAAATGTACAAGTGATATATTAAAATCATCTTTCCAGCTTGAATTTCAATGATGCATTGGGGCAACGATTTTGTGAGAAACATCTTCACCCTTAAATAAAGATTTTCTTAATTCCTTACCTGTGTGCTAATTAGATATCACCTTGTTTTCACATTAAACAGACTTCCACATGAGAAAGCAGCAAGGATGCAGTGGCGTTAATGTTTCCTGGTGTCAACCTGTATTATTTCAGTAGATATTGAAATGAGGATGCATCTTGCTGCCTTTCCAATGAAGCAAGTTTAATTTAGTAATAGGTGAAAAACCATCCCTACAAAGATGTTAATCAGATACTTGGCTTTGTGGACACTTTTCAGAGAACAAATTTGTTAGCATAAAAATAAAGCCAGAAAATGAAGAGCTGTTTAATCAGTCAATTGGATTTTTTTGCCAGCATATTTCTTTTTCTCTGCAACCCACTGCTAAATTGTGCTTCCTAGCTGTTTTTATAAAATCACTGAATCAAATCTAACTCTGATTACATCAGAGAAGGCCAGGTACCCTACACCATAACAGGGGTTTTCGAAATTTTGACTTGTCTACTTAAATATCACCAAAATCTGATCACAAGGTCAATTACGTCCCTGGGTGGGATTGAACCACCAACCTTTTGATTAATAGCTGAACACACTAACCGATTGCGCCACAGAGACACTTTGCAAAAAGTATATACTGACAAAGACTAATAAGCATTCATCTAGAACGTTTCCTAGAAAAACTTTAAAAAGTCAATAATCTGGAGAGTGTTTGTAAGATGTTTCTTCCAGCAACCAATGAAGAAACACATTGGTACTTTCGCATGATGAGTGAGTGCTTCAGGATCTCTTGCACTTACATGTGCAGCAGAGTACTGCAATGGAAGCATGCTGGGTCCATAACCCAGAGGTAGGCAGATTGAAACTATCCTTTGCTATATGCATTTTTTTTTGTTCATTAAAGTAATCCAAAACTGGGATTGATATTTTAGCTTTTATTTTTACTTAAAGTACAATAACTTTTACCATTTTAATTTGTTTTAATAGTATATTGACAGTATTGTTTTCTTTCAAAAATCCACTTAATTTTCTTTACCCTATTATTAAAATGGTAATTGACAAAAACAAACTACATTGTCACCAGAAGAGCAATACAAAATGTACAAGTGATATATTAAAATCATCTTTCCAGCTTGAATTTCAATGATGCATTGGGGCAACGATTTTGTGAGAAACATCTTCACCCTTAAATAAAGATTTTCTTAATTCCTTACCTGTGTGCTAATTAGATATCACCTTGTTTTCACATTAAACAGACTTCCACATGAGAAAGCAGCAAGGATGCAGTGGCGTTAATGTTTCCTGGTGTCAACCTGTATTATTTCAGTAGATATTGAAATGAGGATGCATCTTGCTGCCTTTCCAATGAAGCAAGTTTAATTTAGTAATAGGTGAAAAACCATCCCTACAAATATGTTAATCAGATACTTGGCTTTGTGGACACTTTTCAGAGAACAAATTAGTTAGCATAAAAATAAAGCCAGAAAATGAAGAGCTGTTTAATCACTCAATTGGATTTTTCTGCAAGCATTTTTCTTTTTCTCTGCAACCCACTGCTAAATTGTGCTTCCTAGCTGTTTTTATAAAATCACTGAATCAAATCTAACTCTGATTACATCAGAGAAGGCCAGGTACCCTACACCATAACAGGGGGTTTGAAATTTTGACTTGTCTACTTAAAGATCAACAAAATCTGATAACAAGGTCAATTAAGTCCCTGGGTGGGATTGAACCACCAACCTTTTGGTTAATAGCCTTACACACTAACTGATTGCGCCACCGCGACACTTTGCAAAAGTACATACTGACAAAGGCTAATAAGCATTCATCTAGAACGATTCCTAGAAACATTTTAAAAAGTCAATAATGTGGAGAGTTTTTGTATGATGTTTCTTCCATCAACCAATGAAGAAACACATTGGTACTTTCCCATGATGAGTGAGTGCTTCAGGATCTCTTGCACTTACATGTGCAGCAGAGTACTGTAATGGAAGCATGCTGGGTCCATAACCCAGAGGTAGGCAGATTGAAACTATCCTCTGCTATATGCATTTTTTTTTTGTTAATTAAAGTAATCCAAAACTGGGATTGATATTTTTGCTCTTTTATTTTTACTTAAAGTACAATAACTTTTACCATTTTAATTTGTTTTAATAGTATATTGACAGTATTGTTTTCTTTCAAAAATCCAATTAATTTTCTTTACCCGATTATTAAAATGGTAATTGACAAAAGCAAACTACATTGTCACCAGAAGAGCAATACAAAATGTACAAGTGATATATTAAAATCATCTTTCCAGCTTGAATTTCAATGATGCATTGGGGCAACGATTTTGTGAGAAACATCTTCACCCTTAAATAAAGATTTTCTTAATTCCTTACCTGTGTGCTAATTAGATATCACCTTGTTTTCACATTAAACAGACTTCCACATGAGAAAGCAGCAAGGATGCAGTGGCGTTAATGTTTCCTGGTGTCAACCTGTATTATTTCAGTAGATATTGAAATGAGGATGCATCTTGCTGCCTTTCCAATGAAGCAAGTTTAATTTAGTAATAGGTGAAAAACCATCCCTACAAAGATGTTAATCAGATACTTGGCTTTGTGGACACTTTTCAGAGAACAAATTTGTTAGCATAAAAATAAAGCCAGAAAATGAAGAGCTGTTTAATCAGTCAATTGGATTTTTTTGCCAGCATATTTCTTTTTCTCTGCAACCCACTGCTAAATTGTGCTTCCTAGCTGATTTTTTATAAAATCACTTAATCAAATCTAACTCTGATTACATCAGAGAAGGCCAGGTACCCTACACCATAAGAGGGGGTTTGCAATTTTGACTTGTCTACTTAAATATCACCAAAATCTGATCACAAGGTCAATTACGTCCCTGGGTGGGATTGAACCACCAACCTTTTGACTAATAGCTGAATACACTAACCGATTGCGCCACAGAGACACTTTGCAAAAAGTCCATACTGACAAAGACTAATAAGCATTCATCTAGAACGTTTCCTAGAAAAACTTTAAAAAGTCAATAATCTGGAGAGTTTTTGTAAGATGTTTCTTCCAGCAACCAATGAAGAAACACATTGGTACTTTCGCATGATGAGTGAGTGCTTCAGGATCTCTTGCACTTACATGTGCAGCAGAGTACTGCAATGGAAGCATGCTGGGCCCATAACCCAGAGGTAGGCAGATTGAAACTATCCTTTGCTATATGCATTTTTTTTTTGTTCATTAAAGTAATCCAAAACTGGGATTGATATTTTAGCTTTTATTTTTACTTAAAGTACAATAACTTTTACCATTTTAATTTGTTTTAATAGTATATTGACAGTATTGTTTTCTTTCAAAAATCCACTTAATTTTCTTTACCCTATTATTAAAATGGTAATTGACAAAAACAAACTACATTGTCACCAGAAGAGCAATACAAAATGTACAAGTGATATATTAAAATCATCTTTCCAGCTTGAATTTCAATGATGCATTGGGGCAACGATTTTGTGAGAAACATCTTCACCCTTAAATAAAGATTTTCTTAATTCCTTACCTGTGTGCTAATTAGATATCACCTTGTTTTCACATTAAACAGACTTCCACATGAGAAAGCAGCAAGGATGCAGTGGCGTTAATGTTTCCTGGTGTCAACCTGTATTATTTCAGTAGATATTGAAATGAGGATGCATCTTGCTGCCTTTCCAATGAAGCAAGTTTAATTTAGTAATAGGTAAAAAACCATCCCTACAAATATGTTAATCAGATACTTGGCTTTGTGGACACTTTTCAGAGAACAAATTAGTTAGCATAAAAATAAAGCCAGAAAATGAAGAGCTGTTTAATCACTCAATTGGATTTTTCTGCCAGCATATTTCTTTTTCTCTGCAACCCACTGCTAAATTGTGCTTCCTAGCTGTTTTTATAAAATCACTGAATCAAATCTAACTCTCATTACATCAGAGAAGGCCAGGTACCCTACACCATAACAGGGGGTTTGAAATTTTGACTTGTCTACTTAAAGATCACCAAAATCTGATAACAAGGTCAATTAAGTCCCTGGGTGGGATTAAACCACCAACCTTTTGGTTAATAGCCTTACACACTAACTGATTGCGCCACAGCGACACTTTGCAAAAGTACATACTGACAAAGGCTAATAAGCATTCATCTAGAACGATTCCTAGAAACATTTTAAAAAGTCAATAATGTGGAGAGTTTTTGTAAGATGTTTCTTCCATCAACCAATGAAGAAACACATTGGTACTTTCCCATGACGAGTGAGTGCTTCAGGATCTCTTGCACTTACATGTGCAGCAGAGTACTGTAATGGAAGCATGCTGGGTCCATAACCCAGAGGTAGGCAGATTGAAACTATCCTCTGCTATATGCATTTTTTTTTGTTAATTAAATTAATCCAAAACTGGGATTGATATTTTTGCTCTTTTATTTTTACTTAAAGTACAATAACTTTTACCATTTTAATTTGTTTTAATAGTATATTGACAGTATTGTTTTCTTTCAAAAATCCAATTAATTTTCTTTACCCGATTATTAAAATGGTAATTGACAAAAACAAACTACATTGTCACCAGAAGAGCAATACAAAATGTACAAGTGATATATTAAAATCATCTTTCCAGCTTGAATTTCAATGATGCATTGGGGCAACGATTTTGTGAGAAACATCTTCACCCTTAAATAAAGATTTTCTTAATTCCTTACCTGTGTGCTAATTAGATATCACCTTGTTTTCACATTAAACAGACTTCCACATGAGAAAACAGCAAAGATGCAGTGGCGTTAATGTTTCCTGGTGTCAACCTGTATTATTTCCGTAGATATTGAAATGAGGATGCATCTTGCTGCCTTTCCAATGAAGCAAGTTTAATTTAGTAATAGGTGAAAAAACATCCCTACAAAGATGTTAATCAGATACTTGGCTTTGTGGACACTTTTCAGAGAACAAATTTGTTATCATAAAAATAAACCCAGAAAATGAAGAGCTGTTTAATCACTCAATTGGATTTTTCTGCCAGCATTTTTCTTTTTCTCTGCAACCCACTGCTAAATTGTGCTTCCTAGCTGTTTTTTTTATAAAATCACTTAATCAAATCTAACTCTGATTACATCAGAGAAGGCCAGGTACCCTACACCATAAGAGGGGGTTTGCAATTTTGACTTGTCTACTTAAATATCACCAAAATCTGATTACAAGGTCAATTACGTCCCTGGGTGGGATTGAACCACCAACCTTTTGATTAATAGCTGAACACACTAACCGATTGCGCCACAGAGACACTTTGCAAAAAGTACATACTGACAAAGATTAATAAGCATTCATCTAGAACGTTTCCTAGAAAAACTTTAAAAAGTCAATAATCTGGAGAGTTTTTGTAAGATGTTTCTTCCAGCAACCAATGAAGAAACACATTGGTACTTTCGCATGATGAGTGAGTGCTTCAGGATCTCTTGCACTTACATGTGCAGCAGAGTACTGCAATGGAAGTATGCTGGGCCCATAACCCAGAGGTAGGCAGATTGAAACTATCCTTTGCTATATGCATTTTTTTTTTGTTCATTAAAGTAATCCAAAACTGGGATTGATATTTTAGCTTTTATTTTTACTTAAAGTACAATAACTTTTACCATTTTAATTTGTTTTAGTGCAAAAGGCATATCAGCAGTCAGCACTAACTGGTGACATGCCATTTGTACAAGTAAGCCATGTGTGACTAATATATAAACATACTTTATTAAATAACACCTCAAACTATCATACCCTGGATTCAAACCTATAACCTGTTGAATTCTAATCAAACACCCTACCCATGGAGCTACTTGATCCTGCATCTTTTCTAACCTCCAAAAACAGATTCAGTTGCATTTTCCAGCGTGTTTTGTTTGCGCCTTTGCAAATGTCTTACATCGACAAACTTATTTAGTACTATTTTGCAAATAGGGTTACATTGTCGCAACATTGTGTTCCCTAATTGCTTGATTTTTAAAATGCAACAATTGATAAAGACACCTGATAATTGCTCTGTGGAGTCTTATTTTGTGTTTTGTGTTTAGTCTTTAGATCTGAATTTGAATGTACTTGTGAACTAACTTAATTTCCTACTTCTAAATTCATTCCTAAATTCACTACTTACATGAATCCTGTAGTTGGGCATTTTGGGACTTCGATTGTGGGCATTGTTTTGTGTCCAGACCAGCAGCAGGTGGTGTGCATTTGCTGGAAAGGCATCGAAGACCTCCGATATGCTGCATCTCCTGATGTGTGTCTCCCTCAAGTGGCTGTCAGCAAATGCCTGCTAGACACCCCATTCCAAGCTGATTGTGACATCATGGAACATGCATCATAGAACAGGCATGCTAAAACATGGGTCTTCAACCTGCGACCCTCCAGCTGCTGTGGAACTACACATCCCAGCATGCCCTGCCTCAGTTTTAGCATACCTTAATAGCAAAACTGTGGCAGGGCATGCTGGGATGTGTAGTTTCACAGCAGCTGGAGGGCCACAGGATGAAGACCCATGTGCTAGAGCCAAGCCGCAGGTACATTGAATGCTAGCAAGCTGAATATTTAAATCCTTTTTGTTCCGCAGCATTCCAATGCGGAAGATTCCATGGAACCAGAGATCCTTCCATTGAGAAGGACATGCTGCCTGGATGACTACACTGTGCAAATTAAATCACGGAGCCAGTTGGCTTGTGGGTGGCTCTGGTGACTGGGTGGTTGGGTGGGTGGTGTGTCGGAAGTGGAGCGCATGCAAATGATTGTGTATCATCCAGCTAGTGAGAGAGAAAACTCATGCAGGAGTGTGCCTGCTTGTCAGTGGGTTATGCACCTTGCCAGACGTTAAATCTACATAGAGCAGCTGGAGGGGACAAGAGCAGGTTTGCAAAATATAGATAGAAGAGCATATATGCTGGCGCATTCTCCATGATTGTGTCAGCTTATGTTTTGGTGCACTGCACTTTCCTCCACTAAGTTTTAGCCATTTTTGTTAAGCTCAAGTGTAGTTGCTTCTCGGCCTTTTGGCTGTGATCTTGTATCGTGGTTGAAGGGTCTGCTGGAGGGAGGGATTGTTTTCTTCATTGGCGAAAGACCAAAGATATTCCAGGATGGAAGGCTTGGGAACACTATCTGTTTTTCAGTTGTGGAAGAGCACAGAGGTCGGATTGGACTACATTCTATAGTAAAGGATATCTTTCTATTTATTGACCCTCCCCTTATATGTGTCTGTGTTACAATAAAGCTTCGGTTTTGTGAATCCCTCACCCTCTTACACTCCACACCCATAGCCTTATTAACTGTTGTATTATTGTATAGTTTAAATGTATAGTGCAGTTCATGATTTATAGTGTAGGCTGGCCTGTGCTGTAGTTCTGGAACTGTACTATACCGTCAGCATTTGTATTGTGTTTTGGCTGTGCTGCAACACTGTACTTATGTGTGTAATGTTTATGTATGTTTTTTTAATGTCAATAAAAACTGCTTTTTCAAGCCAATATCTGAAAACAATCAATGTTTATCTTTGATGGCAATAAAAGTGGTATGATATTTGATGCTTTTGAAAGGCAATATCTGATATGTCCCCTATCTGGGAACCATATATTAAATGGCTTTTCAGAAAAGGGAGATGGGAGAAGAGCTTTCAGTACTTGTAGGACCGATGCACATAAAGAAGCAAAAAAACATACATAAACATTACACACATAAGTACCGCGTTGCGGCAATGCCAAAACACAATAGAAATGCTGACGGTATAGTACAGTTCAAGAACTACAGCACAGGCCAGCCTACACTATAAATCATGAACTGCACTATACATTTAAACTGTACAATAATACAACAGTTAATAAGGCTATGGGTGTGGAGTGTAAGAGGGTGAGGGAATCACAAGCCCGAAGCTTTATTGAAAGACTGACACATATAAGGGGAGGATTAATAAATAGAAAGACATCCTTTACTATAGAATGTAGTCCAATCCGGTCTTTCAACTCTTCCACAATTGAAAAACGGATAGTGTTCCCAAGCCTTCCATCCTGGAATATCTTTGGTCTTTCGCCAATGAAGAAAGCAATCCCTCCCTCCAGCAGACCCTTCAACCACAATACAAGATCACAGCCAAAAGGCCGAGAAGCAACTACACTTGAGCTTAACAAAAATGGCTAAAACTTAGTGGAGGAAAGTGCAGTGCACCAAAACATAAGCTGACACAATCATGGAGAATGCGCCAGCATATATGCTCTTCTATCTATATTTTGCAAACCTGCTCTTGTCCCCTCCAGCTGCTCTATGTAGATTTAACGTCTGGCAAGGTGCATAACCCACTGACAAGCAGGCACACTCCTGCATGAGTTTTCACTCTCACTAGCTGGATGATACACAATCATTTGCATGTGCTCCACCTCCGACACACCACCCACCCAACCACCCAGTCACCAGAGCCACCCACAAACCAACTGGCTCCGTGATTTAATTTGCACAGTGTAGTCATCCAGGCAGCATGTCCTTCTCAATGGAAGGATCTCTGGTTCCATGGAATCTTCCGCATTGGAATGCTGCGGAACAAAAAGGATTTAAATATTCAGCTTGCTAGCATTCAATGTACCTGCGGCTTGGCTCTAGCACATGGGTCTTCATCCTGTGGCCCTCCAGCTGCTGTGAAACTACACATCCCAGCATGCCCTGCCACAGTTTTGCTATAAGGTATGCTAAAACTGAGGCAGGGCATGCTGGGATGTGTAGTTCCACAGCAGCTGGAGGGTCGCAGGTTGAAGACCCATGTTTTAGCATGCCTGTTCTATGATGCATGTTCCGTGATGTCACAATCAGCTTGGAATGGGGTGTCTAGCAGGCATTTGCTGACAGCCACTTGAGGGAGACACACATCAGGAGATGCAGCATATCGGAGGTCTTCGATGCCTTTCCAGCAAATGCACACCACCTGCTGCTGGTCTGGACACAAAACAATGCCCACAATCGAAGTCCCAAAATGCCCAACTACAGGATTCATGTAAGTAGTGAATTTAGGAATGAATTTAGAAGTAGGAAATTAAGTTAGTTCACAAGTACATTCAAATTCAGATCTAAAGTCTAGGTAGGCCTCACGTCCTGGCAGCCGCCAGCATTTAAAAATGCCTTGATTAGAGGTACGGAATTAAATGTAGATAAGAAGTAGACACAAAATAAGACTCCGCAGAGCAGTTATCAGGTGTTTTTATCAATTGTTGCATTTAAAAAATCAAGCAATTAGGGAACACAATGTTGCAACAATGTAACCCTATTTGCAAAATAGTACTAAATAAGTTTGTCGATGTAAGACATTTGCAAAGGCGCATCCAAAACACGCTGGAAAATGCAACTGAATCTGTTTTTGGAGGCTAGAATAGGAAATGTGCATCGGTCCTACAAGTACTGAAAGCTCTTCTCCCATCTCCCTTTTCTGAAAAGCCATTTAATATATGGTTCCCAGATAGGGGACATATCAGATATTGCCTTTCAAAAGCAGCAAATATCATACCACTTCTATTGCCATCAAAGATAAACATTGATTGTTTTCAGATATTGGATTAAAAAAGCAGTCTTTATTGACATAAAGAAGCAAAAAAACATACATAAACATTACACACATAAGTACTGTGTTGCAGCACAGCCAAAACACAATACAAATGCTGTCGGTATAGTACAGTTCAAGAACTACAGCACAGGTCAGCCTACACTATAAATCATGAACTGCACTATACATTTAAACAATACAATAGTTAATAAGGCTATGGGTGTGGAGTGTAAGAGGGTGACGGAATCACAAGCCCAAAGCTTTATTGAAAGACAGACACATATAAAGGGAGGATTAATAAATACAAAGATACCCTTTACTATAGAATGTAGTCCAATCCGGTCTTTCAACTCTTCCACAACTGAAAAACGGATAGTGTTCCCAAGCCTTCCATCCTGGAATATCTTCAGTCTCTCGCCAATGAAGAAAACAATCCCTCCAGCAGACTCTTCAACCACAATACAATATCACAGCCAAAAGAGCGAGAAGCAACTACACTTGCGTTTAAACAAAATGGCTAAAACTTAGTGGAGGAAAGTGCAGTGCACCAAAACATAAGCTGACACAATCATGGAGAATGCGCCAGCATATATGCTCTTCTGTCTATATTTTCCAAACCTGCTCTTGTCCCCTCCAGTTGCTCCATGTAGATTTGACGTCTGGCAAGGTGCATAACTCACTGACAAGCAGGCACACTCCTACATGAGTTTTCTCTCTCACTAGCTGGATGATACACATTCATTTGCATGTGCTCCACCTCCGACACACCGCCTACCCAACCACCCAGTCACCAGAGCCACCCACAAGCCAACTGGCTCCGTGATTTAATTTGCACAGTGCAGTCATCCAGGCAGCATGTCCTTCTCAATGGAATAATCTCTGGTTCCATGGAATCTTCCGCATTGGAATGCTGCGGAACAAAAAGGATTTAAACATTCAGCTTGCTAGCATTCAATGTACCTGCGGTTTGGTTCTAGCACATGGGTCTTCATCCTGTGGCCCTCCAGCTGCTGTGAAACTACACATCCCAGCATGCCCTGCCACAGTTTTGCTTTTAAGGTATGCTAAAACTGAGGCAGGGCATGCTGGGATATGTAGTTCCACAGCAGCTGGAGGGTCGCAGGTTGAAGACCCATGTTCTAGCATGCCTGTTCTATGATGCATGTTCCGTGATGTCACAATCAGCTTGGAATGGGGTGTCTAGCATGCATTTGCTGACAGCCACTTGAGGCAGACACACATCAGGAGATGCAGCATATCGGAGGTCTTCGATGCCTTTCCAGCAAATGCACACCACCAGCTGCTGGTCTGGACACAAAACAATGCCCACAATTGAAGGCTCAAAATGCCCAACTACAGGATTAATGTAAGTAGTGAATTAAGGAATGAATTTAGAAGTAGGAAATTAAGTTAGTTCACAAGTACATTCAAATTCAGATCTAAAGACTAGGTAGGCCTCACGTCCTGGCAGCACCCAGCATTTAAAAATGCCTTGATTATAGGTAGGGAATTAAATGTAGATAAGAAGTAGACACAAAAGAAGACTCCACAGAGCAATTATCAGGTGTCTTTATCAATTTTTGCATTTAAAAAATCAAGCAATTAGGGAACACAATGTTGCGACAATGTAACCCTATTTGCAAAATAGTACTAAATAAGTTTGACGATGTAAGACATTTGCAAAGGCGCAAACAAAACACGCTGGAAAATGCAACTGAATCTGTTTTTGGAGGTTAGAATAGATGCAGGATCAAGTAGCTCAATGGGTAGGGTGTTTGATTAGAATTTAACAGGTTTTAGGTTTGAATCCTGGGTATGATAGTTTGAGGTGTTATTTAATAAAGTATGTTTATATATTAGTCACACATGGCTTACTTGTACAAATGGCATGTCACCAGTTAGTGCTGACTGCTGATATGCCATTTACACAAACATGCCATGTGTGACTGTATATGCATTTAAGGAGGGCACCCCTGCAATACCACAAACCATTGAGTGTCAAGTATACTAGATATATCTTCATATCTCATGTGCTTTCTCTGAGACCAATCTTGTTATGCCCCTTCCCCACAAGGCATGCGCCTTTTGTCCATATTGCAAAAATGGGGGGGAGGGCATATAATTCTCTGTCACAGGGCACCAAAAAGTCTAGTTATGGCTCTGGTATGCATTATGTAATCTGGCAGACCATCTCTCCAACACTGGCTGGTTGGAATAGAAATCCGGTTATCTATGTGAGCAAATGACCATCAACGATTTACTCTCAAACACTAAAAAATGGACAAAAATGGTCCCCTAAACAAATTGGTTAAATTTTGGGTTTAACCAATTTGTGTAATGACCATTTTTGACCACTTTTCTAGTGTTTGGGAGCAAATGGTTAATTGACATTTGCTCCTATACATTACCAGATTTTCATTCCAACCATCCAGACTGGATAGATAGCCTGACAGATAATTGTGTAGTGTACGCCCAGGATAACTGTTAGTCATGCTTTATTTTATGGCGGCACATAAATGGGTGGACAGATCCAGGGCAAGCACTGCCCACTCATGCATAGTTGTCAACTGATGTGAAGTTCCAGGGGGCAATCTCAGTTATAAAGGGAAGTATCTGGAAATTGTCCCTAGTTAAAAAAAAAAAAAAAATTTGATCAACTCCATTTATTTAGTATGATATCCCAGGTGATAGGATGCCGGCAGTCAGAACAACATACTTTATTAAATAACACATCTCAAACTACCATACCCAGGATTCAAACCTATAACCTGTTGAATTCTAATCAAACACCCTACCTATTGAGCTATTTGATCCTGCATAAAAATTGTGAACATTATATGAAGCTATTGGTACTTTGCAAAAAAAAAGAATCAGCATTACAACGCAGCAGATCCATGCAGTTTGCAGCCACACACTACATGTATCTGCTCAGCCACAATGCTGATTATTTCTTCACAAAGTACAAGGTGAGCTCCAAACAGAATTCTCTAGCTTAGAATTATACCTTTCTTTGCCAAACCTAGAAGTCGGGCCCCCCACCCTGGGATCCCCCAGAGGGAGGCCTGCACCGTCATGCGGCAGGCTTGTCCGTTTTGGAAGCAGGCTGATGGGCAGCCCAGGATTGCTTCAGTCTGGGCTTGGCAGGTCTGGAAACATGAGCTTGCTTTGGGTATGCCTGACCTTGGGTACGCTTTACCTGGAGGATGAAAGGGCCAAGAAAAGTACTTTTAGCCTTCTGCGTGGTAGGAGTCATACTAGGTAGGCAAGCTGTTTTAGCAGTAGCCAGATCAGCTACAATCTTATTGAGGTCTTCTCCAAAAGGAGATTCAACTGAGGCAGCACAAGGGAACTCTCATCTGGGGACAACAACTGCAGGGAGAACACATATTTTCAGATGAACATGGTAGGGCAGAAGGCTGCCTAATACTGAAGCACCCCCAAACAACAAATCAAATGCAACTTACTTGACAGAGATGTGCCTGAGCAACGGCCCTCCCCAGCCCTATCCCAAATCATACTTATTTTGCATAGGAGATACCATGGTCATGAAGATTGTTCTCCCAGGGTTAGGTTCATTCATTGCATTCTGGGTATGCTGACCCCTGTGATTTCCCCAAATGTGGGAAACTCGACTGCATTATTTGTGGTAGTGGGGGACTGTATTTGTGCTTTCCTCTGGTCAGCTCTGGTAAAATTCAGATTTCTTTGTCTCAGATCTTCCTCTAGCCTTGTTCTTCTTTCGAGAGTTCCCTTGTGCTGCCTCAGTTGGATCTCCTTCACTTGACAGGGGGGTGCCCGAGCAGCGACCCTCCCCAGCTCTAGCCCAACTCCTACTTACCTGCCAGGTGAGATACTATGATCATGAAGTTGCTTCTCCCAGGGCAAGGCTCACCCATTGCACTCTGGGTGTGCTGCCCCTGCGATTTCCCCAAATGTGGGAAACTTGACTGCATAATTTGAGTTTTCCCTGGTCGGCTCTCATGTAATTCAGATCTCTTTGTCTCAGGTCTCTCTCCAGCCTAGTTTGCTGTCTGGTTCCACTTCTTTTTTCTTGAGCCCCTCCCTTCTATACCCTTGTGCACTATCCTGACTTCTCCTCCCGTCTGCTTACTTTGTGCCTCCCAATGCACAATGCAAACTACGGGTAGTGCTGCAGGGCCCACACCCTTTTACTTGCTTTACAGAGCAGCTCTGGAGCTGTTACAGTGCCCAGCTGCTGCAAGAAATCAGCTTGAATGCTTCAGGGGCTGGGGAATGGCCAACATGAGCCCCACACCGAAGGAGGGTGGGGGTGCTTAATGCGAACTAGGGGTCATCCAAGCACCACAAAAGGCCTCCATGCCCTGCACGCTCCTTTTCTCTTTTCATATGCAGACAAGGGTTGAAGCCAACTTTGACCCACTGCTTGGATGACATCACCATATTCAAATCCATCTGCTGCAGGCCATCCCCCAGGAATGCTTGCACTAGTTGTTGCATTTGGTTTGTTGTTTGGGGGTGCTTCAGTATTAGGCAGCCTTCTGCCACCCCATGTTCATCTGAAAATATGTGTTCTCCCTGCAGTTGTTGTCCCCAGATGAGAGTTCCCTTGTGCTGCCTCAGTTGAATCTCCTTTACTTGACAGAGATGTGCCTGAGCAGCGGCCCTCCCCAGCCCTATCCCAAATCATACTTATTTTGCATAGGAGATACTATTGTCATGAAGATTGTTTTCCCAGGGTGAGGTTCATTCATTGCATTCTGGGTATGCTGACCCCTGTGATTTCCCCAAATGTGGGAAACTCGACTGCATTATTTGTGGTAGTGGTGGACTGTGTTTGTGCTTTCCTCTGGTCAGCTCTGGTAAAGTCAGATTTCTTTGTCTCAGATCTTCCTCTAGCCTTGTTCTTCTTTTGAGAGTTCCCTTGTGCTGCCTCAGTTGGATCTCCTTCACTTGAAAGGTAGTGCCCGAGCAGCGACCCTCCCCAGCTCTAGCCCAACTCCTACTAACCTGCCAGGTGAGATACTATGATCATGAAGGTGCTTCTCCCAGGGCAAGGCTCACCCATTGCACTCTGGGTGTGCTGCCCCTTGCGATTTCCCCAAATGTGGGAAACTTGACTGCATAATTTGTGTTTCCCCTGGACGGCTCTCGTATAATTCAGATCTCTTTGTCTCAGGTCTCTCTCCAGCCTAGTATGCTGTCTGTTTCCACTTCTCTTTTCTTGAGCCCCTCCCTTCTATAACCTTGTGCACTATCCTGACTTCTCCTCCCGTCTGCTTACTTTGTGCCTTCCAATGCACAATGCAAACTACAGGTAGTGCTGCAGGGCCCACACCCTTTTACTTGCCTTACAGAGCAGCTCTGGAGCTGTTACAGTACCCAGCTGCTGCAAGAAATCAGCTTGAATGCTTCAGGGGCTGGGGCATGGCCAACATGAGCCCCACACCGAAGGAGGGTGGGGGTGTTTAATGCGAACTAGGGGTCATCCAAGCGTCGCAAAAGGCCGCCATGCCCTGCATATCCCTTTTCTCTTTTCATAAGCAGACGAGGGTTGAAGCCAACTTTGACCCACTGCTTGGATGACATCACTTGCTGCCTTTCCAATGAAGCAAGTTTAATTTAGTAATAGGTGAAAAACCATCCCTACAAAGGTGTTAATCAGATACTTGGCTTTGTGGACACTTTTCAGAGAACAAATTAGTTAGCATAAAAATAAAGCCAGAAAATGAAGAGCTGTTTAATCACTCAATTGGATTTTTCTGCAAGCGTATTTCTTTTTCTCTGCAACCCACTGCTAAGTTGTGCTTCCTAGCTGTTCTTTTATAAAATCACTTAATCAAATCTAACTCTGATTACATCAGAGAAGGCCAGGTACCCTACACCATAAGAGGGGGTTTGAAATTTTGACTTGTCTACTTAAAGATCACCAAAATCTGATGACAAGGTCAATAACATCCCTGGGTGGGATTGAACCACCAACCCTTTGGTTAATAACCAAACACACTAACCGATTGCACCACCGAGACACTTTGCAAAAGTACATACTGACAAAGGTTAATAAGCATTCATCTAGAACGTTTCCTAGAAAACTTTAAAAAGTCAATAATCTGGAGAGTTTTTGTAAGATGTTTCTTCCATCAACCAATGAAGAAACGCATTGGTACTTTCCCATGATGAGTGAGTGCTTCAGGATCTCTTGCACTTACATGTGCAGCAGAGTACTGCAATGGAAGCATGCTGGGTCCATAGCCCAGAGGTAGGCAGATTGAAACTATCCTCTGCTATATGCGTTTTTTTTTTTGTTAATTAAAGTAATCCAAAACTGGGATTGATATTTTTGCTCTTTTATTTTTACTTAAAGTACAATAACTTTTACCATTTTCATTTGTTTTAATAGTATATTGACAGTATTGTTTTCTTTCAAAAATCCACTTAATTTTCTTTACCCGATTATTAAAATGGTAATTGACAAAAACAAACTACATTGTCACCAGAAGAGCAATACAAAATGTACAAGTGATATATTAAAATCATCTTTCCAGCTTGAATTTCAATGATGCATTGGGGCAACGATTTTGTGAGAAACATCTTCACCCTTAAATAAAGATTTTCTTAATTCCTTACCTGTGTGCTAATTAGATATCACCTTGTTTTCACATTAAACAGACTTCCACATGAGAAAGCACAAAGGATGCAGTGGCGTTAATGTTTCCTGGTGTCAACCTGTATTATTTCAGTAGATATTGAAATGAGGATGCATCTTGCTGCCTTTCCAATGAAGCAAGTTTAATTTAGTAATAGGTTAAAAACCATCCCTACAAATGTGTTAATCAGAAACTTGGCTTTGTGGACACTTTTCAGAGAACAAATTTGTTAGCATAAAAATAAAGCCAGAAAATGAAAAGCTGTTTAATCACTCAATTGGATTTTTTTGCCAGCATATTTCTTTTTCTCTGCAACCCACTGCTAAATTGTGCTTCCTAGCTGTTTTTATAAAATCACTGAATCAAATCTAACTCTGATTACATCAGAGAAGGCCAGGTACCCTACACCATAAGAGGGGGTTTGAAATTTTCACTTGTCTACATAAAGATCACCAAAATCTGATAACAAGGTCAATTACGTCCCTGGGTGGGATTGAACCACCAACCTTTTGGTTAATAGCCTTACACAGTAACTGATTGCGCCACAGCAACACTTTGTAAAAGTCCATACTGACAAAGGCTAATAAGCATTCATCTAGAACGATTCCTAGAAACATTTTAAAAAGTCAATAATGTGGAGAGTTTTTGTAAGATGTTTCTTCCATCAACCAATGAAGAAACACATTGGTACTTTCCCATGATGAGTGAGTGCTTCAGGATCTCTTGCACTTACATGTGCAGCAGAGTACTGTAATGGAAGCATGCTGGGTCCATAACCCAGAGGTAGGCAGATTGAAACTATCCTTTGCTATATGCATTTTTTTTTTGTTCATTAAAGTAATCCAAAACTGGGATTGATATTTTAGCTTTTATTTTTACTTAAAGTACAATAACTTTTACCATTTTAATTTGTTTTAGTGCAAATGGCATATCAGCAGTCAGCACTAACTGGTGACATGCCATTTGTACAAGTAAGCCATGTGTGACTAATATATAAACATGCTTTATTAAATAACACCTCAAACTATCATACCCAGGATTCAAACCTATAACCTGTTGAATTCTAATCAAACACCCTACCCATGGAGCTACTTGATCCTGCATCTTTTCTAACCTCCAAAAACAGATTCAGTTGCATTTTCCAGCGTGTTTTGTTTGCGCCTTTGCAAATGTCTTACATCGACAAACTTATTTAGTACTATTTTGCAAATAGGGTTACATTGTCGCAACATTGTGTTCCCTAATTGCTTGATTTTTTAAATGCAACAATTGATAAAGACACCTGATAATTGCTCTGTGGAGTCTTATTTTGTGTTTTGTGTTTAGTCTTTAGATCTGAATTTGAATGTACTTGTGAACTAACTTAATTTCCTACTTCTAAATTCATTCCTAAATTCACTACTTACATGAATCCTGTAGTTGGGCATTTTGGGACTTCGATTGTGGGCATTGTTTTGTGTCCAGACCAGCAGCAGGTGGTGTGCATTTGCTGGAAAGGCATCGAAGACCTCCGATATGCTGCATCTCCTGATGTGTGTCTCCCTCAAGTGGCTGTCAGCAAATGCCTGCTAGACACCCCATTCCAAGCTGATTGTGACATCATGGAACATGCATCATAGAACAGGCATGCTAAAACATGGGTCTTCAACCTGCGACCCTCCAGCTGCTGTGGAACTACACATCCCAGCATGCCCTGCCTCAGTTTTAGCATACCTTAATAGCAAAACTGTGGCAGGGCATGCTGGGATGTGTAGTTTCACAGCAGCTGGAGGGCCACAGGATGAAGACCCATGTGCTAGAGCCAAGCCGCAGGTACATTGAATGCTAGCAAGCTGAATATTTAAATCCTTTTTGTTCCGCAGCATTCCAATGCGGAAGATTCCATGGAACCAGAGATCCTTCCATTGAGAAGGACATGCTGCCTGGATGACTACACTGTGCAAATTAAATCACGGAGCCAGTTGGCTTGTGGGTGGCTCTGGTGACTGGGTGGTTGGGTGGGTGGTGTGTCGGAAGTGGAGCGCATGCAAATGATTGTGTATCATCCAGCTAGTGAGAGAGAAAACTCATGCAGGAGTGTTCCTGCTTGTCAGTGGGTTATGCACCTTGCCAGACGTTAAATCTACATAGAGCAGCTGGAGGGGACAAGAGCAGGTTTGCAAAATATAGATAGAAGAGCATATATGCTGGCGCATTCTCCATGATTGTGTCAGCTTATGTTTTGGTGCACTGCACTTTCCTCCACTAAGTTTTAGCCATTTTTGTTAAGCTCAAGTGTAGTTGCTTCTCGGCCTTTTGGCTGTGATCTTGTATCGTGGTTGAAGGGTCTGCTGGAGGGAGGGATTGTTTTCTTCATTGGCGAAAGACCAAAGATATTCCAGGATGGAAGGCTTGGGAACACTATCTGTTTTTCAGTTGTGGAAGAGCACAGAGGTCGGATTGGACTACATTCTATAGTAAAGGATATCTTTCTATTTATTGACCCTCCCCTTATATGTGTCTGTGTTACAATAAAGCTTCGGTTTTGTGAATCCCTCACCCTCTTACACTCCACACCCATAGCCTTATTAACTGTTGTATTATTGTATACTTTAAATGTATAGTGCAGTTCATGATTTATAGTGTAGACTGGCCTGTGCTGTAGTTCTTGAACTGTACTATACCGTCAGCATTTGTATTGTGTTTTGGCTGTGCTGCAACACTGTATTTATGTGTGCAATGTTTATGTATGTTTTTTTTTATGTCAATAAAGACTGCTTTTTCAAGCCAATATCTGAAAACAATCAATGTTTATCTTTGATGGCAATAAAAGTGGTATGATATTTGATGCTTTTGAAATCCAATATCTGATATGTCCCCTATCTGGGAACCATATATTAAATGGCTTTTCAGAAAAGGGAGATGGGAGAAGAGCTTTCATTACTTGTAGGACCGATGCACATAAAGAAGCAAAAAAACATACATAAACATTACACACATAAGTACCGCGTTGCGGCACAGCCAAAACACAATAGAAATGCTGATGGTATAGTACAGTTCAAGAACTACAGCACAGGCCAGCCTACACTATAAATCATGAACTGCACTATACATTTAAACTGTACAATAATACAACAGTTAATAAGGCTATGGGTGTGGAGTGTAAGAGGGTGAGGGAATCACAAGCCCGAAGCTTTATTGAAAGACTGACACATATAAGGGGAGGTTTAATAAATAGAAAGACATCCTTTACTATAGAATGTAGTCCAATCCGACCTCTGTGCTCTTCCACAACTGAAAAACAGATAGTGTTCCCAAGCCTTCCATCCTGGAATATCTTTGGTCTTTCGCCAATGAAGAACGCAATCCCTCCCTCCAGCAGACCCTTCAACCACAATACAAGATCACAGCCAAAAGGCCGAGAAGCAACTACACTTGAGCTTAACAAAAATGGCTAAAACTTAGTGGAGGAAAGTGCAGTGCACCAAAACATAAGCTGACACTATCATGGAGAATGCGCCAGCATATATGCTCTTCTATCTATATTTTGCAAACATGCTCTTGTCCCCTCCAGCTGCTCTATGTAGATTTAACGTCTGGCAAGGTGCATAACCCACTGACAAGCAGGCACACTCCTGCATGAGTTTTCACTCTCACTAGCTGGATGATACACAATCATTTGCATGTGCTCCACCTCCGACACACCACCCACCCAACCACCCAGTCACCAGAGCCACCCACAAACCAACTGGCTCCGTGATTTAATTTGCACAGTGTAGTCATCCAGGCAGCATGTCCTTCTCAATGGAAGGATCTCTGGTTCCATGGAATCTTCCGCATTGGAATGCTGCGGAACAAAAAGGATTTAAATATTCAGCTTGCTAGCATTCAATGTACCTGCGGCTTGGCTCTAGCACATGGGTCTTCATCCTGTGGCCCTCCAGCTGCTGTGAAACTACACATCCCAGCACGCCCTGCCACAGTTTTGCTATAAGGTATGCTAAAACTGAGGCAGGGCATGCTGGGATGTGTAGTTCCACAGCAGCTGGAGGGTCGCAGGTTGAAGACCCATGTTTTAGCATGCCTGTTCTATGATGCATGTTCCGTGATGTCACAATCAGCTTGGAATGGGGTGTCTAGCAGGCATTTGCTGACAGCCACTTGAGGGAGACACACATCAGGAGATGCAGCATATCGGAGGTCTTTGATGCCTTTCCAGCAAATGCACACCACCTGCTGCTGGTCTGGACACAAAACAATGCCCACAATCGAAGTCCCAAAATGCCCAACTACAGGATTCATGTAAGTAGTGAATTTAGGAATGAATTTAGAAGTAGGAAATTAAGTTAGTTCACAAGTACATTCAAATTCAGATCTAAAGTCTAGGTAGGCCTCACGTCCTGGCAGCCGCCAGCATTTAAAAATGCCTTGATTAGAGGTACGGAATTAAATGTAGATAAGAAGTAGACACAAAATAAGACTCCGCAGAGCAGTTATCAGGTGTTTTTATCAATTGTTGCATTTAAAAAATCAAGCAATTAGGGAACACAATGTTGCAACAATGTAACCCTATTTGCAAAATAGTACTAAATAAGTTTGTCGATGTAAGACATTTGCAAAGGCGCATCCAAAACACGCTGGAAAATGCAACTGAATCTGTTTTTGGAGGCTAGAATAGGAAATGTGCATCGGTCCTACAAGTACTGAAAGCTCTTCTCCCATCTCCCTTTTCTGAAAAGCCATTTAATATATGGTTCCCAGATAGGGGACATATCAGATATTGCCTTTCAAAAGCAGCAAATATCATACCACTTCTATTGCCATCAAAGATAAACATTGATTGTTTTCAGATATTGGATTAAAAAAGCAGTCTTTATTGACATAAAGAAGCAAAAAAACATACATAAACATTACACACATAAGTACTGTGTTGCAGCACAGCCAAAACACAATACAAATGCTGTCGGTATAGTACAGTTCAAGAACTACAGCACAGGTCAGCCTACACTATAAATCATGAACTGCACTATACATTTAAACAATACAATAGTTAATAAGGCTATGGGTGTGGAGTGTAAGAGGGTGACGGAATCACAAGCCCAAAGCTTTATTGAAAGACAGACACATATAAAGGGAGGATTAATAAATACAAAGATACCCTTTACTATAGAATGTAGTCCAATCCGGTCTTTCAACTCTTCCACAACTGAAAAACGGATAGTGTTCCCAAGCCTTCCATCCTGGAATATCTTCAGTCTCTCGCCAATGAAGAAAACAATCCCTCCAGCAGACTCTTCAACCACAATACAATATCACAGCCAAAAGAGCGAGAAGCAACTACACTTGCGTTTAAACAAAATGGCTAAAACTTAGTGGAGGAAAGTGCAGTGCACCAAAACATAAGCTGACACAATCATGGAGAATGCGCCAGCATATATGCTCTTCTGTCTATATTTTCCAAACCTGCTCTTGTCCCCTCCAGTTGCTCCATGTAGATTTGACGTCTGGCAAGGTGCATAACTCACTGACAAGCAGGCACACTCCTACATGAGTTTTCTCTCTCACTAGCTGGATGATACACATTCATTTGCATGTGCTCCACCTCCGACACACCGCCTACCCAACCACCCAGTCACCAGAGCCACCCACAAGCCAACTGGCTCCGTGATTTAATTTGCACAGTGCAGTCATCCAGGCAGCATGTCCTTCTCAATGGAATAATCTCTGGTTCCATGGAATCTTCCGCATTGGAATGCTGCGGAACAAAAAGGATTTAAACATTCAGCTTGCTAGCATTCAATGTACCTGCGGTTTGGTTCTAGCACATGGGTCTTCATCCTGTGGCCCTCCAGCTGCTGTGAAACTACACATCCCAGCATGCCCTGCCACAGTTTTGCTTTTAAGGTATGCTAAAACTGAGGCAGGGCATGCTGGGATATGTAGTTCCACAGCAGCTGGAGGGTCGCAGGTTGAAGACCCATGTTCTAGCATGCCTGTTCTATGATGCATGTTCCGTGATGTCACAATCAGCTTGGAATGGGGTGTCTAGCATGCATTTGCTGACAGCCACTTGAGGCAGACACACATCAGGAGATGCAGCATATCGGAGGTCTTCGATGCCTTTCCAGCAAATGCACACCACCAGCTGCTGGTCTGGACACAAAACAATGCCCACAATTGAAGGCTCAAAATGCCCAACTACAGGATTAATGTAAGTAGTGAATTAAGGAATGAATTTAGAAGTAGGAAATTAAGTTAGTTCACAAGTACATTCAAATTCAGATCTAAAGACTAGGTAGGCCTCACGTCCTGGCAGCACCCAGCATTTAAAAATGCCTTGATTATAGGTAGGGAATTAAATGTAGATAAGAAGTAGACACAAAAGAAGACTCCACAGAGCAATTATCAGGTGTCTTTATCAATTTTTGCATTTAAAAAATCAAGCAATTAGGGAACACAATGTTGCGACAATGTAACCCTATTTGCAAAATAGTACTAAATAAGTTTGTCGATGTAAGACATTTGCAAAGGCGCAAACAAAACACGCTGGAAAATGCAACTGAATCTGTTTTTGGAGGTTAGAATAGATGCAGGATCAAGTAGCTCAATGGGTAGGGTGTTTGATTAGAATTTAACAGGTTTTAGGTTTGAATCCTGGGTATGATAGTTTGAGGTGTTATTTAATAAAGTATGTTTATATATTAGTCACACATGGCTTACTTGTACAAATGGCATGTCACCAGTTAGTGCTGACTGCTGATATGCCATTTACACAAACATGCCATGTGTGACTGTATATGCATTTAAGGAGGGCACCCCTGCAATACCACAAACCATTGAGTGTCAAGTATACTAGATATATCTTCATATCTCATGTGCTTTCTCTGAGACCAATCTTGTTATGCCCCTTCCCCACAAGGCATGCGCCTTTTGTCCATATTGCAAAAATGGGGGGGAGGGCATATAATTCTCTGTCACAGGGCACCAAAAAGTCTAGTTATGGCTCTGGTATGCATTATGTAATCTGGCAGACCATCTCTCCAACACTGGCTGGTTGGAATAGAAATCCGGTTATCTATGTGAGCAAATGACCATCAACGATTTACTCTCAAACACTAAAAAATGGACAAAAATGGTCCCCTAAACAAATTGGTTAAATTTTGGGTTTAACCAATTTGTGTAATGACCATTTTTGACCACTTTTCTAGTGTTTGGGAGCAAATGGTTAATTGACATTTGCTCCTATACATTACCAGATTTTCATTCCAACCATCCAGACTGGATAGATAGCCTGACAGATAATTGTGTAGTGTACGCCCAGGATAACTGTTAGTCATGCTTTATTTTATGGCGGCACATAAATGGGTGGACAGATCCAGGGCAAGCACTGCCCACTCATGCATAGTTGTCAACTGATGTGAAGTTCCAGGGGGCAATCTCAGTTATAAAGGGAAGTATCTGGAAATTGTCCCTAGTTAAAAAAAAAAAAAAAATTTGATCAACTCCATTTATTTAGTATGATATCCCAGGTGATAGGATGCCGGCAGTCAGAACAACATACTTTATTAAATAACACATCTCAAACTACCATACCCAGGATTCAAACTTATAACCTGTTGAATTCTAATCAAACACCCTACCTATTGAGCTATTTGATCCTGCATAAAAATTGTGAACATTATATGAAGCTATTGGTACTTTGCAAAAAAAAAGAATCAGCATTACAACGCAGCAGATCCATGCAGTTTGCAGCCACACACTACATGTATCTGCTCAGCCACAATGCTGATTATTTCTTCACAAAGTACAAGGTGAGCTCCAAACAGAATTCTCTAGCTTAGAATTATACCTTTCTTTGCCAAACCTAGAAGTCGGGCCCCCCACCCTGGGATCCCCCAGAGGGAGGCCTGCACCGTCATGCGGCAGGCTTGTCCGTTTTGGAAGCAGGCTGATGGGCAGCCCAGGATTGCTTCAGTCTGGGCTTGGCAGGTCTGGAAACATGAGCTTGCTTTGGGTATGCCTGACCTTGGGTACGCTTTACCTGGAGGATGAAAGGGCCAAGAAAAGTACTTTTAGCCTTCTGCGTGGTAGGAGTCATACTAGGTAGGCAAGCTGTTTTAGCAGTAGCCAGATCAGCTACAATCTTATTGAGGTCTTCTCCAAAAGGAGATTCAACTGAGGCAGCACAAGGGAACTCTCATCTGGGGACAACAACTGCAGGGAGAACACATATTTTCAGATGAACATGGTAGGGCAGAAGGCTGCCTAATACTGAAGCACCCCCAAACAACAAATCAAATGCAACTTACTTGACAGAGATGTGCCTGAGCAACGGCCCTCCCCAGCCCTATCCCAAATCATACTTATTTTGCATAGGAGATACCATGGTCATGAAGATTGTTCTCCCAGGGTTAGGTTCATTCATTGCATTCTGGGTATGCTGACCCCTGTGATTTCCCCAAATGTGGGAAACTCGACTGCATTATTTGTGGTAGTGGGGGACTGTATTTGTGCTTTCCTCTGGTCAGCTCTGGTAAAATTCAGATTTCTTTGTCTCAGATCTTCCTCTAGCCTTGTTCTTCTTTCGAGAGTTCCCTTGTGCTGCCTCAGTTGGATCTCCTTCACTTGACAGGGGGGTGCCCGAGCAGCGACCCTCCCCAGCTCTAGCCCAACTCCTACTTACCTGCCAGGTGAGATACTATGATCATGAAGTTGCTTCTCCCAGGGCAAGGCTCACCCATTGCACTCTGGGTGTGCTGCCCCTGCGATTTCCCCAAATGTGGGAAACTTGACTGCATAATTTGAGTTTTCCCTGGTCGGCTCTCATGTAATTCAGATCTCTTTGTCTCAGGTCTCTCTCCAGCCTAGTTTGCTGTCTGGTTCCACTTCTTTTTTCTTGAGCCCCTCCCTTCTATACCCTTGTGCACTATCCTGACTTCTCCTCCCGTCTGCTTACTTTGTGCCTCCCAATGCACAATGCAAACTACGGGTAGTGCTGCAGGGCCCACACCCTTTTACTTGCTTTACAGAGCAGCTCTGGAGCTGTTACAGTGCCCAGCTGCTGCAAGAAATCAGCTTGAATGCTTCAGGGGCTGGGGAATGGCCAACATGAGCCCCACACCGAAGGAGGGTGGGGGTGCTTAATGCGAACTAGGGGTCATCCAAGCACCACAAAAGGCCTCCATGCCCTGCACGCTCCTTTTCTCTTTTCATATGCAGACAAGGGTTGAAGCCAACTTTGACCCACTGCTTGGATGACATCACCATATTCAAATCCATCTGCTGCAGGCCATCCCCCAGGAATGCTTGCACTAGTTGTTGCATTTGGTTTGTTGTTTGGGGGTGCTTCAGTATTAGGCAGCCTTCTGCCACCCCATGTTCATCTGAAAATATGTGTTCTCCCTGCAGTTGTTGTCCCCAGATGAGAGTTCCCTTGTGCTGCCTCAGTTGAATCTCCTTTACTTGACAGAGATGTGCCTGAGCAGCGGCCCTCCCCAGCCCTATCCCAAATCATACTTATTTTGCATAGGAGATACTATTGTCATGAAGATTGTTTTCCCAGGGTGAGGTTCATTCATTGCATTCTGGGTATGCTGACCCCTGTGATTTCCCCAAATGTGGGAAACTCGACTGCATTATTTGTGGTAGTGGTGGACTGTGTTTGTGCTTTCCTCTGGTCAGCTCTGGTAAAGTCAGATTTCTTTGTCTCAGATCTTCCTCTAGCCTTGTTCTTCTTTTGAGAGTTCCCTTGTGCTGCCTCAGTTGGATCTCCTTCACTTGAAAGGTAGTGCCCGAGCAGCGACCCTCCCCAGCTCTAGCCCAACTCCTACTAACCTGCCAGGTGAGATACTATGATCATGAAGGTGCTTCTCCCAGGGCAAGGCTCACCCATTGCACTCTGGGTGTGCTGCCCCTTGCGATTTCCCCAAATGTGGGAAACTTGACTGCATAATTTGTGTTTCCCCTGGACGGCTCTCGTATAATTCAGATCTCTTTGTCTCAGGTCTCTCTCCAGCCTAGTATGCTGTCTGTTTCCACTTCTCTTTTCTTGAGCCCCTCCCTTCTATAACCTTGTGCACTATCCTGACTTCTCCTCCCGTCTGCTTACTTTGTGCCTTCCAATGCACAATGCAAACTACAGGTAGTGCTGCAGGGCCCACACCCTTTTACTTGCCTTACAGAGCAGCTCTGGAGCTGTTACAGTACCCAGCTGCTGCAAGAAATCAGCTTGAATGCTTCAGGGGCTGGGGCATGGCCAACATGAGCCCCACACCGAAGGAGGGTGGGGGTGTTTAATGCGAACTAGGGGTCATCCAAGCGTCGCAAAAGGCCGCCATGCCCTGCATATCCCTTTTCTCTTTTCATAAGCAGACGAGGGTTGAAGCCAACTTTGACCCACTGCTTGGATGACATCACTTGCTGCCTTTCCAATGAAGCAAGTTTAATTTAGTAATAGGTGAAAAACCATCCCTACAAAGGTGTTAATCAGATACTTGGCTTTGTGGACACTTTTCAGAGAACAAATTAGTTAGCATAAAAATAAAGCCAGAAAATGAAGAGCTGTTTAATCACTCAATTGGATTTTTCTGCAAGCGTATTTCTTTTTCTCTGCAACCCACTGCTAAGTTGTGCTTCCTAGCTGTTCTTTTATAAAATCACTTAATCAAATCTAACTCTGATTACATCAGAGAAGGCCAGGTACCCTACACCATAAGAGGGGGTTTGAAATTTTGACTTGTCTACTTAAAGATCACCAAAATCTGATGACAAGGTCAATAACATCCCTGGGTGGGATTGAACCACCAACCCTTTGGTTAATAACCAAACACACTAACCGATTGCACCACCGACACACTTTGCAAAAGTACATACTGACAAAGGTTAATAAGCATTCATCTAGAACGTTTCCTAGAAAACTTTAAAAAGTCAATAATCTGGAGAGTTTTTGTAAGATGTTTCTTCCATCAACCAATGAAGAAATGCATTGGTACTTTCCCATGATGAGTGAGTGCTTCAGGATCTCTTGCACTTACATGTGCAGCAGAGTACTGCAATGGAAGCATGCTGGGTCCATAGCCCAGAGGTAGGCAGATTGAAACTATCCTCTGCTATATGCGTTTTTTTTTTTGTTAATTAAAGTAATCCAAAACTGGGATTGATATTTTTGCTCTTTTATTTTTACTTAAAGTACAATAACTTTTACCATTTTCATTTGTTTTAATAGTATATTGACAGTATTGTTTTCTTTCAAAAATCCACTTAATTTTCTTTACCCGATTATTAAAATGGTAATTGACAAAAACAAACTACATTGTCACCAGAAGAGCAATACAAAATGTACAAGTGATATATTAAAATCATCTTTCCAGCTTGAATTTCAATGATGCATTGGGGCAACGATTTTGTGAGAAACATCTTCACCCTTAAATAAAGATTTTCTTAATTCCTTACCTGTGTGCTAATTAGATATCACCTTGTTTTCACATTAAACAGACTTCCACATGAGAAAGCACAAAGGATGCAGTGGCGTTAATGTTTCCTGGTGTCAACCTGTATTATTTCAGTAGATATTGAAATGAGGATGCATCTTGCTGCCTTTCCAATGAAGCAAGTTTAATTTAGTAATAGGTTAAAAACCATCCCTACAAATGTGTTAATCAGAAACTTGGCTTTGTGGACACTTTTCAGAGAACAAATTTGTTAGCATAAAAATAAAGCCAGAAAATGAAAAGCTGTTTAATCACTCAATTGGATTTTTTTGCCAGCATATTTCTTTTTCTCTGCAACCCACTGCTAAATTGTGCTTCCTAGCTGTTTTTATAAAATCACTGAATCAAATCTAACTCTGATTACATCAGAGAAGGCCAGGTACCCTACACCATAAGAGGGGGTTTGAAATTTTCACTTGTCTACATAAAGATCACCAAAATCTGATAACAAGGTCAATTACGTCCCTGGGTGGGATTGAACCACCAACCTTTTGGTTAATAGCCTTACACAGTAACTGATTGCGCCACAGCAACACTTTGTAAAAGTCCATACTGACAAAGGCTAATAAGCATTCATCTAGAACGATTCCTAGAAACATTTTAAAAAGTCAATAATGTGGAGAGTTTTTGTAAGATGTTTCTTCCATCAACCAATGAAGAAACACATTGGTACTTTCCCATGATGAGTGAGTGCTTCAGGATCTCTTGCACTTACATGTGCAGCAGAGTACTGTAATGGAAGCATGCTGGGTCCATAACCCAGAGGTAGGCAGATTGAAACTATCCTTTGCTATATGCATTTTTTTTTTGTTCATTAAAGTAATCCAAAACTGGGATTGATATTTTAGCTTTTATTTTTACTTAAAGTACAATAACTTTTACCATTTTAATTTGTTTTAGTGCAAATGGCATATCAGCAGTCAGCACTAACTGGTGACATGCCATTTGTACAAGTAAGCCATGTGTGACTAATATATAAACATGCTTTATTAAATAACACCTCAAACTATCATACCCAGGATTCAAACCTATAACCTGTTGAATTCTAATCAAACACCCTACCCATGGAGCTACTTGATCCTGCATCTTTTCTAACCTCCAAAAACAGATTCAGTTGCATTTTCCAGCGTGTTTTGTTTGCGCCTTTGCAAATGTCTTACATCGACAAACTTATTTAGTACTATTTTGCAAATAGGGTTACATTGTCGCAACATTGTGTTCCCTAATTGCTTGATTTTTTAAATGCAACAATTGATAAAGACACCTGATAATTGCTCTGTGGAGTCTTATTTTGTGTTTTGTGTTTAGTCTTTAGATCTGAATTTGAATGTACTTGTGAACTAACTTAATTTCCTACTTCTAAATTCATTCCTAAATTCACTACTTACATGAATCCTGTAGTTGGGCATTTTGGGACTTCGATTGTGGGCATTGTTTTGTGTCCAGACCAGCAGCAGGTGGTGTGCATTTGCTGGAAAGGCATCGAAGACCTCCGATATGCTGCATCTCCTGATGTGTGTCTCCCTCAAGTGGCTGTCAGCAAATGCCTGCTAGACACCCCATTCCAAGCTGATTGTGACATCATGGAACATGCATCATAGAACAGGCATGCTAAAACATGGGTCTTCAACCTGCGACCCTCCAGCTGCTGTGGAACTACACATCCCAGCATGCCCTGCCTCAGTTTTAGCATACCTTAATAGCAAAACTGTGGCAGGGCATGCTGGGATGTGTAGTTTCACAGCAGCTGGAGGGCCACAGGATGAAGACCCATGTGCTAGAGCCAAGCCGCAGGTACATTGAATGCTAGCAAGCTGAATATTTAAATCCTTTTTGTTCCGCAGCATTCCAATGCGGAAGATTCCATGGAACCAGAGATCCTTCCATTGAGAAGGACATGCTGCCTGGATGACTACACTGTGCAAATTAAATCACGGAGCCAGTTGGCTTGTGGGTGGCTCTGGTGACTGGGTGGTTGGGTGGGTGGTGTGTCGGAAGTGGAGCGCATGCAAATGATTGTGTATCATCCAGCTAGTGAGAGAGAAAACTCATGCAGGAGTGTTCCTGCTTGTCAGTGGGTTATGCACCTTGCCAGACGTTAAATCTACATAGAGCAGCTGGAGGGGACAAGAGCAGGTTTGCAAAATATAGATAGAAGAGCATATATGCTGGCGCATTCTCCATGATTGTGTCAGCTTATGTTTTGGTGCACTGCACTTTCCTCCACTAAGTTTTAGCCATTTTTGTTAAGCTCAAGTGTAGTTGCTTCTCGGCCTTTTGGCTGTGATCTTGTATCGTGGTTGAAGGGTCTGCTGGAGGGAGGGATTGTTTTCTTCATTGGCGAAAGACCAAAGATATTCCAGGATGGAAGGCTTGGGAACACTATCTGTTTTTCAGTTGTGGAAGAGCACAGAGGTCGGATTGGACTACATTCTATAGTAAAGGATATCTTTCTATTTATTGACCCTCCCCTTATATGTGTCTGTGTTACAATAAAGCTTCGGTTTTGTGAATCCCTCACCCTCTTACACTCCACACCCATAGCCTTATTAACTGTTGTATTATTGTATACTTTAAATGTATAGTGCAGTTCATGATTTATAGTGTAGACTGGCCTGTGCTGTAGTTCTTGAACTGTACTATACCGTCAGCATTTGTATTGTGTTTTGGCTGTGCTGCAACACTGTATTTATGTGTGCAATGTTTATGTATGTTTTTTTTTATGTCAATAAAGACTGCTTTTTCAAGCCAATATCTGAAAACAATCAATGTTTATCTTTGATGGCAATAAAAGTGGTATGATATTTGATGCTTTTGAAATCCAATATCTGATATGTCCCCTATCTGGGAACCATATATTAAATGGCTTTTCAGAAAAGGGAGATGGGAGAAGAGCTTTCATTACTTGTAGGACCGATGCACATAAAGAAGCAAAAAAACATACATAAACATTACACACATAAGTACCGCGTTGCGGCACAGCCAAAACACAATAGAAATGCTGATGGTATAGTACAGTTCAAGAACTACAGCACAGGCCAGCCTACACTATAAATCATGAACTGCACTATACATTTAAACTGTACAATAATACAACAGTTAATAAGGCTATGGGTGTGGAGTGTAAGAGGGTGAGGGAATCACAAGCCCGAAGCTTTATTGAAAGACTGACACATATAAGGGGAGGTTTAATAAATAGAAAGACATCCTTTACTATAGAATGTAGTCCAATCCGACCTCTGTGCTCTTCCACAACTGAAAAACAGATAGTGTTCCCAAGCCTTCCATCCTGGAATATCTTTGGTCTTTCGCCAATGAAGAACGCAATCCCTCCCTCCAGCAGACCCTTCAACCACAATACAAGATCACAGCCAAAAGGCCGAGAAGCAACTACACTTGAGCTTAACAAAAATGGCTAAAACTTAGTGGAGGAAAGTGCAGTGCACCAAAACATAAGCTGACACTATCATGGAGAATGCGCCAGCATATATGCTCTTCTATCTATATTTTGCAAACATGCTCTTGTCCCCTCCAGCTGCTCTATGTAGATTTAACGTCTGGCAAGGTGCATAACCCACTGACAAGCAGGCACACTCCTGCATGAGTTTTCACTCTCACTAGCTGGATGATACACAATCATTTGCATGTGCTCCACCTCCGACACACCACCCACCCAACCACCCAGTCACCAGAGCCACCCACAAACCAACTGGCTCCGTGATTTAATTTGCACAGTGTAGTCATCCAGGCAGCATGTCCTTCTCAATGGAAGGATCTCTGGTTCCATGGAATCTTCCGCATTGGAATGCTGCGGAACAAAAAGGATTTAAATATTCAGCTTGCTAGCATTCAATGTACCTGCGGCTTGGCTCTAGCACATGGGTCTTCATCCTGTGGCCCTCCAGCTGCTGTGAAACTACACATCCCAGCACGCCCTGCCACAGTTTTGCTATAAGGTATGCTAAAACTGAGGCAGGGCATGCTGGGATGTGTAGTTCCACAGCAGCTGGAGGGTCGCAGGTTGAAGACCCATGTTTTAGCATGCCTGTTCTATGATGCATGTTCCGTGATGTCACAATCAGCTTGGAATGGGGTGTCTAGCAGGCATTTGCTGACAGCCACTTGAGGGAGACACACATCAGGAGATGCAGCATATCGGAGGTCTTTGATGCCTTTCCAGCAAATGCACACCACCTGCTGCTGGTCTGGACACAAAACAATGCCCACAATCGAAGTCCCAAAATGCCCAACTACAGGATTCATGTAAGTAGTGAATTTAGGAATGAATTTAGAAGTAGGAAATTAAGTTAGTTCACAAGTACATTCAAATTCAGATCTAAAGTCTAGGTAGGCCTCACGTCCTGGCAGCCGCCAGCATTTAAAAATGCCTTGATTAGAGGTACGGAATTAAATGTAGATAAGAAGTAGACACAAAATAAGACTCCGCAGAGCAGTTATCAGGTGTTTTTATCAATTGTTGCATTTAAAAAATCAAGCAATTAGGGAACACAATGTTGCAACAATGTAACCCTATTTGCAAAATAGTACTAAATAAGTTTGTCGATGTAAGACATTTGCAAAGGCGCATCCAAAACACGCTGGAAAATGCAACTGAATCTGTTTTTGGAGGCTAGAATAGGAAATGTGCATCGGTCCTACAAGTACTGAAAGCTCTTCTCCCATCTCCCTTTTCTGAAAAGCCATTTAATATATGGTTCCCAGATAGGGGACATATCAGATATTGCCTTTCAAAAGCAGCAAATATCATACCACTTCTATTGCCATCAAAGATAAACATTGATTGTTTTCAGATATTGGATTGAAAAAGCAGTCTTTATTGACATAAAGAAGCAAAAAAACATACATAAACATTACACACATAAGTACTGTGTTGCAGCACAGCCAAAACACAATACAAATGCTGTCGGTATAGTACAGTTCAAGAACTACAGTACAGGTCAGCCTACACTATAAATCATGAACTGCACTATACATTTAAACAATACAATAGTTAATAAGGCTATGGGTGTGGAGTGTAAGAGGGTGACGGAATCACAAGCCCAAAGCTTTATTGAAAGACAGACACATATAAAGGGAGGATTAATAAATACAAAGATACCCTTTACTATAGAATGTAGTCCAATCCGGTCTTTCAACTCTTCCACAACTGAAAAACGGATAGTGTTCCCAAGCCTTCCATCCTGGAATATCTTCAGTCTCTCGCCAATGAAGAAAACAATCCCTCCAGCAGACTCTTCAACCACAATACAATATCACAGCCAAAAGAGCGAGAAGCAACTACACTTGCGTTTAAACAAAATGGCTAAAACTTAGTGGAGGAAAGTGCAGTGCACCAAAACATAAGCTGACACAATCATGGAGAATGCGCCAGCATATATGCTCTTCTGTGTATATTTTCCAAACCTGCTCTTGTCCCCTCCAGTTGCTCCATGTAGATTTGACGTCTGGCAAGGTGCATAACTCACTGACAAGCAGGCACACTCCTGCATGAGTTTTCTCTCTCACTAGCTGGATGATACACATTCATTTGCATGTGCTCCACCTCCGACACACCGCCCACCCAACCACCCAGTCACCAGAGCCACCCACAAGCCAACTGGCTCCGTGATTTAATTTGCACAGTGCAGTCATCCAGGCAGCATGTCCTTCTCAATGGAATAATCTCTGGTTCCATGGAATCTTCCGCATTGGAATGCTGCGGAACAAAAAGGATTTAAACATTCAGCTTGCTAGCATTCAATGTACCTGCGGTTTGGTTCTAGCACATGGGTCTTCATCCTGTGGCCCTCCAGCTGCTGTGAAACTACACATCCCAGCATGCCCTGCCACAGTTTTGCTATTAAGGTATGCTAAAACTGAGGCAGGGCATGCTGGGATATGTAGTTCCACAGCAGCTGGAGGGTCGCAGGTTGAAGACCCATGTTCTAGCATGCCTGTTCTATGATGCATGTTCCGTGATGTCACAATCAGCTTGGAATGGGGTGTCTAGCATGCATTTGCTGACAGCCACTTGAGGCAGACACACATCAGGAGATGCAGCATATCGGAGGTCTTCGATGCCTTTCCAGCAAATGCACACCACCAGCTGCTGGTCTGGACACAAAACAATGCCCACAATTGAAGGCTCAAAATGCCCAACTACAGGATTAATGTAAGTAGTGAATTTAGGAATGAGTTTAGAAGTAGGAAATTAAGTTAGTTCACAAGTACATTCAAATTCAGATCTAAAGACTAGGTAGGCCTCACGTCCTGGCAGCACCCAGCATTTAAAAATGCCTTGATTATAGGTAGGGAATTAAATGTAGATAAGAAGTAGACACAAAAGAAGACTCCACAGAGCAATTATCAGGTGTCTTTATCAATTTTTGCATTTAAAAAATCAAGCAATTAGGGAACACAATGTTGCGACAATGTAACCCTATTTGCAAAATAGTACTAAATAAGTTTGTCGATGTAAGACATTTGCAAAGGCGCAAACAAAACACGCTGGAAAATGCAACTGAATCTGTTTTTGGAGGTTAGAATAGATGCAGGATCAAGTAGCTCAATGGGTAGGGTGTTTGATTAGAATTTAACAGGTTATAGGTTTGAATCCTGGGTATGATAGTTTGAGGTGTTATTTAATAAAGTATGTTTATATATTAGTCACACATGGCTTACTTGTACAAATGGCATGTCACCAGTTAGTGCTGACTGCTGATATGCCATTTACACAAACATGCCATGTGTGACTGTATATGCATTTAAGGAGGGCACCCCTGCAATACCACAAACCATTGAGTGTCAAGTATACTAGATATATCTTCATATCTCATGTGCTTTCTCTGAGACCAATCTTGTTATGCCCCTTCCCCACAAGGCATGCGCCTTTTGTCCATATTGCAAAAATGGGGGGGAGGGCATATAATTCTCTGTCACAGGGCACCAAAAAGTCTAGTTATGGCTCTGGTATGCATTATGTAATCTGGCAGACCATCTCTCCAACACTGGCTGGTTGGAATAGAAATCCGGTTATCTATGTGAGCAAATGACCATCAACGATTTACTCTCAAACACTAAAAAATGGACAAAAATGGTCCCCTAAACAAATTGGTTAAATTTTGGGTTTAACCAATTTGTGTAATGACCATTTTTGACCACTTTTCTAGTGTTTGGGAGCAAATGGTTAATTGACATTTGCTCCTATACATTACCAGATTTTCATTCCATCCATCCAGACTGGATAGATAGCCTGACAGATAATTGTGTAGTGTACGCCCAGGATAACTGTTAGTCATGCTTTATTTTATGGCGGCACATAAATGGGTGGACAGATCCAGGGCAAGCACTGCCCACTCATGCATAGTTGTCAACTGATGTGAAGTTCCAGGGGGCAATCTCAGTTATAAAGAGAAGTATCTGGAAATTGTCCCTAGTTAAAAAAAAAAAAAAATTTTTTATCAACTCCATTTATTTAGTATGATATCCCAGGTGACAGGATGCCGGCAGTCAGAACAACATACTTTATTAAATAACACATCTCAAACTACCATACCCAGGATTCAAACCTATAACCTGTTGAATTCTAATCAAACACCCTACCTATTGAGCTATTTGATCCTGCATAAAAATTGTGAACATTATATGAAGCTATTGGTACTTTGCAAAAAAAAAGAATCAGCATTACAACGCAGCAGATCCATGCAGTTTGCAGCCACACACTACATGTATCTGCTCAGCCACAATGCTGATTATTTCTTCACAAAGTACAAGGTGAGCTCCAAACAGAATTCTCTAGCTTAGAATTATACCTTTCTTTGCCAAACCTAGAAGTCGGGCCCCCCACCCTGGGATCCCCCAGAGGGAGGCCTGCACCGTCATGCGGCAGGCTTGTCCGTTTTGGAAGCAGGCTGATGGGCAGCCCAGGATTGCTTCAGTCTGGGCTTGGCAGGTCTGGAAACATGAGCTTGCTTTGGGTATGCCTGACCTTGGGTACGCTTTACCTGGAGGATGAAAGGGCCAAGAAAAGTACTTTTAGCCTTCTGCGTGGTAGGAGTCATACTAGGTAGGCAAGCTGTTTTAGCAGTAGCCAGATCAGCTACAATCTTATTGAGGTCTTCTCCAAAAGGAGATTCAACTGAGGCAGCACAAGGGAACTCTCATCTGGGGACAACAACTGCAGGGAGAACACATATTTTCAGATGAACATGGTAGGGCAGAAGGCTGCCTAATACTGAAGCACCCCCAAACAACAAATCAAATGCAACTTACTTGACAGAGATGTGCCTGAGCAACGGCCCTCCCCAGCCCTATCCCAAATCATACTTATTTTGCATAGGAGATACCATGGTCATGAAGATTGTTCTCCCAGGGTTAGGTTCATTCATTGCATTCTGGGTATGCTGACCCCTGTGATTTCCCCAAATGTGGGAAACTCGACTGCATTATTTGTGGTAGTGGGGGACTGTGTTTGTGCTTTCCTCTGGTCAGCTCTGGTAAAAGTCAGATTTCTTTGTCTCAGATCTTCCTCTAGCCTTTGTCTTCTTTCGAGAGTTCCCTTGTGCTGCCTCAGTTGGATCTCCTTCACTTGACAGGGGGGTGCCCGAGCAGCGACCCTCCCCAGCTCTAGCCCAACTCCTACTTACCTGCCAGGTGAGATACTATGATCATGAAGTTGCTTCTCCCAGGGCAAGGCTCACCCATTGCACTCTGGGTGTGCTGCCCCTGCGATTTCCCCAAATGTGGGAAACTTGACTGCATAATTTGAGTTTTCCCTGGTCGGCTCTCATGTAATTCAGATCTCTTTGTCTCAGGTCTCTCTCCAGCCTAGTTTGCTGTCTGGTTCCACTTCTTTTTTCTTGAGCCCCTCCCTTCTATACCCTTGTGCACTATCCTGACTTCTCCTCCCGTCTGCTTACTTTGTGCCTCCCAATGCACAATGCAAACTACGGGTAGTGCTGCAGGGCCCACACCCTTTTACTTGCTTTACAGAGCAGCTCTGGAGCTGTTACAGTGCCCAGCTGCTGCAAGAAATCAGCTTGAATGCTTCAGGGGCTGGGGAATGGCCAACATGAGCCCCACACCGAAGGAGGGTGGGGGTGCTTAATGCGAACTAGGGGTCATCCAAGCACCACAAAAGGCCTCCATGCCCTGCACGCTCCTTTTCTCTTTTCATATGCAGACGAGGGTTGAAGCCAACTTTGACCCACTGCTTGGATGACATCACCATATTCAAATCCATCTGCTGCAGGCCATCCCCCAGGAATGCTTGCACTAGTTGTTGCATTTGGTTTGTTGTTTGGGGGTGCTTCAGTATTAGGCAGCCTTCTGCCACCCCATGTTCATCTGAAAATATGTGTTCTCCCTGCAGTTGTTGTCCCCAGATGAGAGTTCCCTTGTGCTGCCTCAGTTGAATCTCCTTTACTTGACAGAGATGTGCCTGAGCAACGGCCCTCCCCAGCCCTATCCCAAATCATACTTATTTTGCATAGGAGATACTATTGTCATGAAGATTGTTCTCCCAGGGTGAGGTTCATTCATTGCATTCTGGGTATGCTGACCCCTGTGATTTCCCCAAATGTGGGAAACTCGACTGCATTATTTGTGGTAGTGGTGGACTGTGTTTGTGCTTTCCTCTGGTCAGCTCTGGTAAAAGTCAGATTTCTTTGTCTCAGATCTTCCTCTAGCCTTGTTCTTCTTTTGAGAGTTCCCTTGTGCTGCCTCAGTTGGATCTCCTTCACTTGAAAGGTAGTGCCCGAGCAGCGACCCTCCCCAGCTCTAGCCCAACTCCTACTAACCTGCCAGGTGAGATACTATGATCATGAAGGTGCTTCTCCCAGGGCAAGGCTCACCCATTGCACTCTGGGTGTGCTGCCCCTTGCGATTTCCCCAAATGTGGGAAACTTGACTGCATAATTTGTGTTTCCCCTGGACGGCTCTCGTATAATTCAGATCTCTTTGTCTCAGGTCTCTCTCCAGCCTAGTATGCTGTCTGTTTCCACTTCTCTTTTCTTGAGCCCATCCCTTCTATAACCTTGTGCACTATCCTGACTTCTCCTCCCGTCTGCTTACTTTGTGCCTTCCAATGCACAATGCAAACTACAGGTAGTGCTGCAGGGCCCACACCCTTTTACTTGCCTTACAGAGCAGCTCTGGAGCTGTTACAGTACCCAGCTGCTGCAAGAAATCAGCTTGAATGCTTTAGGGGCTGGGGCATGGCCAACATGAGCCCCACACCGAAGGAGGGTGGGGGTGTTTAATGCGAACTAGGGGTCATCCAAGCGTCGCAAAAGGCCGCCATGCCCTGCATATACCTTTTCTCTTTTCATAAGCAGACGAGGGATGAAGCCAACTTTGACCCACTGCTTGGATGACATCACTTGCTGCCTTTCCAATGAAGCAAGTTTAATTTAGTAATAGGTGAAAAACCATCCCTACAAAGGTGTTAATCAGATACTTGGCTTTGTGGACACTTTTCAGAGAACAAATTTGTTAGCATAAAAATAAAGCCAGAAAATGAAGAGCTGTTTAATCACTCAATTGGATTTTTCTGCAAGCGTATTTCTTTTTCTCTGCAACCCACTGCTAAGTTGTGCTTCCTAGCTGTTCTTTTATAAAATCACTTAATCAAATCTAACTCTGATTACATCAGAGAAGGCAAGGTACCCTACACCATAAGAGGGGGTTTGAAATTTTGACTTGTCTACTTAAAGATCACCAAAATCTGATAACAAGGTAAATTACGTCCCTGGGTAGGATTGAACCACCAACCTTTTGGTTAATAACCGAACACGCTAACTGATTGCGCCACAGAGACACATTGCAAAAGTATATACTGACAAAGGCTAATAAGCATTCATCTAGAACGTTTCCTAGAAAAACTTTAAAAAGTCAATAATCTGGAGAGTTTTTGTAAGATGTTTCTTCCATCAACCAATGAAGAAACACATTGGTACTTTCCCATGATGAGTGAGTGCTTCAGGATCTCTTGCACTTACATGTGCAGCAGAATACTGCAATGGAAGCATGCTGGGCCCATAACCCAGAGGTAGGCAGATTGAAACTATCCTCTGCTATATGCATTTTTTTTTGTTAATTAAAGTAATCCAAAACTGGGATTGATATTTTTGCTCTTTTATTTTTACTTAAAGTACAATAACTTTTATTATTTTAATTTGTTTTAATAGTATATTGACAGTATTGTTTTCTTTCAAAAATCCACTTAATTTTCTTTACCCTATTATTCAAATGGTAATTGACAAAAACAAACTACATTGTCACCAGAAGAGCAATACAAAATGTACAAGTGATATATTAAAATCATCTTTCCAGCTTGAATGATGCATTGGGGCAACGATTTTGTGAGAAACCTCTTCACCCTTAAATAAAGATTTTCTTAATTCCTTACCTGTGTGCTAATTAGATATCACCTTGTTTTCACATTAAACAGACTTCCACATGAGAAAGCAGCAAGGATGCAGTGGCGTTAATGTTTCCTGGTGTCAACCTGTATTATTTCAGTAGATATTGAAATGAGGATGCATATTGCTGCCTTTCCAATGAAGCATGTTTAATTTAGTAATAGGTGAAAAACCATCCCTACAAAGGTGTTAATCAGATACTTGGCTTTGTGGACTCTTTTCAGAGAACAAATTTGTTAGCATAAAAATAAAGCCAGAAAATGAAGAGCTGTTTAATCACTCAATTGGATTTTTCTGCCAGCATATTTCTTTTTCTCTGCAACCCACTGCTAAATTGTGCTTCCTAGCTGTTTTTTTTCATAAAATCACTTAATCAAATCTAACTGATTACATCAGAGTAGGCCAGGTACCCTACACCATAAGAGAGGGTTTGAAATTTTGACTTGTCTACTTAAATATCACCAAAATCTGATCACAAGGTCAATTACGTCCCTGGGTGGGATTGAACCACCAACTTTTTGGTTAATAGCCGTACACACTAACTGATTGCGCTACAGCGACACTTTGTGAAAGTACATACTGACAAAGGCTAATAAGCATTCATCTAGAACGTTTCCTAGAAAAACTTTAAATAGTCAATAATCTGGAGAGTTTTTGTAAGATGTTTCTTCCATCAACCAATGAAGAAACACATTGGTACTTTCCCATGATGAGTGAGTGCTTCAGGATCTCTTGCACTTACATGTGCAGCAGAGTACTGTAATGGAAGCATGCTGGGTCCATAACCCAGAGGTAGGCAGATTGAAATTATCCTCTGCTATATGCATTTTTTTTGTTAATTAAAGTAATCCAAAACTGGGATTGATATTTTTGCTCTTTTTATTTTACTTAAAGTACAATAACTTTTACCTTTTTAATTTGTTTTAATAGTATATAGACAGTATTGTTTTCTTTCAAAAATCCACTTAATTTTCTTTACCCGATTATTAAAATGGTAATTGACAAAAACAAACTACATTGTCACCAGAAGAGCAATACAAAATGTACAAGTGATATATTAAAATCATCTTTCCAGCTTGAATTTCAATGATGCATTGGGGCAACGATTTTGTGAGAAACATCTTACCCTTAAATAAAGATTTTCTTAATTCCTTACCTGTGTGCTAATTAGATATCACCTTGTTTTCACATTAAACAGACTTCCACATGAGAAAGCAGCAAGGATGCAGTGGCGTTAATGTTTCCTGGTGTCAACCTGTATTATTTCAGTAGATATTGAAATGAGGATGCATCTTGCTGCCTTTCCAATGAAGCAAGTTTAATTTAGTAATAGGTGAAAAACCATCCCTACAAAGATGTTAATCCGATACTTGGCTTTGTGGACACTTTTCAGAGAACAAATTAGTTAGCATAAAAATAAAGCCAGAAAATGAAGAGCTGTTTAATCACTCAATTGGATTTTTCTGCCAGCATATTTCATTTTCTCTGCAAACCACTGCTAAATTGTGCTTCCTAGCTGTTTTTTGATAAAATCACTTAATCAAATCTAACTCTGATTACATCAGAGTAGGCCAGGTACCCTACACCATAAGAGGGGGTTTGAAATTTTGACTTGTCTACTTAAAGATCACCAAAATCTGATGACAAGGTCAATAACATCCCTGGGTGGGATTGAACCACCAACCCTTTGGTTAATAACCAAACACACTAACCGATTACACCACAGAGACACTTTGCAAAAGTACATACTGACAAAGGCTAATAAGCATTCATCTAGAACGTTTCCTAGAAAACTTTAAAAAGTCAATAATCTGGAGAGTTTTTGTAAGATGTTTCTTCCATCAACCAATGAAGAAACGCATTGGTACTTTCCCATGATGAGTGAGTGCTTCAGGATCTCTTGCACTTACATGTGCAGCAGAGTACTGCAATGGAAGCATGCTGGGCCCCTTAACCCAGAGGTAGGCAGATTGAAACTATCCTCTGCTATATGCATTTTTTTTTTGTTAATTAAAGTAATCCAAAACTGGGATTGATATTTTTGCTCTTTTATTTTTACTTAAAGTACAATAACTTTTACCATTTTAATTTGTTTTAATAGTATATTGACAGTATTGTTTTCTTTCAAAAATCCACTTAATTTTCTTTACCCTATTATTAAAATGGTAATTGACAAAAACAAACTACATTGTCACCAGAAGAGCAATACAAAATGTACAAGTGATATATTAAAATCATCTTTCCAGCTTGAATTTCAATGATGCATTGGGGCAACGATTTTGTGAGAAACATCTTCACCCTTAAATAAAGATTTTCTTAATTCCTTACCTGTGTGCTAATTAGATATCACCTTGTTTTCACATTAAACAGACTTCCACATGAGAAAGCAGCAAGGATGCAGTGGCGTTAATGTTTCCTGGTGTCAACCTGTATTATTTCAGTAGATATTGAAATGAGGATGCATCTTGCTGCCTTTCCAATGAAGCAAGTTTAATTTAGTAATAGGTGAAAAACCATCCCTACAAAGATGTTAATCAGACACTTGGCTTTGTGGACACTTTTCAGAGAACAAATTTGTTAGCATAAAAATAAAGCCAGAAAATGAAGAGCTGTTTAATCACTCAATTGGATTTTTTTGCCAGCATATTTCTTTTTCTCTGCAAACCACTGCTAAATTGTGCTTCCTAGCTGTTTTTATAAAATCACTGAATCAAATCTAACTCTGATTACATCAGAGAAGGCCAGGTACCCTACACCATAACAGGGGTTTTTGAAATTTTGACTTGTCTACTTAAAGATCACCAAAATCTGATAACAAGGTCAATTACATCCCTGGGTGGGATTGAACCACCAACCTTTTGGTTAATAGCCGTACACACTAACTGATTGCGCCACAGCGACACTTTGCAAAAGTACATACTGACAAAGGCTAATAAGCATTCATCTAGAACGTTTCCTAGAAAAACTTTAAATAGTCAATAATCTGGAGAGTTTTTGTAAGATGTTTCTTCCATCAACCAATGAAGAAACACATTGGTACTTTCCCATGATGAGTGAGTACTTCAGGATCTCTTGCAATTACATGTGCAGCAGAGTACTGTAATGGAAGCATGCTGGGTCCATAGCCCAGAGGTAGGCAGATTGAAACTATCCTCTGCTATATGCGTTTTTTTTGTTAATTAAAGTAATCCAAAACTGGGATTGATATTTTTGCTCTTTTATTTTTACTTAAAGTACAATAACTTTTACCATTTTCATTTGTTTTAATAGTATATTGACAGTATTGTTTTCTTTCAAAAATCCAATTAATTTTCTTTACCCGATTATTAAAATGGTAATTGACAAAAACAAACTACATTGTCACCAGAAGAGCAATACAAAATGTACAAGTGATATATTAAAATCATCTTTCCAGCTTGAATTTCAATGATGCATTGGGGCAACGATTTTGTGAGAAACATCTTCACCCTTAAATAAAGATTTTCTTAATTCCTTACCTGTGTGCTAATTAGATATCACCTTGTTTTCACATTAAACAGACTTCCACATGAGAAAGCAGCAAGGATGCAGTGGCGTTAATGTTTCCTGGTGTCAACCTGTATTATTTCAGTAGATATTCAAATGAGGATGCATCTTGCTGCCTTTCCAATGAAGCAAGTTTAATTTAGTAATAGGTGAAAAACCATCCCTACAAAGGTGTTAATCAGAAACTTGGCTTTGTGGACACTTTTCAGAGAACAAATTTGTTAGCATAAAAATAAAGCCAGAAAATGAAGAGCTGTTTAATCACTCAATTGGATTTTTTTGCCAGCATATTTCTTTTTCTCTGCAACCCACTGCTAAATTGTGCTTCCTAGCTGTTTTTATAAAATCACTGAATCAAATCTAACTCTGATTACATCAGAGAAGGTCAGGTACCCTACACCATAAGAGGGGGTTTGAAATTTTGACTTGTCTACATAAAGATCACCAAAATCTGATAACAAGGTCAATTACGTCCCTGGGTGGGATTGAACCACCAACCTTTTGGTTAATAGCCTTACACAGTAACTGATTGCGCCACAGCAACACTTTGCAAAAGTCCTTACTGACAAAGGCTAATAAGCATTCATCTAGAACGATTCCTAGAAACATTTTAAAAAGTCAATAATGTGGAGAGTTTTTGTAAGATGTTTCTTCCATCAACCAATGAAGAAACACATTGGTACTTTCCCATGATGAGTGAGTGCTTCAGGATCTCTTGCACTTACATGTGCAGCAGAGTACTGTAATGGAAGCATGCTGGGTCCATAACCCAGAGGTAGGCAGATTGAAACTATCCTCTGCTATATGCATTTTTTTTTGTTAATTAAAGTAATCCAAAACTGGGATTGATATTTTTGCTCTTTTATTTTTACTTAAAGTACAATAACTTTTACCATTTTAATTTGTTTTAATAGTATATTGACAGTATTGTTTTCTTTCAAAAATCCAATTAATTTTCTTTACCCGATTATTAAAATGGTAATTGACAAAAACAAACTACATTGTCACCAGAAGAGCAATACAAAATGTACAAATGATATATTAAAATCATCTTTCCAGCTTGAATTTCAATGATGCATTGGGGCAACGATTTTGTGAGAAACATCTTCACCCTTAAATAAAGATTTTCTTAATTCCTTACCTGTGTGCTAATTAGATATCACCTTGTTTTCACATTAAACAGACTTCCACATGAGAAAGCAGCAAGGATGCAGTGGCGTTAATGTTTCCTGGTGTCAACCTGTATTATTTCAGTAGATATTGAAATGAGGATGCATCTTGCTGCCTTTCCAATGAAGCAAGTTTAATTTAGTAATAGGTGAAAAACCATCCCTACAAAGATGTTAATCAGATACTTGGCTTTGTGGACACTTTTCAGAGAACAAATTTGTTAGCATAAAAATAAAGCCAGAAAATGAAGAGCTATTTAATCACTCAATTGGATTTTTTTGCCAGCATATTTCTTTTTCTCTGCAACCCACTGCTAAATTGTGCTTCCTAGCTGTTTTTATAAAATCACTGAATCAAATCTAACTCTGATTACATCAGAGAAGGCCAGGTACCCTACACCATAACAGGGGTTTTCGAAATTTTGACTTGTCTACATAAAGATCACCAAAATCGGATAACAAGGTCAATTACATCCCTGGGTGGGATTGAACCACCAACCTTTTGGTTAATAGCCTTACACAGTAACTGATTGCGCCACAGCAACACTGCAAAAGTCCATACTGACAAAGGCTAATAAGCATTCATCTAGAACGATTCCTAGAAACATTTTAAAAAGTCAATAATGTGGAGAGTTTTTGTAAGATGTTTCTTCCATCAACCAATGAAGAAACACATTGGTACTTTCCCATGATGAGTGAGTGCTTCAGGATCTCTTGCACTTACATGTGCAGCAGAGGACTGTAATGGAAGCATGCTGGGTCCATAACCCAGAGGTAGGCAGATTGAAACTATCCTCTGCTATATGCATTTTTTTTTGTTAATTAAAGTAATCCAAAACTGGTATTGATATTTTTGCTCTTTTATTTTTACTTAAAGTACAATAACTTTTACCATTTTAATTTGTTTTAATAGTATATTGACAGTATTGTTTTCTTTCAAAAATCCACTTAATTTTCTTTACCCGATTATTAAAATGGTAATTGACAAAAACAAACTACATTGTCACCAGAAGAGCAATACAAAATGTACAAGTGATATATTAAAATCATCTTTCCAGCTTGAATTTCAATGATGCATTGGGGCAACGATTTTGTGAGAAACATCTTACCCTTAAATAAAGATTTTCTTAATTCCTTACCTGTGTGCTAATTAGATATCACCTTGTTTTCACATTAAACAGACTTCCACATGAGAAAGCAGCAAGGATGCAGTGGCGTTAATGTTTCCTGGTGTCAACCTGTATTATTTCAGTAGATATTGAAATGAGGATGCATCTTGCTGCCTTTCCAATGAAGCAAGTTTAATTTAGTAATAGGTGAAAAACCATCCCTACAAAGGTGTTAATCAGAAACTTGGCTTTGTGGACACTTTTCAGAGAACAAATTTGTTAGCATAAAAATAAAGCCAGAAAATGAAGAGCTGTTTAATCACTCAATTGGATTTTTTTGCCAGCATATTTCTTTTTCTCTGCAACCCACTGCTAAATTGTGCTTCCTAGCTGTTTTTATAAAATCACTGAATCAAATCTAACTCTGATTACATCAGAGAAGGCCAGGTACCCTACACCATAAGAGGGGGTTTGAAATTTTGACTTGTCTACATAAAGATCACCAAAATCTGATAACAAGGTCAATTACGTCCCTGGGTAGGATTGAACCACCAACCTTTTGGTTAATAGTCTTACACAGTAACTGATTGCGCCACAGCAACACTTTGCGAAAGTCCATACTAACAAAGGCTAATAAGCATTCATCTAGAACGATTCCTAGAAACATTTTAAAAAGTCAATAATGTGGAGAGTTTTTGTAAGATGTTTCTTCCATCAACCAATGAAGAAACACATTGGTACTTTCCCATGATGAGTGAGTGCTTCAGGATCTCTTGCACTTACATGTGCAGCAGAGTACTGCAATGGAAGCATGCTGGGTCCATAACCCAGAGGTAGGCAGATTGAAACTATCCTCTGCTATATGCATTTTTTTTTGTTAATTAAAGTAATCCAAAACTGGGATTGATATTTTTGCTCTTTTATTTTTACTTAAAGTACAATAACTTTTACCATTTTAATTTGTTTTAATAGTATATTGACAGTATTGTTTTCTTTCAAAAATCCAATTAATTTTCTTTACCCGATTATTAAAATGGTAATTGACAAAAACAAACTACATTGTCACCAGAAGAGCAATACAAAATGTACAAATGATTTATTAAAATCATCTTTCCAGCTTGAATTTCAATGATGCATTGGGGCAACGATTTTGTGAGAAACATCTTCACCCTTAAATAAAGATTTTCTTAATTCCTTACCTGTGTGCTAATTAGATATCACCTTGTTTTCACATTAAACAGACTTCCACATGAGAAAGCAGCAAGGATGCAGTGGCGTTAATGTTTCCTGGTGTCAACCTGTATTATTTCAGTAGATATTGAAATGAGGATGCATCTTGCTGCCTTTCCAATGAAGCAAGTTTAATTTAGTAATAGGTGAAAAACCATCCCTACAAAGATGTTAATCAGATACTTGGCTTTGTGGACACTTTTCAGAGAACAAATTTGTTAGCATAAAAATAAAGCCAGAAAATGAAGAGCTGTTTAATCACTCAATTGGATTTTTTTGCCAGCATATTTCTTTTTCTCTGCAAACCACTGCTAAATTGTGCTTCCTAGCTGTTTTTATAAAATCACTGAATCAAATCTAACTCTGATTACATCAGAGAAGGCCAGGTACCCTAAACCATAACAGGGGTTTTTGAAATTTTGACTTGTCTACTTAAAGATCACCAAAATCTGATAACAAGGTCAATTACATCCCTGGGTGGGATTGAACCACCAACCTTTTGGTTAATAGCCGTACACACTAACTGATTGCGCCACAGCGACACTTTGCAAAAGTACATACTGACAAAGGCTAATAAGCATTCATCTAGAACGTTTCCTAGAAAAACTTTAAATAGTCAATAATCTGGAGAGTTTTTGTAAGATGTTTCTTCCATCAACCAATGAAGAAACACATTGGTACTTTCCCATGATGAGTAAGTACTTCAGGATCTCTTGCAATTACATGTGCAGCAGAGTACTGTAATGGAAGCATGCTGGGTCCATAGCCCAGAGGTAGGCAGATTGAAACTATCCTCTGCTATATGCGTTTTTTTTTGTTAATTAAAGTAATCCAAAACTGGGATTGATATTTTTGCTCTTTTATTTTTACTTAAAGTACAATAACTTTTACCATTTTCATTTGTTTTAATAGTATATTGACAGTATTGTTTTCTTTCAAAAATCCACTTAATTTTCTTTACCCGATTATTAAAATGGTAATTGACAAAAACAAACTACATTGTCACCAGATGAGCAATACAAAATGTACAAGTGTTATATTAAAATCATCTTTCCAGCTTGAATTTCAATGATGCATTGGGGCAACGATTTTGTGAGAAACATCTTCACCCTTAAATAAAGATTTTCTTAATTCCTTACCTGTGTGCTAATTAGATATCACCTTGTTTTCACATTAAACAGACTTCCACATGAGAAAGCAGCAAGGATGCAGTGGCGTTAATGTTTCCTGGTGTCAACCTGTATTATTTCAGTAGATATTCAAATGAGGATGCATCTTGCTGCCTTTCCAATGAAGCAAGTTTAATTTAGTAATAGGTGAAAAACCATCCCTACAAAGGTGTTAATCAGAAACTTGGCTTTGTGGACACTTTTCAGAGAACAAATTTGTTAGCATAAAAATAAAGCCAGAAAATGAAGAGCTGTTTAATCACTCAATTGGATTTTTTTGCCAGCATATTTCTTTTTCTCTGCAACCCACTGCTAAATTGTGCTTCCTAGCTGTTTTTATAAAATCACTGAATCAAATCTAACTCTGATTACATCAGAGAAGGCCAGGTACCCTACACCATAAGAGGGGGTTTGAAATTTTGACTTGTCTACATAAAGATCACCAAAATCTGATAACAAGGTCAATTACGTCCCTGGGTGGGATTGAACCACCAACCTTTTGGTTAATAGTCTTACACAGTAACTGATTGCGCCACAGCAACACTTTGCGAAAGTCCATACTGACAAAGGCTAATAAGCATTCATCTAGAACGATTCCTAGAAACATTTTAAAAAGTCAATAATGTGGAGAGTTTTTGTAAGATGTTTCTTCCATCAACCAATGAAGAAACACATTGGTACTTTCCCATGATGAGTGAGTGCTTCAGGATCTCTTGCACTTACATGTGCAGCAGAGTACTGTAATGGAAGCATGCTGGGTCCATAACCCAGAGGTAGGCAGATTGAAACTATCCTCTGCTATATGCATTTTTTTTGTTAATTAAAGTAATCCAAAACTGGGATTGATATTTTTGCTCTTTTATTTTTACTTAAAGTACAATAACTTTTACCATTTTAATTTGTTTTAATAGTATATTGACAGTATTGTTTTCTTTCAAAAATCCAATTAATTTTCTTTACCCGATTATTAAAATGGTAATTGACAAAAACAAACTACATTGTCACCAGAAGAGCAATACAAAATGTACAAATGATATATTAAAATCATCTTTCCAGCTTGAATTTCAATGATGCATTGGGGCAACGATTTTGTGAGAAACATCTTCACCCTTAAATAAAGATTTTCTTAATTCCTTACCTGTGTGCTAATTAGATATCACCTTGTTTTCACATTAAACAGACTTCCACATGAGAAAGCAGCAAGGATGCAGTGGCGTTAATGTTTCCTGGTGTCAACCTGTATTATTTCAGTAGATATTGAAATGAGGATGCATCTTGCTGCCTTTCCAATGAAGCAAGTTTAATTTAGTAATAGGTGAAAAACCATCCCTACAAAGATGTTAATCAGATACTTGGCTTTGTGGACACTTTTCAGAGAACAAATTTGTTAGCATAAAAATAAAGCCAGAAAATGAAGAGCTATTTAATCACTCAATTGGATTTTTTTGCCAGCATATTTCTTTTTCTCTGCAACCCACTGCTAAATTGTGCTTCCTAGCTGTTTTTATAAAATCACTGAATCAAATCTAACTCTGATTACATCAGAGAAGGCCAGGTACCCTACACCATAACAGGGGTTTTCGAAATTTTGACTTGTCTACATAAAGATCACCAAAATCTGATAACAAGGTCAATTACATCCCTGGATGGGATTGAACCACCAACCTTTTGGTTAATAGCCTTACACAGTAACTGATTGCGCCACAGCAACACTTTGCAAAAGTCCATACTGACAAAGGCTAATAAGCATTCATCTAGAACGATTCCTAGAAACATTTTAAAAAGTCAATAATGTGGAGAGTTTTTGTAAGATGTTTCTTCCATCAACCAATGAAGAAACACATTGGTACTTTCCCATGATGAGTGAGTGCTTCAGGATCTCTTGCACTTACATGTGCAGCAGAGGACTGTAATGGAAGCATGCTGGGTCCATAACCCAGAGGTAGGCAGATTGAAACTATCCTCTGCTATATGCATTTTTTTTTGTTAATTAAAGTAATCCAAAACTGGTATTGATATTTTTGCTCTTTTATTTTTACTTAAAGTACAATAACTTTTACCATTTTAATTTGTTTTAATAGTATATTGACAGTATTGTTTTCTTTCAAAAATCCACTTAATTTTCTTTACCCGATTATTAAAATGGTAATTGACAAAAACAAACTACATTGTCACCAGAAGAGCAATACAAAATGTACAAGTGATATATTAAAATCATCTTTCCAGCTTGAATTTCAATGATGCATTGGGGCAACGATTTTGTGAGAAACATCTTACCCTTAAATAAAGATTTTCTTAATTCCTTACCTGTGTGCTAATTAGATATCACCTTGTTTTCACATTAAACAGACTTCCACATGAGAAAGCAGCAAGGATGCAGTGGCGTTAATGTTTCCTGGTGTCAACCTGTATTATTTCAGTAGATATTGAAATGAGGATGCATCTTGCTGCCTTTCCAATGAAGCAAGTTTAATTTAGTAATAGGTGAAAAACCATCCCTACAAAGATGTTAATCCGATACTTGGCTTTGTGGACACTTTTTAGAGAACAAATTAGTTAGCATAAAAATAAAGCCAGAAAATGAAGAGCTGTTTAATCACTCAATTGGATTTTTCTGCCAGCATATTTCATTTTCTCTGCAAACCACTGCTAAATTGTGCTTCCTAGCTGTTTTTTGATAAAATCACTTAATCAAATCTAACTCTGATTACATCAGAGTAGGCCAGGTACCCTACACCATAAGAGGGGGTTTGAAATTTTGACTTGTCTACTTAAAGATCACCAAAATCTGATGACAAGGTCAATAACATCCCTGGGTGGGATTGAACCACCAACCCTTTGGTTAATAACCAAACACACTAACCGATTGCACCACAGAGACACTTTGCAAAAGTACATACTGACAAAGGCTAATAAGCATTCATCTAGAACGTTTCCTAGAAAACTTTAAAAAGTCAATAATCTGGAGAGTTTTTGTAAGATGTTTCTTCCATCAACCAATGAAGAAACGCATTGGTACTTTCCCATGATGAGTGAGTGCTTCAGGATCTCTTGCACTTACATGTGCAGCAGAGTACTGCAATGGAAGCATGCTGGGCCCCTTAACCCAGAGGTAGGCAGATTGAAACTATCCTCTGCTATATGCATTTTTTTTTGTTAATTAAAGTAATCCAAAACTGGGATTGATATTTTTGCTCTTTTATTTTTACTTAAAGTACAATAACTTTTACCATTTTAATTTGTTTTAATAGTATATTGACAGTATTGTTTTCTTTCAAAAATCCACTTAATTTTCTTTACCCTATTATTAAAATGGTAATTGACAAAAACAAACTACATTGTCACCAGAAGAGCAATACAAAATGTACAAGTGATATATTAAAATCATCTTTCCAGCTTGAATTTCAATGATGCATTGGGGCAACGATTTTGTGAGAAACATCTTCTCCCTTAAATAAAGATTTTCTTAATTCCTTACCTGTGTGCTAATTAGATATCACCTTGTTTTCACATTAAACAGACTTCCACATGAGAAAGCAGCAAGGATGCAGTGGCGTTAATGTTTCCTGGTGTCAACCTGTATTATTTCAGTAGATATTGAAATGAGGATGCATCTTGCTGCCTTTCCAATGAAGCAAGTTTAATTTAGTAATAGGTGAAAAACCATCCCTACAAAGATGTTAATCAGATACTTGGCTTTGTGGACACTTTTCAGAGAACAAATTTGTTAGCATAAAAATAAAGCCAGAAAATGAAGAGCTGTTTAATCACTCAATTGGATTTTTTTGCCAGCATATTTCTTTTTCTCTGCAAACCACTGCTAAATTGTGCTTCCTAGCTGTTTTTATAAAATCACTGAATCAAATCTAACTCTGATTACATCAGAGAAGGCCAGGTACCCTACACCATAACAGGGGTTTTTGAAATTTTGACTTGTCTACTTAAAGATCACCAAAATCTGATAACAAGGTCAATTACATCCCTGGGTGGGATTGAACCACCAACCTTTTGGTTAATAGCAGTACACACTAACTGATTGCGCCACAGCGACACTTTGCAAAAGTACATACTGACAAAGGCTAATAAGCATTCATCTAGAACGTTTCCTAGAAAAACTTTAAGTAGTCAATAATCTGGAGAGTTTTTGTAAGATGTTTCTTCCATCAACCAATGAAGAAACACATTGGTACTTTCCCATGATGAGTGAGTACTTCAGGATCTCTTGCAATTACATGTGCAGCAGAGTACTGTAATGGAAGCATGCTGGGTCCATAGCCCAGAGGTAGGCAGATTGAAACTATCCTCTGCTATATGCGTTTTTTTTTTGTTAATTAAAGTAATCCAAAACTGGGATTGATATTTTTGCTCTTTTATTTTTACTTAAAGTACAATAACTTTTACCATTTTCATTTGTTTTAATAGTATATTGACAGTATTGTTTTCTTTCAAAAATCCACTTAATTTTCTTTACCCGATTATTAAAATGGTAATTGACAAAAACAAACTACATTGTCACCAGAAGAGCAATACAAAATGTACAAGTGATATATTAAAATCATCTTTCCAGCTTGAATTTCAATGATGCATTGGGGCAACGATTTTGTGAGAAACATCTTCACCCTTAAATAAAGATTTTCTTAATTCCTTACCTGTGTGCTAATTAGATATCACCTTGTTTTCACATTAAACAGACTTCCACATGAGAAAGCAGCAAGGATGCAGTGGCGTTAATGTTTCCTGGTGTCAACCTGTATTATTTCAGTAGATATTCAAATGAGGATGCATCTTGCTGCCTTTCCAATGAAGCAAGTTTAATTTAGTAATAGGTGAAAAACCATCCCTACAAAGGTGTTAATCAGAAACTTGGCTTTGTGGACACTTTTCAGAGAACAAATTTGTTAGCATAAAAATAAAGCCAGAAAATGAAGAGCTGTTTAATCACTCAATTGGATTTTTTTGCCAGCATATTTCTTTTTCTCTGCAACCCACTGCTAAATTGTGCTTCCTAGCTGTTTTTATAAAATCACTGAATCAAATCTAACTCTGATTACATCAGAGAAGGCCAGGTACCCTACACCATAAGAGGGGGTTTGAAATTTTGACTTGTCTACATAAAGATCACCAAAATCTGCTAACAAGGTCAATTACGTCCCTGGGTGGGATTGAACCACCAACCTTTTGGTTAATAGCCTTACACAGTAACTGATTGCGCCACAGCAACACTTTGCAAAAGTCCATACTGACAAAGGCTAATAAGCATTCATCTAGAACGATTCCTAGAAACATTTTAAAAAGTCAATAATGTGGAGAGTTTTTGTAAGATGTTTCTTCCATCAACCAATGAAGAAACACATTGGTACTTTCCCATGATGAGTGAGTGCTTCAGGATCTCTTGCACTTACATGTGCAGCAGAGTACTGTAATGGAAGCATGCTGGGTCCATAACCCAGAGGTAGGCAGATTGAAACTATCCTCTTCTATATGCATTTTTTTTTGTTAATTAAAGTAATCCAAAACTGGGATTGATATTTTTGCTCTTTTATTTTTACTTAAAGTACAATAACTTTTACCATTTTAATTTGTTTTAATAGTATATTGACAGTATTGTTTTCTTTCAAAAATCCAATTAATTTTCTTTACCCGATTATTAAAATGGTAATTGACAAAAACAAACTACATTGTCACCAGAAGAGCAATACAAAATGTACAAATGATATATTAAAATTATCTTTCCAGCTTGAATTTCAATGATGCATTGGGGCAACGATTTTGTGAGAAACATCTTACCCTTAAATAAAGATTTTCTTAATTCCTTACCTGTGTGCTAATTAGATATCACCTTGTTTTCACATTAAACAGACTTCCACATGAGAAAGCAGCAAGGATACAGTGGCGTTAATGTTTCCTGGTGTCAACCTGTATTATTTCAGTAGATATTGAAATGAGGATGCATCTTGCTGCCTTTCCAATGAAGCAAGTTTAATTTAGTAATAGGTGAAAAACCATCCCTACAAAGATGTTAATCCGATACTTGGCTTTGTGGACACTTTTCAGAGAACAAATTAGTTAGCATAAAAATAAAGCCAGAAAATGAAGAGCTGTTTAATCACTCAATTGGATTTTTCTGCCAGCATATTTCATTTTCTCTGCAAACCACTGCTAAATTGTGCTTCCTAGCTGTTTTTTGATAAAATCACTTAATCAAATCTAACTCTGATTACATCAGAGTAGGCCAGGTACCCTACACCATAAGAGGGGGTTTGAAATTTTGACTTGTCTACTTAAAGATCACCAAAATCTGATGACAAGGTCAATAACATCCCTGGGTGGGATTGAACCACCAACCCTTTGGTTAATAACCAAACACACTAACCGATTGCACCACAGAGACACTTTGCAAAAGTATATACTGACAAAGGCTAATAAGCATTCATCTAGAACGTTTCCTAGAAAACTTTAAAAAGTCAATAATCTGGAGAGTTTTTGTAAGATGTTTCTTCCATCAACCAATGAAGAAACGCATTGGTACTTTCCCATGATGAGTGAGTGCTTCAGGTTCTCTTGCACTTACATGTGCAGCAGAGTACTGCAATGGAAGCTTGCTGGGCCCCTTAACCCAGAGGTAGGCAGATTGAAACTATCCTCTGCTATATGCATTTTTTTTTGTTAATTAAAGTAATCCAAAACTGGGATTGATATTTTTGCTCTTTTATTTTTACTTAAAGTACAATAACTTTTACCATTTTAATTTGTTTTAATAGTATATTGACAGTATTGTTTTCTTTCAAAAATCCACTTAATTTTCTTTACCCTATTATTAAAATGGTAATTGACAAAAACAAACTACATTGTCACCAGAAGAGCAATACAAAATGTACAAGTGATATATTAAAATCATCTTTCCAGCTTGAATTTCAATGATGCATTGGGGCAACGATTTTGTGAGAAACATCTTCACCCTTAAATAAAGATTTTCTTAATTCCTTACCTGTGTGCTAATTAGATATCACCTTGTTTTCACATTAAACAGACTTCCACATGAGAAAGCAGCAAGGATGCAGTGGCGTTAATGTTTCCTGGTGTCAACCTGTATTATTTCAGTAGATATTGAAATGAGGATGCATCTTGCTGCCTTTCCAATGAAGCAAGTTTAATTTAGTAATAGGTGAAAAACCATCCCTACAAAGATGTTAATCAGATACTTGGCTTTGTGGACACTTTTCAGAGAACAAATTTGTTAGCATAAAAATAAAGCCAGAAAATGAAGAGCTGTTTAATCACTCAATTGGATTTTTTTGCCAGCATATTTCTTTTTCTCTGCAAACCACTGCTAAATTGTGCTTCCTAGCTGTTTTTATAAAATCACTGAATCAAATCTAACTCTGATTACATCAGAGAAGGCCAGGTACCCAACACCATAACAGGGGTTTTTGAAATTTTGACTTGTCTACTTAAAGATCACCAAAATCTGATAACAAGGTCAATTACATCCCTGGGTGGGATTGAACCACCAACCTTTTGGTTAATAGCCGTACACACTAACTGATTGCGCCACAGCGACACTTTGCAAAAGTATATACTGACAAAGGCTAATAAGCATTCATCTAGAACGTTTCCTAGAAAAACTTTAAGTAGTCAATAATCTGGAGAGTTTTTGTAAGATGTTTCTTCCATCAACCAATGAAGAAACACATTGGTACTTTCCCATGATGAGTGAGTACTTCAGGATCTCTTGCAATTACATGTGCAGCAGAGTACTGTAATGGAAGCATGCTGGGTCCATAGCCCAGAGGTAGGCAGATTGAAACTATCCTCTGCTATATGCGTTTTTTTTTGTTAATTAAAGTAATCCAAAACTGGGATTGATATTTTTGCTCTTTTATTTTTACTTAAAGTACAATAACTTTTACCATTTTCATTTGTTTTAATAGTATATTGACAGTATTGTTTTCTTTCAAAAATCCACTTAATTTTCTTTACCCGATTATTAAAATGGTAATTGACAAAAACAAACTACATTGTCACCAGAAGAGCAATACAAAATGTACAAGTGATATATTAAAATAATCTTTCCAGCTTGAATTTCAATGATGCATTGGGGCAACGATTTTGTGAGAAACATCTTCACCCTTAAATAAAGATTTTCTTAATTCCTTACCTGTGTGCTAATTAGATATCACCTTGCTTTCACATTAAACAGACTTCCACATGAGAAAGCAGCAAGGATGCAGTGGCGTTAATGTTTCCTGGTGTCAACCTGTATTATTTCAGTAGATATTCAAATGAGGATGCATCTTGCAGCCTTTCCAATGAAGCAAGTTTAATTTAGTAATAGGTGAAAAACCATCCCTACAAAGGTGTTAATCAGAAACTTGGCTTTGTGGACACTTTTCAGAGAACAAATTGGTTAGCATAAAAATAAAGCCAGAAAATGAAGAGCTGTTTAATCACTCAATTGGATTTTTTTGCCAGCATATTTCTTTTTCTCTGCAACCCACTGCTAAATTGTGCTTCCTAGCTGTTTTTATAAAATCACTGAATCAAATCTAACTCTGATTACATCAGAGAAGGCCAGGTACCCTACACCATAAGAGGGGGTTTGAAATTTTGACTTGTCTACATAAAGATCACCAAAATCTGATAACAAGGTCAATTACGTCCCTTGGTGGGATTGAACCACCAACCTTTTGGTTATTAGCCTTACACAGTAACTGATTGCGCCACAGCAACACTTTGCAAAAGTCCATACTGACAAAGGCTAATAAGCATTCATCTAGAACGATTCCTAGAAACATTTTAAAAAGTCAATAATGTGGAGAGTTTTTGTAAGATGTTTCTTCCATCAACCAATGAAGAAACACATTGGTACTTTCCCATGATGAGTGAGTGCTTCAGGATCTCTTGCACTTACATGTGCAGCAGAGTACTGTAATGGAAGCATGCTGGGTCCATAACCCAGAGGTAGGCAGATTGAAACTATCCTCTGCTATATGCATTTTTTTTTGTTAATTAAAGTAATCCAAAACTGGGATTGATATTTTTGCTCTTTTATTTTTACTTAAAGTACAATAACTTTTACCATTTTAATTTGTTTTAATAGTATATTGACAGTATTGTTTTCTTTCAAAAATCCAATTAATTTTCTTTACCCGATTATTAAAATGGTAATTGACAAAAACAAACTACATTGTCACCAGAAGAGCAATACAAAATGTACAAATGATATATTAAAATCATCTTTCCAGCTTGAATTTCAATGATGCATTGGGGCAACGATTTTGTGAGAAACATCTTCACCCTTAAATAAAGATTTTCTTAATTCCTTACCTGTGTGCTAATTAGATATCACCTTGTTTTCACATTAAACAGACTTCCACATGAGAAAGCAGCAAGGATGCAGTGGCGTTAATGTTTCCTGGTGTCAACCTGTATTATTTCAGTAGATATTGAAATGAGGATGCACCTTGCTGCCTTTCCAATGAAGCAAGTTTAATTTAGTAATAGGTGAAAAACCATCCCTACAAAGATGTTAATCAGATACTTGGCTTTGTGGACACTTTTCAGAGAACAAATTTGTTAGCATAAAAATAAAGCCAGAAAATGAAGAGCTATTTAATCACTCAATTGGATTTTTTTGCCAGCATATTTCTTTTTCTCTGCAACCCACTGCTAAATTGTGCTTCCTAGCTGTTTTTATAAAATCACTGAATCAAATCTAACTCTGATTACATCAGAGAAGGCCAGGTACCCTACACCATAACAGGGGTTTTCGAAATTTTGACTTGTCTACATAAAGATCACCAAAATCTGATAACAAGGTCAATTACGTCCCTGGGTGGGATTGAACCACCAACCTTTTGGTTAATAGCCTTACGCAGTAACTGATTGCACCACAGCAACACTTTGCAAAAGTCCATACTGACAAAGGCTAATAAGCATTCATCTAGAACGATTCCTAGAAACATTTTAAAAAGTCAATAATGTGGAGAGTTTTTGTAAGATGTTTCTTCCATCAACCAATGAAGAAACACATTGGTACTTTCCCATGATGAGTGAGTGCTTCAGGATCTCTTGCACTTACATGTGCAGCAGAGTACTGTAATGGAAGCATGCTGGGTCCATAACCCAGAGGTAGGCAGATTGAAACTATCCTCTGCTATATGCATTTTTTTTTTTGTTAATTAAAGTAATCCAAAACTGGGATTGATATTTTTGCTCTTTTATTTTTACTTAAAGTACAATAACTTTTACCATTTTAATTTGTTTTAATAGTATATTGACAGTATTGTTTTCTTTCAAAAATCCACTTAATTTTCTTTACCCGATTATTAAAATGGTAATTGACAAAAACAAACTACATTATCACCAGAAGAGCAATATAAAATGTTCAAGTAATATATTAAAATCATCTTTCCAGCTTGGATTTCAATGATGCATTGGGGCAACGATTTTGTGAGAAACATCTTCACCCTTAAATAAAGATTTTCTTAATTCCTTACCTGTGTGCTAATTAGAGATCACCTTGTTTTCACATTAAACAGACTTCCACATGAGAAAACAGCAAAGATGCAGTGGCGTTAATGTTTCATGGTGTCAACCTGTATTATTTCCGTAGATATTGAAATGAGGATACATCTTGCTGCCTTTCCAATGAAGCAAGTTTAATTTAGTAATAGGTGAAAAACCATCCCTACAAAGATGTTAATCAGATACTTGGCTTTGTGGACACTTTTCAGAGAACAAATTTGTTATCATAAAAATAAAGCCAGAAAATGAAGAGCTGTTTAATCACTCAATTGGATTTTTCTGCCAGCATTTTTCTTTTTCTCTGCAACCCACTGCTAAATTGTGCTTCCTAGCTGTTTTTTTTATAAAATCACTTAATTAAATCTAACTCTGATTACATCAGAGAAGGCCAGGTACCCTACACCATAAGAGGGGGTTTGCAATTTTGACTTGTCTACTTAAATATCACCAAAATCTGATCACAAGGTCAATCACGTCCCTGGGTGGGATTGAACCACCAACCTTTTGATTAATAGCTGAACACACTAACCGATTGCGCCACAGAGACACTTTGCAAAAAGTAAATACTGACAAAGACTAATAAGCATTCATCTAGAACGTTTCCTAGAAAAACTTTAAAAAGTCAATAATCTGGAGAGTTTTTGTAAGATGTTTCTTCCAGCAACCAATGAAGAAACACATTGGTACTTTCGCATGATGAGTGAGTGCTTCAGGATCTCTTGCACTTACATGTGCAGCAGAGTACTGTAATGGAAGCATGCTGGGTCCATAACCCAGAGGTAGGCAGATTGAAACTATCCTTTGCTATATGCATTTTTTTTTGTTCATTAAAGTAATCCAAAACTGGGATTGATATTTTAGCTTTTATTTTTACTTAAAGTACAATAACTTTTACCATTTTAATTTGTTTTAATAGTATATTGACAGTATTGTTTTCTTTCAAAAATCCACTTAATTTTCTTTACCCGATTATTAAAATGGTAATTGACAAAAACAAACTACATTGTCACCAGAAGAGCAATACAAAATGTACAAGTGATATATTAAAATAATCTTTCCAGCTTGAATTTCAATGATGCATTGGGGCAACGATTTTGTGAGAAACATCTTCACCCTTAAATAAAGATTTTCTTAATTCCTTACCTGTGTGCTAATTAGATATCACCTTGTTTTCACATTAAACAGACTTCCACATGAGAAAGCAGCAAGGATGCAGTGGCGTTAATGTTTCCTGGTGTCAACCTGTATTATTTCAGTAGATATTCAAATGAGGATGCATCTTGCAGCCTTTCCAATGAAGCAAGTTTAATTTAGTAATAGGTGAAAAACCATCCCTACAAAGGTGTTAATCAGAAACTTGGCTTTGTGGACACTTTTCAGAGAACAAATTGGTTAGCATAAAAATAAAGCCAGAAAATGAAGAGCTGTTTAATCACTCAATTGGATTTTTTTGCCAGCATATTTCTTTTTCTCTGCAACCCACTGCTAAATTGTGCTTCCTAGCTGTTTTTATAAAATCAGTGAATCAAATCTAACTCTGATTACATCAGAGAAGGCCAGGTACCCTACACCATAAGAGGGGGTTTGAAATTTTGACTTGTCTACATAAAGATCACCAAAATCTGATAACAAGGTCAATTACGTCCCTGGGTGGGATTGAACCACCAACCTTTTGGTTATTAGCCTTACACAGTAACTGATTGCGCCACAGCAACACTTTGCAAATTCCATACTGACAAAGGCTAATAAGCATTCATCTAGAACGATTCCTAGAAACATTTTAAAAAGTCAATAATGTGGAGAGTTTTTGTAAGATGTTTCTTCCATCAACCAATGAAGAAACACATTGGTACTTTCCCATGATGAGTGAGTGCTTCAGGATCTCTTGCACTTACATGTGCAGCAGAGTACTGTAATGGAAGCATGCTGGGTCTATAACCCAGAGGTAGGCAGATTGAAACTATCCTCTGCTATATGCATTTTTTTTTGTTAATTAAAGTAATCCAAAACTGGGATTGATATTTTTGCTCTTTTATTTTTACTTAAAGTACAATAACTTTTACCATTTTAATTTGTTTTAATAGTATATTGACAGTATTGTTTTCTTTCAAAAATCCAATTAATTTTCTTTACCCGATTATTAAAATGGTAATTGACAAAAACAAACTACATTGTCACCAGAAGAGCAATACAAAATGTACAAATGATATATTAAAATCATCTTTCCAGCTTGAATTTCAATGATGCATTGGGGCAACGATTTTGTGAGAAACATCTTCACCCTTAAATAAAGATTTTCTTAATTCCTTACCTGTGTGCTAATTAGATATCACCTTGTTTTCACATTAAACAGACTTCCACATGAGAAAGCAGCAAGGATGCAGTGGCGTTAATGTTTCCTGGTGTCAACCTGTATTATTTCAGTAGATATTGAAATGAGGATGCACCTTGCTGCCTTTCCAATGAAGCAAGTTTAATTTAGTAATAGGTGAAAAACCATCCCTACAAAGATGTTAATCAGATACTTGGCTTTGTAGACACTTTTCAGAGAACAAATTTGTTAGCATAAAAATAAAGCCAGAAAATGAAGAGCTATTTAATCACTCAATTGGATTTTTTTGCCAGCATATTTCTTTTTCTCTGCAACCCACTGCTAAATTGTGCTTCCTAGCTGTTTTTATAAAATCACTGAATCAAATCTAACTCTGATTACATCAGAGAAGGCCAGGTACCCTACACCATAACAGGGGTTTTCGAAATTTTGACTTGTCTACATAAAGATCACCAAAATCTGATAACAAGGTCAATTACGTCCCTGGGTGGGATTGAACCACCAACCTTTTGGTTAATAGCCTTACGCAGTAACTGATTGCACCACAGCAACACTTTGCAAAAGTCCATACTGACAAAGGCTAATAAGCATTCATCTAGAACGATTCCTAGAAACATTTTAAAAAGTCAATAATGTGGAGAGTTTTTGTAAGATGTTTCTTCCATCAACCAATGAAGAAACACATTGGTACTTTCCCATGATGAGTGAGTGCTTCAGGATCTCTTGCACTTACATGTGCAGCAGAGTACTGTAATGGAAGCATGCTGGGTCCATAACCCAGAGGTAGGCAGATTGAAACTATCCTCTGCTATATGCATTTTTTTTTTGTTAATTAAAGTAATCCAAAACTGGGATTGATATTTTTGCTCTTTTATTTTTACTTAAAGTACAATAACTTTTACCATTTTAATTTGTTTTAATAGTATATTGACAGTATTGTTTTCTTTCAAAAATCCACTTAATTTTCTTTACCCGATTATTAAAATGGTAATTGACAAAAACAAACTACATTATCACCAGAAGAGCAATATAAAATGTTCAAGTAATATATTAAAATCATCTTTCCAGCTTGGATTTCAATGATGCATTGGGGCAACGATTTTGTGAGAAACATCTTCACCCTTAAATAAAGATTTTCTTAATTCCTTACCTGTGTGCTAATTAGAGATCACCTTGTTTTCACATTAAACAGACTTCCACATGAGAAAACAGCAAAGATGCAGTGGCGTTAATGTTTCATGGTGTCAACCTGTATTATTTCCGTAGATATTGAAATGAGGATACATCTTGCTGCCTTTCCAATGAAGCAAGTTTAATTTAGTAATAGGTGAAAAACCATCCCTACAAAGATGTTAATCAGATACTTGGCTTTGTGGACACTTTTCAGAGAACAAATTTGTTATCATAAAAATAAAGCCAGAAAATGAAGAGCTGTTTAATCACTCAATTGGATTTTTCTGCCAGCATTTTTCTTTTTCTCTGCAACCCACTGCTAAATTGTGCTTCCTAGCTGTTTTTTTTATAAAATCACTTAATTAAATCTAACTCTGATTACATCAGAGAAGGCCAGGTACCCTACACCATAAGAGGGGGTTTGCAATTTTGACTTGTCTACTTAAATATCACCAAAATCTGATCACAAGGTCAATCACGTCCCTGGGTGGGATTGAACCACCAACCTTTTGATTAATAGCTGAACACACTAACCGATTGCGCCACAGAGACACTTTGCAAAAAGTAAATACTGACAAAGACTAATAAGCATTCATCTAGAACGTTTCCTAGAAAAACTTTAAAAAGTCAATAATCTGGAGAGTTTTTGTAAGATGTTTCTTCCAGCAACCAATGAAGAAACACATTGGTACTTTCGCATGATGAGTGAGTGCTTCAGGATCTCTTGCACTTACATGTGCAGCAGAGTACTGTAATGGAAGCATGCTGGGTCCATAACCCAGAGGTAGGCAGATTGAAACTATCCTTTGCTATATGCATTTTTTTTTGTTCATTAAAGTAATCCAAAACTGGGATTGATATTTTAGCTTTTATTTTTACTTAAAGTACAATAACTTTTACCATTTTAATTTGTTTTAATAGTATATTGACAGTATTGTTTTCTTTCAAAAATCCACTTAATTTTCTTTACCCGATTATTAAAATGGTAATTGACAAAAACAAACTACATTGTCACCAGAAGAGCAATACAAAATGTACAAGTGATGTATTAAAATCATCTTTCCAGCTTGAATTTCAATGATGCATTGGGGCAACGATTTTGTGAGAAACATCTTCACCCTTAAATAAAGAAAGATTTTCTTAATTCCTTACCTGTGTGCTAATTAGATATCACCTTGTTTTCACATTAAACAGACTTCCACATGAGAAAGCAGCAAGGATGCAGTGGCGTTAATGTTTCCTGGTGTCAACCTGTATTATTTCAGTAGATATTGAAATGAGGATGCATCTTGCTGCCTTTCCAATGAAGCAAGTTTAATTTAGTAATAGGTGAAAAACCATTCCTACAAAGATGTTAATCAGATATTTGGCTTTGTGGACACTTTTCAGAGTACAAATTTGTTAGCATAAAAGTAAAGCCAGAAAATGAAGAGCTGTTTAATCACTCAATTGGATTTTTTTGCCAGCATATTTCTTTTTCTCTGCAAACCACTGCTAAATTGTGCTTCCTAGCTGTTTTTATAAAATCACTGAATCAAATCTAACTCTGATTACATCAGAGAAGGCCAGGTACCCTACACCATAACAGGGGTTTTTGAAATTTTGACTTGTCTACTTAAAGATCACCAAAATCTGATAACAAGGTCAATTACGTCCCTGGGTGGGATTGAACCACCAACCTTTTGGTTAATAGCTGTACACACTAACTGATTGCGCCACAGCGACACTTTGCAAAAGTACATACTGACAAAGGCTGATAAGCATTCATCTAGAACGTTTCCAAGAAAAACTTTAAATAGTCAATAATCTGGAGAGTTTTTGTAAGATGTTTCTTCCATCAACCAATGAAGAAACACATTGGTACTTTCCCATGATGAGTGAGTGCTTCAGGATCTCTTGCAATTACATGTGCAGCAGAGTACTGTAATGGAAGCATGCTGGGTCCATAGCCCAGAGGTAGGCAGATTGAAACTATCCTCTGCTATATGCATTTTTTTTTGTTAATTAAAGTAATCCAAAACTGGGATTGATATTTTTGCTCTTTTATTTTTACTTAAAGTACAATAACTTTTACCATTTTAATTTGTTTTAATAGTATATTGACAGTATTGTTTTCTTTCAAAAATCCACTTAATTTTCTTTACCCGATTATTAAAATGGTAATTGACAAAAATAAACTGATGAGGATACTACTGCAGTCTTTGTTTCGTCTGTACCCGCTGAAAGAGCAGCAAAAGGTGGAGATCTTGATGGGACAGTTGAAAGGGCTTGCACTTAGAGAGGTTACTTCCTGGCCTACTGAAGAGAAGAAGACTGTGGACCAGATCCTCAACAGGCTTGCTACCACATTTGACACAAGGACAGTGTCAGAACTTAAAATGCACTTCTTTGCTCGAAAGCAACAACCAGGAGAGTCACTACGGGGCTATGCCCTCAGCTTGCAGGAAGCACTCAGAGATGTTCAGCAAGCAGACCCTGAGCAAGTGCATGACAAAGAGAAAATGTTATTGGACCAGTTCACTGAAGGTGCAAGGGGCGAATTTGTAAAACTCAGCTGCGACTATTGAGATTGCAGAAGCCTGGAAGCACATTCCTGGATTTTAAAGAGGCTGCGATTAAAGTTCTAGGCTCCAGTCTTACTTCAGGGGCTGTTCCACAAGAGTCTATTCCAGAGATGCCACGGTATCAAGAGAATTCTGATGCCCAGGAGTCAAGTTTTAAAGGAGCTACTTACCCACCTACAGTAAAAGGAGTGACAGTGCCATGTTCAAAGACATGCATATTTGACTCTTCTAGTGAGTTACGAAGTCTGCTGGCTGAACTGACACGTGGTGTGACAGAGATGCGCAGAGACCTGCAGATTCTGAAGAGACAGCAGGCACTGCTCCATGAAGAAATGGAATGGTGCCAGGAGAGGAGACCACTGAACAGTTCCCAATGGGACCTACATAGAAACAGGGAGACACTTTTTTCCAACCACTTTGCCTCCCAAAGGCGACCCATTTTTCAAAGCTGTGAAGGAAGCGGACAAATTAAGAGAGAATTTGAGCAGCCAGATCATTTAAACTCCAAATTCATGTGGTTAACCCGTTATGTTAGCCAAAGCCCGGTGGTTCAAGTTTGCATCAATGGAGTCTCAATGCCCGCTCTCTTAGACACTGGATCACAAGTGACCACAATACAAGCAACACAGTTTGAGCAGCATTGGACTGAGGAACAGATGTTTCCGTCAACTTCCACATTGATAAACCCGATTGCAAGCAATGGGCACTGCATCCCTTGCAAAGGATACTCGGAAGCTGAAATTCAAATCGGACGAACAGTGCTACCACAGCAAGGCTTCATCATCACCACTGCCCAAGATGATGGATTGCCTCCAGTGATAGTGGGCATGAATGTGTTGCGGAACTGCTGTGAGGAGCTCGTAGCAGCACTCCAAGGAGAGTTTCAAACTGACAAGCTCCAGGAGAAACAAGGCCTTCAACCTGGGATAGCCAAACAAAAGGGAAGAATGATAACAGAATTATCTGTAAGAGAGGAACATGAAAAAAATAAGGCTAGCCAAATAATGATAGAAATGCCCATCTCCAGTGTCCAGATTATCCGAAAGAATGCTTCAATGTTAGGCATGAATAATATAGCATCCAGTTCTAGAAACTGTGAGCAACCTATTCAAGGAACCAGTTTTGACCACCTGCAAGATAAAAGTCAGATGATAAGACACCTCAAAGCCTTACTGAAGATTGGGAAATACCTGACCAAGCGACAAAGGCAAGAATCCTCGCCAGAACTCCTGAAGTTGTTGAGACAGCGAGAAAGGCTGTTTGAAGAGAAAGGACAGTTGGTTCGATGTAGTGTGGATCCTAATACTCATTATAGGATCAGTCAACTTGTAATTCCAAGACAAAGTGCTTGTTATGTGCTTGAAGAATATCACGACAAGTCAGGTCACCCTGGGTGCAAAAGGATGGAAACAAGCATCTGGAAAAAGTTCTTTTGGGTTGAAATGAGGGAAGACATCAAGAGATGGTGCCGAAACTGTCCAACCTGTTCTGTAAGAAGAACCTTGCTGCCTCTTTCTCTCCAGAATCCATTGTCCCAAACCAGCTGTGATACTGAATCCCAAGATGGAATGGAAGAGGCTCATAAAATGTATTTACAGCAGACTAAGGTGGTTTGTCACCGACAAGGAGGCAAGAAGACTAGGGCTTGCAAAACAGAAAACCACCATAGTCAGCTGCAGTTTTGTACAGCATGTCCCAAAGACAGTTTAGAAAGAGTTCAATACTCATCCATGGCAGGGGGGTTGAGGTTTCCTAGACAAACTTTTCAAGACCATATACTGTCCAGATTTCAACCGATTGCTCCAGGAGCATGTGTTAATGTACTATAGCACAAAAGGAATTATACCTATCAGATACTGATGTTAAAAATGTTGATAAATGTTAATGTTTCAGACATAATCTGTGTTCACTAATGAATGTGACTGGATATAGTGAGAAGTTTATATAGGGATAAAACCAAAATGCGTGAGGACACGCATGTTTTGGGGGGGGGCACGTGTGATATCCCATAACAACAAGGACATTTTTGACAACAGTGTAGTTGCCTGTGCCATTTTAAATAAAGTTTATTTAAAAGAAAATTGAACAGCAGTTTGAGAAGTCAGTTGGAGCCATGGTGAGGAAAGAGCTGGCGACGCCATTACGCAGAGATGAGCAGCTGAGAGAGGGGAGACAAATAAGCTGAAAATTGCATGAGAGAGTAAGCAGTAGTGCAAAATACAGCAGTGGAAGTGCAGCAATTAACAAGTAAGAACGCCATGACACTCTCAGCCAAGAGAGTGCACAGCAAGTGTCAGAGACAGGAGAGTATAAAGCCTTTATACCAATGCTGACTGGCCTACATCTGAGGGGAAACTGCCTCAGAAACATCTATTGACTGGGTGAGATAAATCCATATTTATACTGAAACCTACTCCACTGCAAAGGACATTATCCTATATTTACTATACCTATGCAGCGATTTACATGGGAAGCAGCTCCAGTTTGTTTTAAACAATCATCTTTACTACACAGAGCTACAATATTTTGTTCACAGCTAAAGAAGACAATAGCTGCATATAACTATGTAACAACATAACCGGGCCCCAACGTGCACATAGAGACTCCCTGCAGTGACACCAATGTTATCTGGGACTTAAATATTGTCTGCATAAGTTGATTTCTATTACTAAGCAACATAGTATTAATCTCAGATTTAGTTATATTACCATTTGTGTAATGACTTAAAGTGTATATGGTGTCTGTGTTTAAGTTGCTTGAATCAAATCTTTCCCTTCCCTACTGTAATCAGTTCCTTTTCTGAGTTATGTGGTAAACCATTTATTCTTTCATACAAAGCCCTGCCTGCCTTTCTTTGTGTCTGGGGAAACCTTGCCTCTCTGCCAGGAATAGAGAAGAGCTGCTGCTGAAGGAGGAATAGTCCATCAAGGTATCCCTGACCTGTTCCACATAGTTTACACACTTGTTATACCGGGGTGTTACATTGTGTGTGACTGACCTTAGGAAGAAACCGGAGCCTCCGCTGCAGTGACCCAGCAACCAGGGCACGGGAGTATACAGTGCCGCTGGGAGTGATGAAGCTGCAGTAAAGATGTCTATTAGACCTAGCCTGCTGCAGCCCTTGTAGATTCTCATAAAAAAAGTTCTTCTTTTCTTGTCAAAATTAATAGCTAAGAATAGGCTGCTTGAGGCAGGCCCCTGTTAAGTGGCCTGCTACTGAAGGCAACAACTACAAACTGAGCTCCCTGTTCATGGAAGCGGGGTTATAGAGGAGAATGCGCTGAGCATCTTGGGAACAGTCAAAAGCTTTGAGCCGGTTGGTGCCTCAGATCAAGATCCTACTCTACACCCCAATGTGAATCCTTGTGGAGTCCAGTGTACCCCACAGAAGAAATTAATGTGTCACACCCATTGGCAGCAACCTTAGAATAGCTGCTGACGGGCACAATTGAGAAAGGAAGGGGGGGGGGACATTTGAATCCAGCACATAGATGCAATTCAAATATGTAATTTGAACCTTCCTATTTTAAAATATAATGGATGAACCTCACCCTGTGAGAACAATCTTCATGATATAGAGATCTCATATGCAAAATAAGTATGAGTTGGGATAGGGCTGGGGAGGGTGGCTGCTCGGGCAGCCCCTCCCCCGTCAAGTTAAGGAGATTCAACTGAGGAAGCACAAGGGAACTCTCGTCTGGGGACAACAACTGCAGGGAGACCACATCTTTTCAGATGAACATGGGAGGGCGGAAGGCTGCCTAATACTGAAGCACCATCAAATATCAAACCATATGCAATAACTAGTACAAGCATTCCTGGGGGAAGGTCTGCAGGAGACGAATTTGCATACGGTGATGTCATCCAAGCAGTGGGCCAAAGTTGGCTGGAACCCTCATCTGCATATGAAAAGAGAAAAGGGTTATGCAGGGCATGGCGGCCTTTTGCGGCGCTTGGATGACCCCTAGTTCGCATTAAACACCTCCACCTTCCTTCGGTGTGGGGCTCATGTTGGCCATGCCCCATCCCATGAAGCATTGAGCATTGAGAGCCGACCAGGGGAAACACAAATTATGCAGTCAAGTTTCCCACATTTGGGGAAATCGCAGGGGCAGCACAGCCAGAGTGCAATGGGTGAGCCTTGCCCTGGGAGAAGCACCTTCAAGATCATAGTATCTCACCTGGCAGGTAAGTAGGAGTTGGGCTAGAGCTGGGGAGGGTCGCTGCTCGGGCACCCCCCTGTCAAGTGAAGGAGATCCAACTGAGGCAGCACAATGGAACTCTCGAAAGAAGAACAAGGCTAGAGGAAGATCTGAGACAAAGAAATCTGACTTTTACCAGAGCTGACCAGCGGAAAACACAAACACAGTCCCCCACTACCACAAATAATGCAGGCGAGTTTCCCACATTTGGGGAAATCACAGGGGTCAGCATACCCAGAATGCAATGAATGAACCTCACCCTGGGTGAACAATCTTCATGACCATGGTGTCTCCTATGCAAAATAAGTATGATTTGGGATAGGGCTGGGGAGGGCCGCTGCTCAGGCACATCTCTGTCAAGTAAAGTTAATTCAACTGAGGCAGCACAAGGGAACTCTCATCTGGGGACAACAACTGCAGGGAGAACACATATTTTCAGATGAACATGGGAGGGCAGAAGGCTGCCTAATACTGAAGCACCCCCAAACAACAAACCAAATGCAACAACTAGTGCAAGCATTCCTGGGGGAAGGCCTGCAGCAGATGGATTTGCATATGGTGATGTTATCCAAGCAGTGGGTCAAAGTTGGCTTCAACCCTCATCTGCATATGAAAAGAGAAAAGGGGCGTGCAGGGCATGGCGGCCTTTTGCGCTGCTTGGATGACCCCTAGATCGCATTAAACACCCCCACCCTCCTTTGGTGTGGGGCTCATGTTGGCCATGCCCCATCCCATGAAGCATTCAAGCTGATTTCTTGCAGCAGCTGGGCACTGTAACAGCTCCAGAGCTGCTCTGTAAGGCAAGTAAAAGGGTGTGGGCCCTGCAGCACTACCTGTAGTTTGCATTGTGCATTGGAAGGCACAAAGTAAGCAGACGGGAGGAGAAGTCAGGATAGTGCACAAGGGTATAGAAGGGAGGGGCTCAAGAAAAGAGAAGTGGAAACAGACAGCAAACTAGGCTGGAGAGAGACCTGAGACAAAGAGATCTGAATTATACGAGAGCCGACCAGGGGAAACACAAATTATGCAGTCAAGTTTCCCACATTTGGGGAAATTGCAGGGGCAGCACACCCAGAGTGCAATGGGTGAGCCTTGCCCTGGGAGAAGCACCTTCATGATCATAGTATCTCACCTGGCAGGTAAGTAGGAGTTGGGCTAGAGCTGGGGAGGGTCGCTGCTCGGACACCCCCCTGTCAAGTGAAGGAGATCCAACTGAGGCAGCACAAAGGAACTCTCGAAAGAAGAACAAGGCTAGAGGAAGATCTGAGACAAAGAAATCTGACTTTTACCAGAGCTGACCAGAGGAAAGCACAAACACAGTCCACCACTACCACAAATAATGCAGTCGAGTTTCCCACATTTGGGGAAATCACAGGGGTCAGCATACCCAGAGTGCAATGAATGAACCGCACCCTGGGAGAACAATCTTCATAACAATGGTATCTCCTATGCAAAATAAGTATGATTTGGGATATGGCTGGGGAGGGCCGCTGCTCAGGCACATCTCTGTCAAGTAAAGGAGATTCAACTGAGGCAGCACAAGGGAACTCTCATCTGGGGACAACAACTGCAGGGAGAACACATATTTTCAGATGAACATGGGAGGGCAGAAGGCTGCCTAATACTGAAGCACCCCCAAACAACAAACCAAATGCAACAACTAGTGCAAGCATTCCTGGGGGAAGGCCTGCAGCAGATAGATTTGCATATGGTGATGTCATCCAAGCAGTGGGTCAAAGTTGGCTTCAACCCTCGTCTGCATATGAAAAGAGAAAAGGGGCGTGCAGGGCATGGTGGCCTTTTGCGGCACTTGGCTGACCCCTAGTTTGCATTAAACACCTCCACCCTCCTTCGGTGTGGGGCTCATGTTGGCTATGCCCCAGCCCCTGAAGCATTCAAGCTGATTTCTTGCAGCAGCTGGGCACTGTAACAGCTCCAGAGCTGCTCTGTAAGGCAAGTAAAAGGTTGTGGGCCCTGCAGCACTACCTGTAGTTCGCATTGTGCGTTGGAAGGCACAAAGTAAGCAGAAAGGAGGAGAAGTCAGGATAGTGCGCAAGGGCATAGAAGGGAGCTGCTGAAGAAAAGAGAAGTGGAAACAGACAGCAAACTAGGCTGGAGAGAGACCTGAGACAAAGAGATCTGAATTATACGAGACCTGACCAGGGGAAACACAAATTATGCAGTCAAGTTTCCCACATTTGGGGAAATCGCAGGAGCAGCACACCCAGAGTGCAATGGGTGAGCCTTGCCCTGGGAGAAGCACCTTCATGATCATAGTATCTCACCTGGCAGGTAAGTAGGAGTTGGGCTAGAGCTGGGGAGGGTCGCTGCTCGGGCACCCCCCTGTCAAGTGAAGGAGATCCAACTGAGGCAGCACAAAGGAACTCTCGAAAGAAGAACAAGGCTAGAGGAAGATCTGAGACAAAGAAATCTGACTTTTACCAGAGCTGACCAGAGGAAAGCACAAACACAGTCCACCACTACCACAAATAATGCAGTCGAGTTTCCCACATTTGGGGAAATCACAGGGGTCAGCATACCCAGAGTGCAATGAATGAACCGCACCCTGGGAGAACAATCTTCATAACAATGGTATCTCCTATGCAAAATAAGTATGATTTGGGATATGGCTGGGGAGGGCCGCTGCTCAGGCACATCTCTGTCAAGTAAAGGAGATTCAACTGAGGCAGCACAAGGGAACTCTCATCTGGGGACAACAACTGCAGGGAGAACACATATTTTCAGATGAACATGGGAGGGCAGAAGGCTGCCTAATACTGAAGCACCCCCAAACAACAAACCAAATGCAACAACTAGTGCAAGCATTCCTGGGGGAAGGCCTGCAGCAGATAGATTTGCATATGGTGATGTCATCCAAGCAGTGGGTCAAAGTTGGCTTCAACCCTCGTCTGCATATGAAAAGAGAAAAGGGGCGTGCAGGGCATGGTGGCCTTTTGCGGCACTTGGCTGACCCCTAGTTTGCATTAAACACCTCCACCCTCCTTCGGTGTAGGGCTCATGTTGGCTATGCCCCAGCCCCTGAAGCATTCAAGCTGATTTCTTGCAGCAGCTGGGCACTGTAACAGCTCCAGAGCTGCTCTGTAAGGCAAGTAAAAGGGTGTGGGCCCTGCAGCACTACCTGTAGTTCGCATTGTGCGTTGGAAGGCACAAAGTAAGCAGAAAGGAGGAGAAGTCAGGATAGTGCGCAAGGGCATAGAAGGGAGCGGCTCAAGAAAAGAGAAGTGGAAACAGACAGCAAACTAGGCTGGAGAGAGACCTGAGACAAAGAGATCTGAATTATACGAGACCTGACCAGGGGAAACACAAATTATGCAGTCAAGTTTCCCACATTTGGGGAAATCGCAGGGGCAGCACACCCAGAGTGCAATGGGTGAGCCTTGCCCTGGGAGAAGCACCTTCATGATCATAGTATCTCACCTGGCAGGTAAGTAGGAGTTGGGCTAGAGCTGGGGAGGGTCGCTGCTCGGGCACCCCCCTGTCAAGTGAAGGAGATCCAACTGAGGCAGCACAAGGAAACTCTCGAAAGAAGAACAAGGCTAGAGGAAGATCTGAAACAAAGAAATCTGACTTTTACCAGAGATCAGAGGAAAACACAAACACAGTCCCCCACTACCAACAAATAAAGCAGTCGCGTTTCCCACATTTGGGGAAATCACAGGGGTCAGCATACCCAGAATGCAATGAATGAACCTCACCCTGGGAGAGTAATCTTCATGACCATGGTATCTCCTATGCAAAATAAGTATGATTTGGGATAGGGCTGGGGAGGGCCGCTGCTCATGCACATCTCTGTCAAGTAAAGGAGATTCAACTGAGGCAGCACAAGGGAACTCTCATCTGGGGACAACAACTGCAGGGAGAACACATATTTTCAGATGAACATGGGAGGGCAGAAGGCTGCCTAATACTGAAGCACCCCCAAACAACAAACCAAATGCAACAACTAGTGCAAGCATTCCTGGGGGAAGTTCTGCAGAAGACGGATTTGCATACGGTGATGTCATCCAAGCAGTGGGTCAAAGTTGGCTTCAACCCTCATCTGCATATGAAAAGAGAAAAAGGGCGTGCAGGGCATGGCGGCCTTTTGCGGTGCTTGGATGACCCCTAGTTCGCATTAAACACCCCACCCTCCTTTGGTGTGGGGCTCATGTTGGCCATGCCCCATCCCCTGAAGCATTCAAGCTGATTTATTGCAGCAGCTGGGCACTGTAACAGCTCCAGAGCTGCTCTGAACGGCAAGTAAAAGGGTGTGGGCCCTGCAGCACTACCTGTAGTTTGCATTGTGCATTGGAAGGCACAAAGTAAGCAGACGGGAGAAGTCAGGATAGTGCGCAAGGGCATAGAAGGGAGCGGCTCAAGAAAAGAGAAGTTGAAACAGACAGCAAACTAGGCTGGAGAGAGACCTGAGACAAAGAGATCTGAATTATACGAGAGCCGACCAGGGGAAACACAAATTATGCAGTCAAGTTTCCCACATTTGGGGAAATCGCAGGAGCAGCACACCCAGAGTGCAATGGGTGAGCCTTGCCCTGGTAGAAGCACCTACATGATCATAGTATCTCACCTGCCAGGTAAGTAGAAGTTGGGCTAGAGCTGGGGAGGGTCGCTGCTCGGGTACCCCCCTGTCAAGTGAAGGAGATCCAACTGAGGCAGCACAAGGGAACTCTCGAAAGAAGAACAAGGCTAAAGGAAGATCTGAGACAAAGAAATCTGACTTTTACCAGAGCTGACCAGAGGAAAGCACAAACACAGTCCCCCACTACCACAAATAAAGCAGTCGAGTTTCCCACATTTGGGGAAATCACAGGGGTCAGCATACAGAGAATGCAATGAATGAACCTCACCGTGGGAGAACAATCTTCATGACCATGGTATCTCCTATGCAAAATAAGTATGATTTGGGATAGGGCTGGGGAGGGCCGCTGCTCAGGCACATCTCTGTCAAGTAAAGGAGATTCAACTGAGGCAGCACAAGGGAACTCTCATCTGGGGACAACAACTGCAGGGAGAACACATATTTTCAGATGAACATGGGAGGGCAGAAGGCTGCCTAATACTGAAGCACCCCCAAACAACAAACCAAATGCAACAACTAGTGCAAGCATTCCTAGGGGAAGGCCTGCAGCAGATGGATTTGCATACGGTGATGTCATCCAAGCAGTGGGTCAAAGTTGGCTTCAACCCTCGTCTGCATATGAAAAGAGAAAAGGGGCGTGCAGGGCATGGCGGCCTTTTGCGGCGCTTGGATGACCCCTAGTTCACATTAAACACCTCCACCCTCCTTCGGTGTGGGGCTCATGTTGGCTGTGCCCCAGCCCCTAAAGCATTCGAGCTGATTTCTTGCAGTAGCTGGGCACTGTAACAGCTCCAGAGCTGCTCTGTACGGCAAGTAAAAGGGTGTGGGCCCTACAGCACTACCTGTAGTTTGCATTGTGCATTGGAAGGCACAAAGTAAGCAGACAGGAGGAGAAGTCAGGATAGTGCACAAGGGTATAAAAGGGAGGGGCTCATGAAAAAAGAAGTGGAAACAGACAGCAAACTAGGCTGGAGAGAGACCTGAGACAAAGAGATCTGAATTATACGAGAGCCGACCAGGGGAAACACAAATTATGCAGTCAAGCTTCCCACATTTGGGGAAATCGCAGGGGCACCACACCCAGAGTGCAATGGGTGAGCCTTGCCCTGGGAGAAGCACCTTCATGATCATAGTATCTCACCTGGCAAGTAAGTAGGAGTTGGGCTAGAGCTGGGGAGGGTCGCTGCTCGGGCACCCCCCTGTCAAGTGAAAGAGATCCAACTGAGGCAGCACAAGGGAACTCTCGAAAGAAGAACAAGGCTAGAGGAAGATCTGAGACAAATAAATCTGACTTTTACCAGAGCTGTCCAGAGGAAAGCACAAACACAGTCCCCCACTACCACAAATAATGCAGTTGAGTTTCCCACATTTGGGGAAATCACAGGGGTCAGCATACCCAGAATGCAATGAATGAACCTCACCCTGGGAGAACAATCTTCATGACCATGGTATCGCCTATGCAAAATAAGTATGATTTGGGATAGGGCTGGGGAGGGCCGCTGCTCAGGCACATCTCTGTCAAGTAAAGGAGATTCAACTGAGGCAGCACAAGGGAACTCTCATCTGGGGACAACAACTGCAGGGAGAACACATATTTTCAGATAAACATGGGAGGGCAGAAGGCAGCCTAATACTGAAGCACCCCCAAACAACAAACCAAATGCAACAACTAGTACAAGCATTCCTGGGGGAAGGCCTGCAGCAGATGGATTTGCATATGGTGATGTCATCCAAGCAGTGGGTCAAAGTTGGCTTCAACCCTCGTCTGCATATGAAAAGAGAAAAGGGGCGTGCAGGGCATGGCGGCCTTTTGCGGCGCTTGGATGACCCCTAGTTCGCATTAAACACCTCCACCCTCCTTCGGTGTGGGGCTCATGTTGGCTATGCCCCAGCCCCTGAAGCATTCAAGCTGATTTCTTGCAGCAGCTGGGCACTGTAACAGCTCCAGAGCTGCTCTGAACGGCAAGTAAAAGGGTGTGGGCCCTGCAGCACTACCTGTAGTTTGCATTGTGCATTGGAAGGCACAAAGTAAGCAGACGGGAGAAGTCAGGATAGTGCGCAAGGGCATAGAAGGGAGCGGCTCAAGAAAAGAGAAGTTGAAACAGACAGCAAACTAGGCTGGAGAGAGACCTGAGACAAAGAGATCTGAATTATACGAGAGCCGACCAGGGGAAACACAAATTATGCAGTCAAGTTTCCCACATTTGGGGAAATCGCAGGAGCAGCACACCCAGAGTGCAATGGGTGAGCCTTGCCCTGGGAGAGGCACCTACATGATCATAGTATCTCACCTGCCAGGTAAGTAGAAGTTGGGCTAGAGCTGGGGAGGGTCGCTGCTCGGGTACCCCCCTGTCAAGTGAAGGAGATTCAACTGAGGCAGCACAAGGGAACTCTCGAAAGAAGAACAAGGCTAGAGTAAGATCTGAGACAAATAAATCTGACTTTTACCAGAGCTGACCAGAGGAAAGCACAAACACAGTCCCCCACTACCACAAATAATGCAGTCGAGTTTCCCACATTTGGGGAAATCACAGGGGTCAGCATACCCAGAATGCAATGAATGAACCTCACCCTGGGAGAACAATCTTCATGACCATGGTATATCCTATGCAAAATAAGTATGATTTGGGATAGGGCTGGGGAGGGCCGCTGCTCAGACACATCTCTGTCAAGTAAAGGAGATTCAACTGAGGCAGCACAAGGGAACTCTCATCTGGGGACAACAACTGCAGGGAGAACACATATTTTCAGATGAACATGGGAGGGCAGAAGGCTGCCTAATAATGAAGCACCCCCAAACAACAAACCAAATGCAACAACTAGTGCAAGCATTCCTGGGGGAAGGCCTGCAGCAGATGGATTTGCATACGGTGATGTCATCCAAGCAGTGGGTCAAAGTTGGCTTCAACCCTCGTCTGCATATGAAAAGAGAAAAGGGGCGTGCAGGGCATAGCGGCCTTTTGCGGCGCTTGGATGACCCCTAGTTCGCATTAAACACCTCCACCCTCCTTCGGTGTGGGGCTCATGTTGGCTATGCCCCAGCCCCTGAAGCATTCAAGCTGATTTCTTGCAGCAGCTGGGCACTGTAACAGCTCCAGAGCTGCTCTGTACGGCAAGTAAAAGGGTGTGGGCCCTGCAGCACTACCAGTAGTTTGCATTGTGCATTGGAAGGCACAAAGTAAGCAGACAAGAGGAGAAGTCAGGATAGTGCATAAGGGTATAAAAGGGAGGGGCTCATGAAAAAAGAAGTGGAAACAGACAGCAAACTAGGCTGGAGAGAGACCTGAGACAAAGAGATCTGAATTATACGAGAGCCGACCAGGGGAAACACAAATTATGCAGTCAAGCTTCCCACATTTGGGGAAATCGCAGGGGCACCACACCCAGAGTGCAATGGGTGAGCCTTGCCCTGGGAGAAGCACCTTCATGATCATAGTATCTCACCTGGCAGGTAAGTAGGAGTTGGGCTAGAGCTGGGGAGGGTCGCTACTCGGGCACCCCCCTGTCAAGTGAAAGAGATCCAACTGAGGCAGCACAAGGGAACTCTCGAAAGAAGAACAAGGCTAGAGGAAGATCTGAGACAAATAAATCTGACTTTTACCAGAGCTGACCAGAGGAAAGCACAAACACAGTCCCCCACTACCACAAATAATGCAGTCGAGTTTCCCACATTTGGGGAAATCACAGGGGTCAGCATACCCAGAATGCAATGAATGAACCTCACCCTGGGAGAACAATCTTCATGACCATGGTATCGCCTATGCAAAATAAGTATGATTTGGGATAGGGCTGGGGAGGGCCGCTGCTCAGGCACATCTCTGTCAAGTAAAGGAGATTCAGCTGAGGCAGCACAAGGGAACTCTCATCTGGGGACAACAACTGCAGGGAGAACACATATTTTCATATAAAAATCTTGGTCATGCTCTGGTTTCTCTTCAGAACGAACAAATCTTTCGCCTCTTACTAAAGATTTCCGTGGAGAGGAGCAAAACCGAGTTTTATCTCAATTTTTGCATGCCCCATCTTTTTGGGGTTTCTTTTACCGGTTTAAAGATAGAATGAGTGTGCTTTAATGTAAGCTCATTTGCATAGAAATGACAGTAAATGTTTATTTATGTTCAAACAGAACTTTCTTGACCATGCTACTTGCTTTAAAGATCTGGGAGCACATGGAATACAGTACAAACCATGCTTATAGCAAGGAGAAGCCAGGTGAGAAATCTGCTTTCTTTCAAATTGGGCGCTCACTTTGATCTGAATGAGGACTGCTGGCACAGCACTCAGGCGACAGGTGGAATCTTGGTCATGCTCTGGTTTCTCTTCAGAACGAACAAATCTTTCGCCTTTTATTAAAGATTATCCGTGGAGAGGAGCAAAACTGAATTTTATCTCAATTTTTGCATGCCCCATATTATTGGGGTTTCTTTTATCAGTTTAAAGACAGAACGAGTGTGCTTTCTTGTTAGCTTTAATGTAAGTTTATTTGCATAACAATGACAATAAATGTCTGTTTCTTTTCAAGCAGAACTTTCTTGACCATACTAATTGCTTGAAAGATCTGGGAGCACATGGAAAAGAGTACAAACCATGTTTATAGCAAGGGGAAGCCTGGTGAGAAATCTGCTTTCTTTCTTTCAAATTGGGTGCTCACTTTGAGCTGAATGAGGACTGCTGGCATGGCACTCAGGCGACAGGTGGAATCTTGGTCATGCTCTGGTTTCTCTTCAGAACGAACAAATCTTTCGCCTTTTACTAAAGATTTCCGTGGAGAGGAGCAAAACTGAGTTTTATCTCAATTTTTGCATGCCCCATATCATACCTCCCAACTGTCCCGATTTTCGCGGGACAGTCCCGTTTTTTGGGGACTGTCCCGCTGTCCCACCTGCGGGCCGCAGTGTCCCGCGGTGGGGAGGACAATTGGGAGGCTCTGTCTGTCGCTGCCCTGCTTAGCAGAGCAGCGGTGAATAGACGCTGTGCGCATGCGCACAGCGTCTATTCACTGAAGTCAGAGGGAGAGGTGGCATGCCAGCGGCTCACAGAGCGCTGGGCATGCCCGCTCAGTGCCGAAAACGGGGGCGTGACTCGCGATCGCGGGTCCTCCCGCGGAGCCACGCCCCCTTTTACTTAGGCCACACCCTTTTTGGGAGCGCGCGCGACTTCGTTGCGCGTGTGTCCCTCTTTGCGAGCCGACAAAGTTGGGAGGTATGCCCATATTATTGGGGTTTCTTTTATCAGTTTAAAGACAGAACGAGTTTGCTTTCTTGTTAGCTTTAATGTAAGTTTATTTGCATAACAATGACAGTAAATGTTTGTTTCTTTTCAAACAGAACTTTCTTGACCATGCTACTTGCTTGAAAGATCTGGGAGCACATGGAAAACAGTACAAACCATGCAGTATCACAAGAGCCTTTATTTGATCTTTCATGAAGATAGAGCAGAATTGAGGACACGTCAACAATTTCTGCCGAAGGTGGTTCATCTTTCCACATGGTGCCTTTGGCCACTGACACCTTCGTTGAGTCAAAGTCTCTGGCTGTGGTCAGAACTTTGAAAATTTATGTCACCAGAACGGTTCAGATTAGGAAAACAGAGGCTCTGTTTGTCCTGTATGCTCCCAACAGGATTGGGTGTCCTGCTTCCATGTAGACCATTATGCGCTGGATCTGTGGTAAGATTCAGCATGCTCATTCCATGGCAGGATTGCCGTTACTGAATTAGGTGAAGACCCATTCTACTAGAAAGGTGGGTTCATCCTGGGCAGCTGGTCGGGGAGTCTCGGCATTGCAACTTTGCCGAGCAGCTATTTAGTAAACACTTTTGCTAAGTTTTACAAGTTTGATACCTTGGCCGATGATAACTTCAAGTTGGGTCATTCGGTGCTGCAGAGTCGTACGCACTCTTCCACCCGTTCAAGAGCTTTGGTATAACCCCATGGTTCTTAATGTGACCCCAGCATCCTCTAGGTCGTATGAGAAAATAGGATTTTAATACCTACCGGTAAATCCTTTTCTCTTAGTCTGTAGAGGATGCTGGGCACCCGTCCCAGTCCATACTGTGTCTGCAGTTATTACTTGTGGTTATACACATGTTGTGTTATGGTTCTGGTCAGCTTTTTGCTGCAATTGTTCATGCCGTTGGCTTGTGTTCTGTTGAATGCCACGTTCTGCGGCATGCTTAAGGTGTGAGCTGGTAAGATGCTCACCTTAGTTTAACAATAAATCCTTTCCTCGAAATGTCCGTCTCCATGGGCACAGTTCCTATAACTGGAGTCTGGAGGAGGGGCATAGAGGGAGGAGCCAGTTCACACCCTTTGATAGTCTTAAAGTGCCCATGTCTCTTGCGGATCCCGTCTATACCCCATGGTTCTTAATGTGACCCCAGCATCCTCTACGGACTAAGAGAAAAGGATGCCCTTGCGCACTATCCTGACTTCTCCTCCCGTCTGCTTACTTTGTGCCTTCCAACGCACAATGCAAACTACAGGTGGTGCTGCAGGGCCCACACCCTTTTACTTGCCTTACAGAACAGCTCTGGAGCTGTTACAGTGCCCAGCTGCTGCAAGAAATCAGCTTGAATGCTTCAGGGGATGGGGCATGGCCAACATGAGCCCCACACCAAAGGAGGGTGGGGGTGTTTAATGAGAACTAGGGGTCATCCAAGCACTGCAAAAGGCCGCCATGCCCTGCACGCCCCTTTTCTCTTTTCATATGCAGATGAGGGTTCCAGCCAACTTTGGCCCACTGCTTGAATAACATCACTGTGTGCAAATCCGTCTGCTGCAGACCTTCCCCCAGGAAGGCTTGTACTAGATGTTGCATATGGTTTGATATTTGATGGTGCTTCAGTATTAGGCAGCCTTCCGCCCTCCCATGTTCATCTGAAAAGATGTGGTCTCCCTGCAGTTGTTGTCCCCAGACGAGAGTTCCCTTGTGCTTCCTCAGTTGAATCTCCTTAACTTGACGGGGGAGGGGCTGCCCGAGCAGCCACCCTCCCCAGCCCTATCCCAACTCATACTTATTTTGCATATGAGATCTCTTGATCATGAAGATTGTAATCACAGGGTGAGGTTCATCCATTATATTTTAAAATAGGAAGGTACAAATTACATATTTGAATTGCATTTATGTGCTGGATTCAAATGTCCCCCCCCCCCTTCCTTTCTCAATTGTGCCCGTCAGCAGCTATTCTAAGGTTGCTGCCAATGGGTGTGACACATTAATTTCTTCTGTGGGGTACACTGGACTCCACAAGGATTCACATTGGGGTGTAGAGTAGGATCTTGATCTGAGGCACCAACCGGCTCAAAGCTTTTGACTGTTCCCAAGATGCTCAGTGCATTCTCCTCTATAACCCCGCTTCCATGAACAGGGAGCTCAGTTTGTAGTTGGTGCCTTCAGTAGCAGGCCACTTAACAGGGGCCTGCCTCAGGCAGCCTATTCTTAGCTATAAATTTTGACAAGAAAAGAAGAACTTGTTTTATGAGAATCTACAAGGGCTGCAGCAGGCTAGGTCTAATAGACATCTTTAC